>NC_139721.1:54665929-55139201 GCF_964211835.1 Anser anser
TAAGGTAGAGTTAGACTGGGATGTTTCTGGCTAGGGTGACATGGAGAAAACTCACAGAATCTAACAGCTGACCAAGTAGATTGATGAGTTTCTGAGCTGCTCTGCAATGGGTGCAGGAGAACTGTTGTTAGAGAACAAGACTTATTTTGAATGAATTGCAGGAGAGTTAACTGCACTTACAATGTAGAAGTGCAACAGCTTTCTAGGAAACACAGTTGGGGCTGGCTAGCTCCTAGATTTGGGTCAAGCCATGAGGTCTGGCAGTGTTTTTCCTGTAGCTGTGTCTGGGAGAGGTTTGCTGGTGTCAGGAATCCATTCCTTGACTGTCTTTGAAACCACCATCTTCTCATTCGTTTAACTGCACCAGTCTTGAACTGGAAACTCTTGCAATTTGCTATTGCCCAAGTTCCTAAAACACTGACAGCATTTTTCCCAGTGCATGTTTAGTGTGGGCTGATAAAGCCAAGCCACGGCAAGCAGCAAAACTGGTCAGGAATCTTCATTTGCATTTTATTTCCTTGCTAACTACAAACTGAAGAAAGAGGAAGCAGAGCAAAGACCTGGATGGGAGCTGAAGTTTTGAATAGCCCTTTAAAAACAAAACAAGAGCAACCCCACAACCAAGTTTTTGCTGGATACCATCCACAGCCCTCTGATCAGCCTTATATGTTGTGGGCCAAGCATCATACATGGTAAAAATATCTAGCTGTGCTTTCCCCACTTGTGTTCCCAGACAGCTGGAGGCTAGATAATGGTATGCTATTAAATACAATAATAACTCCCAGCAATGCCAACATACAGCCATGTGTTCTGAAGAAGAAAAATTAGAGTGCTTAAATGTTTTAAAACATTTATCTCCTGGTGGGAAAAAATGATCCCTTTTAAGTAACACTGACTGTCATGTTCTCCAGCTAGAATAAACAGACAGGATCTTCTGGCACAGGAGACTGAAAGTAAATTTGATCTTTGGTGTAATAAAATTAACAAGTTAAAAGCTTATTCTGCTATTATTTCTAATAGATTAACAGCATCTTGAGCTATAGCCAGCAAAGTGTGATTAAACAAAAAAAAGCTGCAGTTGATACAAAGGCATGCATAGAGCTCCTATATCTAAGGTAGATTTTCATCAAAATCTGATCTTCCACTTTTTACTTATTATTGTCTAATTGAAACATATTTACACTGTGTAAGCAAGAGCAAATTTATCTGTTATGTGTGCAGTTGCTGAGGAGAGTCAGCCAGTGCCATTTCAGAACGCTTTGCTAAAACATCTCGCAGCTATGTCAGAGCTTATTTAACAGCCAAAACAACCATGTGATTAAGAAAAGCACATTAGAAAACTGCATTCTTCCTCACAGATTTTTGTTCTGTCAAAAAGTCAGTCAGGCTGAATTATAACCACTTAGATGTTGACTAACTCTGGTAAAACTGAAATTGGTGTAAGAACCCTTTGAGGGAAAAAAAAAAAAAAAAGATGACTTGAGCATAACTATTTTTGACTTTGACTTCAAATCCTAGATAAAAGCAAAAGCTGTCAGAACTGTATGGTGTCTTGACAACAAAAGCATTTAATATAATTAAAAGACTGCTATATGCAAAGTAACTTTTCATATTTTTTTTTGTAACAACAAAACCAAAACCAAAACAGAACCACCACCACCACCACCAAAACAAAACAAAACAAAAAAATAAAGTTAATCCTGTTTGAAAATCTAAGAAATGACTTCTTTCTTTGTTGACACTCCTTCCCCCAATTAATCTCTTTGACCTGCTTTCATTGAACTATGTAAAGCATAAGTCAACAGCGGGGAAAATATCTCTTTTAGCAGTTTTGTGTGGGGAAAAGGGGAAAATAATTTTATGACAAACTCTTGGGCTTGGATAATAAGCATTTCCTGTCTGCTACTGCACAGAGGTGCTAGAAGGGGGAAAGGTGACTGAAAGGGCGTGCTGCACAAGAATATACTTTTCCAGTCCCTTTATCCATGCCTAGCTGCAGAGCTGTAGGGGTTACAGACCTGGCCAAAACAGAAGAAAGAGTGGTCTTCACCACAGTAACCATTATGGAGCAGTCTGTTTCCCCAGAGATGCAGCCTGAGTCAGCAGTGAGGCCCTGCAGCGGCATGGTTGCCAGCTGGGACATAACGCTGGCCTCCATACATCCTGCCTGAATTTCCTTCCTGGGAAACCTGGGCAAGCCAGACAGGTTGGAGCTGCTCTGACGCAGCTGATTCCCAGCCTGGACAACTGGTGAACTAGTACACAGGATGTGGATGTGCCCCGAAAGAGAAATTCTGGTTCAGCCAAAAAAGATAAAAGAATCTATAGATACTTGCTGCTTGCAGTCTGGTTTTGATGGGAACAGCAATATGGCCTGTGGGTATACGCTGGGGGAAGTACCTTGACCACCACAGGGATGGCTCAGTGCTAATATTACTTTGCTGTCTTCCCAAATTCACGGTTATGCAGTTCCTCTGTGGGCTCCTTTGGAGAGCCCTGTTCATAGGGTACGTGCCTGTGTGTTTACTGAGGAGCACTTGGGTTTCATAGGGAATGAGGGGAATTACCCATCTGGTTTCTCAGCCTTTGGAGCTACCAGTCTTTCACTTGGAACTGGGTGTACTTGCTTGCCAAGTACAAAAAATATGCTGCAACCTAGAAAGATCTCTTCATGTGCCCACAGCCTTAAGTTTGTCTTCAGCAGTTGAAGACAAAAGTTTCTATATAGTCTAGAGTATCAAGAGATGCAGGATTTGTGATCCCATTTGTGGGCATTAAGAGTGCTGTATTTGTTATTTATGAGTTAATAACTCTATCCTTATAACTCTTGTATGGACGTCTTGTTGCTTAGCAGAAACATGGTCCAAAAACCAAACCTACAAATGAGATGAAGTTACAAAGAGTGGTTCTATTTCTGTGGCTTAAAGTAATGTGCTTTTCAGTGAACTCAGTTGTATAATACCTTTACACACAGTATATTTCTGCATTTGTGAAATATTAAAATTCCCTGGTGGTCCCAGTTTCTCTATGCATGGAACAAACACACTCATTGTGTGGTCTACACACTGAAATTTACCTGAGTATAAATCAAAATCAACTTTTTTGTTTGTTTTTTTTTTTTTTTTTTTGTTTTTGTTTTCAACTAGTATTCTCCAGCAGGTTACCTTAGTCAATATATTTCAGTTTCATTTTCTATGTAAGAACTTCATGTCATTGTGTTGGCTTTACCCTACTACACAGCTGAAATACACCACAATGTCTCTCTCACTTCCTCTCCTCAAAGAAAAGGGAAGAACTTTCTTAAAAGTTGTCTTGGTCTGTTCATGCCTTTGTTATGCTTTTCAAAAGTCTTTTAGTATAAGTAAACCAACAAATGTATAAGCATCTTTTTCTTTCACTTTTTCAGATAGTTTCTTAGAAGCACTTTCCAGCCCAATATATTTTATAGAAAATATGCAGGATCTGTATCTGAATCATACATACACTTGAGACAAAAAGGTGCTCATAGGCAAATGTTATAATATGCATATGTGGTATAATGAATTTTTGTGTATTAGCATTTTCAGTAGTAGATGGCTTTATTTAAATAGCATTTTAATTGATTAAATTTCAATAATGAAGATTCATTATTATGGGCATGATTTAGAAACTTGCAGCCACACTTAGACAAATCACCCAAAAGTTGCATGGGAATTTTACTGTTATTTCAAGTGCCAGGTTTAAATCTAGACATTATTTATAACAGTGCAATTTTTTTCTTGATGAAAGAAAATGTGATTTTTCAGCTGTGACTGAACGTGTTTGCTAAGAGTTGCATGCCTTCTGGTGACACAGGCCCAGTTCCAGTACTATTTCTGTAGACAATAGTCCTATTGCATCTGCCTGTAGGGGCTAAACCTTTCACAAACAAAAATGATATTTAAATAAACTTTTTTTTTAATTTATGGAAATTCAGTCACTTGTGTGCAGAATTGTTAGTTCTGGCCATGTATGTGGAGAGGAAGACTTAGTACGTAAAAAAAGGCCAGTGTGTGAAAATTAAACACAAGGTTTTTATCTACAGCTACAGATAAAAGTTCACTCTTATATTGCAAGGAATTAAGACACATTTGGAGTGGTGTGTGCACACAAGGTGTTCTTCCCTCTCTTTATGCAACGTTTGATCCATGGGCCAATTTCAAAACAGTTATAAAATGGATAAAATGATTAACTGTCAATTCCATGAGTATAGGTGACTGGCTAAAGAGATAACATTATGATCCTCAGGAAGTAAAGAGGCCTCAACATAACATATTCTCCCTTTTGAGGTAGATCAGCTCAGGAAAGAGAAAGCTCAATCTGAGGAAAAACTTTGACCTTAGCTTGCAGATGTGAGAGAAACCTCTTGGAGATCCCAAACCACAGGGAAAAACAGATTTTTGTTTGTGATATTGCTCATTACTGTATCGCTCAGCTTGTTGGGCTATTTAGGAATAAAGAAACCCTGGGAGGGAATGATGCACAGAGAAGCAGCTATCCTTTAGACAATGTGGGAGCCCTGGTCAGAGCAGAGACATGGGTGGTGCTTTCCTACCAGGAGATCACAGTCCTCTAAGTAGTCAACATGTAAAAATAGAGAGCTGTGATTCCCCTTATCAAACAATGGATCACAAATCTACATATAATTTTTGCTGGAAGTTGTTGTGCTGTAAACAAATGTAATAATTAATTTTTAATAGACTAAAAATAATTTTGTTGTAAGAACTTCTTGTCAGAACTGAACCATCAGACATTAAGGACCATATCTCCAGCTGGAACCTGATTTCTTTGCAGTTTAGCTCTCCAGTTCTTTCTGTCTTTGCTTTCCTTCAGTGTAGCCACCAAGCAGAACCTTCCAGAAGTGTCTGAACTACAACAGCCATTTACATATTCACGTTAACATTACTTGTTTCTGCATGCACTGATTCTGTTGCATTTCCTTTAAGGGATGCCTGTAAGAGCCCATTTCTTTGTCATGGGAATATTAAAGCAGTTATGCCTCAGTCCTGTTTTCTACAGAGCTACCTCTGAGCCGCCATTGGAAATGATGTGACCATGGATAAAGGCACAGACACTGCCATGCCTTTGTACAGCTAGTACCCATTTTGCTCTCTCTGTCCCTCTGAACCTGTCAGATGGCTGGTTGAGCCATACAATGGTCATACAATGCTGCACCCAGCTAAGCCTGCTTTGTGTGACACTTTCTCCTGCAAAGCTCACTAAAATTACAGGTGTGTAGACAGTCACCCGGGCCCCAGGGAGAGGAAAACCTAAGCTTTTCAACATGGGATATTGTTGCTGAAGTCTAAAACGTCTTTACTGTGTGGGTGAGGGGACACTGACACGGGTTGCCTGGAGAAGTTGTGGAGTCTCCCTCCTTGGAGATCTTCAAAATCCATCTGAGCATTGTCCTGGGCAACCTGCTCTGTGTCCTTGCTTGAGCAGGGTGTTGGTCCAGATGACCTCCAGAGGCCCCTTCCAACCTCAGCCGCTCTGTGATTCTGTGAGTTTAAGCCACATACTTCTTTTAAATTCCATGGGAAGTGGTGGTGTGGCTATGGCTGCGGAGTATAATCTCTACCCTCTTCACAAGGCCTCCAAAGCTGCCGTGTCCCACATCTAATCCTTCCAAGATGCTTCCAGCTCCGTTCCTCACTGCAGGGGCACTCACTGCTGTAGTAATAGGGACTAATGAGAAGTGCACATCAAACTTTTACTGTTTCTTTGCTGTCATTTTTGAACTGTGGCTGAGGATGGTTGAGATGAGGTCATAGCAACAGCCTCCTCTAATGGGACGTTTATGGAGAGACACCATGGAGAATAAGTAAATATCAGTCTAAATTGTGCCAGCCATTAGCCGGTGACTGGAGGGGCTGAAAAACCCTAAAGGCTTTTGGAACCACATTGTGAGGAAAATAATGACTGTGCTATGAAAATAAAGAGAACGTTCCAGTGCTTGCAAATTTCTGGCAGATTTTCATTCAGATGCAGAAGTAAAACAATACTGCCTACCCAGCATTTCCTGAAGAAGCCTCTGCTTCTGAGCACCTCCTGTGAACTCAGGTTGCAAGAAGCCAAAAGGAGCTCAGCATGTAAAGATTCAAATATCCCCACCATCATGTTTGAGACACAACATTCGAGGGGAAAAATAAGCCTCTCAGCCCTTTCCCCTTTGCATCTTCTTTTGAGCCCTCTGAGACTGTCTTTAATGTTAATACCTATTAATGGTTTTGGAACTTATGTATTATTTTTAATAAGATACCAGACCAGAGTAGTGCTAGAAAATCTGTGTTGGAGACTCATGTCTGGGTTAACATGACCCTGGACACTTCTGAGAGAATGCTCTAGGGACAAAAGACAAAGTGTCTTTGTTTCGTTCCCTACAGAGAAAGCCCTTAGAGATTGAATCCATCATTTTAGGACTAGCTCTGTCTCTTCAACTCTTCTTACTATTTTTTTTCCTGAAGCCCCTGTAAATTAAGCCCAAGCCCAGGTAGTTCCAATGCTAGAAATTTTATTCCACAGTATTTAATGAGAACACTACAATGGATATGATATATCTGTCTGAATTAATCTTTTTCAGTTTTAGAAAATTCTGTTTTGAAAGACCAGGGGAATAGCATGTCCAAGATGATATAGTTGTTTAATAGAGGTCTGAGTTGTTGCTACAACAACTGGAAGAAACTTGTGTTGCCAAGGGTCTTGCTGATGTTGGTACTGCATACTTCTAGCAGTGTGAAAGGACTGGGGCTGCTAGTCTGAATCACTACCGAGACAAGAGGGGCATAACTTTTGTCAATCCATAATTGAGTTATCTTTCCCCTCATCAATATTCAGGAGATTTTTGCAGCTGAGCCATTCCCTCCCTGGGCACACCTGAATACAGAAGTGATAAAACAATAAGTTGAACTTATAGCATTGTAAATAGAAATCTGAGGTTAAAATTTGCAGGCTCGAAATAAAAGGATAGGACTGATGAGAGTCTAATAAGAAAAGTATCAGCTGTCTTTGTGTAATTCACCCATCAGCTCTTTTCTGTTGATGTTGATGTTAAAAGGTTCAGATAATAAAATTCCTCTGTGCAGCTTTATTCATGAGCAGCTCCTCATCTGATGTCTGATTTTCAAACATGCTGCATAGATTTTCCTAAACTTGCAGGCATTGCTCTCCCAGTGTTTCATGATAGGAGAGGTGTAACCCCCACAGATCAGTCTGTAAGTGTGAATGCTCACATCAGTAACTGAGATTACTACTTAAAATATTCTTATTCTTTTCCCCCCAGAAATGTTGCTGACTCCAAACTTGTCCATTGGAATATTTCCCAAGAAAATTGTCATAAATCTGGAAACATAAATGAAACAGAGTGTGTTTGACTGAGTGTTTTCAGAAAAGATTTAAAATGGTTGCTCTACATTGCTTGATGTAGTTTAATGTTTTGGCTGATTGTGTTGCTTTTTGGAAGACTATAAAGGTGAGGCTTTTTGTAAAGGGTAGGTTTCACTGGTAGATTAACCTAGTGCTTACCCGTGGACACTGTTTTCACTTCCGGTGCTTCTCAGATTTCTCGAGCCAAAAGTGTTTGACCCAAACACTTCTTTCACTGTAGAGTGAAACCGAGAGCCAGTCTGTACTCAACACTGAAGACACTGAAGTTTCCTCCCAAACAAACTCAAAATATCAGCACTCTGTATTCTGTTTTGATACTACAAGTGAAAAAATACCTTTTCCATGGGAAAAAAAAATTAAAAATCACAAGCTCTGTGAAGAACGGGAAGTTTCTTGATGTAGGTTAGGACTGCTGTTTTGGGCAGAGATCTCAACAGTGACAATTCTGTCAGTAAAAAAGAAAAAAGATGGAAGAAAATCATATCTCTAAAACATTATAATTTGTGCAGTTGAATATGCTGTACTGAAGGTGCTGAAGAGAGTTATTAAATTCTGCTGCTTTCTTTTAGTATTTTCCAAGAAAATACTAAAATAAAAAGATAATGGGAAACTCTGCTGCTCATTTACAAAATGTTTGCAACTAGCCTCCAGTCTCCTGAACATTTTTTTTTTTGTACTGTAAAATCCCATTTCCAGATTTGTTTAAATGCTCATACCTTAAAATAAGAAGTTCTGGTTGATTCAGATATCTGACGAATAGCACAGATTCCAATTCCCATTAAAAGTCACCCAACTGGAATAAAAATGCCCCACTGCTTGCCAAATCAACACCATCACAGCTCAAAGCGATAAAAATGTAACTGAATACCCTCACAGGCACATGAAACTGTCCTGAAATGCTCCCTGCTCCCAGCAAGCAGGGTAAAAGCTACTTAGGTCTTAGCAGTCAAAGTTAAATTTTCTGCTTCCAAGGTTGTTTTTCACTCTTTGCTTCCTTCTTTTGGAGGCTTGTCTACTACTGCATCTCTTTGGGCGTATCATATAGAATCACACAACTCCTTAATTAGGAATTACTTTCTTGCCACCAAAAAATTGCACTTGACATTAGGGCAACCAGTCATCAAACGCTGAGCCATGGCATTTTGATTTATGGATCCCATAGGCTGTAATCAACTTGTTGCACATGGTAGCACTGGAATGCTGCTCCTTTTTAGAAGCAATAACATCACCCATGGAAAGTCATTATGTACATGGCAGCTCAGAGGTAGAAACTGGGAGGTTAAAGATTATTGGAAAGACACCTCCAGAAAGGGTCTCCACCTTTTCTTTCCTCTAAAATGGTTTTTAAAGCCCATAAAATTATGTGGCTTTTGCCAAATGACCTGTGAAATAACCATCCCCAGCTGTGGTTGTAAGAAACATTATGTACCGCTGCTAGCACTCACACTGATCTGATGAAATCTTTCAAATGCAAAATCCTCAAACCTTTGAAAAGATGAACCTGTGCATAATGAAAGAGCATGAACCACATTTTAGAGGAACGAAGGATCACTGCCATCAATAACAGCAAGTCTTGAAGGTATGGGATACAGAATAGATTTCTGGGAATGTATCTGAAATTGCAGATGATTTGCTGTGGGGATTATTCTGGCACAGCAGCAGAAAGTCACATGTACATTATAGAAACTCTCTTGCTGGAAGAAAGTCTGTATATAAACTAATCCAAATTATTCTGTGGAGAGGACCAAATTATAGTTTTAGTTGTGGCTTAGTATACTGATTTATATTTAGGACTTATTTATAGCCTTTCTTGTATCAGAAGCTCAAGATGTGAATGAAAAATTTAAACAAAAAACAAGGCTGGATTGTAGAGGCTGTTTACTTACTGAAGCATATTGTATCTCATCCACTGTATCAGAATGTCAAGTGGAAAACTCTATCCCTCGAAAGGAGAGTTGATATTTGTGTTTCTCTTTTCTCCTTTTTCTTTCTCTGTGTTTTTCTAGCATCATTTTGATCTCCTTTTTGTAGCCTTCCCAACTAACAGTAGCATGTTACACGATCCATGGTTGTTTCTTCGATGAAACCAATGCCATCATCTGATGCCAATTGCCTATGCCAGTGATAAAGGTGAATGTCTGACATCTTGTTGTCAGAGATTCATGTTACCAGCTTGAAGAGATGAGCAGCAAGGTGGATCAATTCCCATTGATCTGCTGGCTTGTTTGGTTTTTGAGTGCCTCAGGAAAATTACCTTCCCAAACACCTTTTGCTCTTTTAACCTCTTCTGAAAAATGGACCATTAGATTCTGCCATGCGTTCAATATGCCTAGCATGTCACGCATAAGTAGAGCACATGGTTTTACTTATTAACCTTATTAATAGAAGAGAGTGGAAAACAAGCCTTGTGGACATCAACGCAGATGGCCACCCCCAGATGAATTCTCTGCCAGGCTGTTACCAAGCACCTCACAAGCATTTGCTCTTGTGCTGCATGCCTGGGACTTGCTGGCAGGGGTCTGAAGATGCCTTTGAGATTTCCAGGAAATTGGTAGTTCAAGTTTTCCTACATACGTAATTTATCTGGGAGCTGCTTTTCTTCTGTTTTTTTTTTTTTTTCCCCTTTTCTTTTTTTTTTCCCTTTCTTTTTTTTTCCCTTTTTTTTTTTCTTCCTTTTTTTTTCTTTTTTTTTCCAGGGCATTTTTCAGCTAGTAGAAAATCAGTTTGCACACTGAAAGGTGGTAATGAATGTGTTATAAATCCCCCAACCTTAAATAGAGCTCAGAAGACTGCGATCCTCACATGGTGAGACAGGAGAGAAAGAGATGCACCAAAACAATCCTCTCTCGATGTTGCCTGCCATGATCTGGGAATCAACCCAGACTTTAGAGCTTAATAAGAAGGATGGCAGGGTACAGTCTTGTCTTCCAGATCATGGCATGGCAAATTTGCTGAGGTTTGTCACAGACGAAGAGCACTTTTATTTCAGGAAAGGCAGAGCTGCACAGCAGTGTGCTTTTCTTCTCGACACCCAGGGAGCACATGATGAGGAGTATAGCCCTGTGCATGTCCCTGTCTCCCAAAGGCAGAGAGGGAACAGTAGGTCTCCTCTCTGGCATACTGCCTCCAAAAAAAACATGACTTCAGGTACTTTCTCCCATGCTGTCCTAGCTCTACAAAGTAAATCTTGGTAGCCAGCCCCAGGAGCACAGTGCTGTGTGGGGTGATCTTGCTGCCTCACAGCAGCTTCTCTAGGAACAAAATAGAGCAGCAAAACAGGTGTCCTTGTGTTGGAGTATCCATGGTAAGGCCAGAACTATTTTGAAGAAAACACAGAAAGCCTTAGTGATTGCTATAGTGTAGTCACACAGAGGTTGTAATGCTTTCACCATGTTTCTACTTTGATGACAGTGAGTTTTGGACACAAACCAGTAATTTCTGGTACTTGCAGGTTCTCTACTAAAGCAAATTTACATATCAGTTCAGCTGGATTCAGTTGCCTCTGAAGCAGAAACCCTGTGTAGCCCACTCTAGTCATTGGAGTGAAGTGGTTGAAAGTAAAATCTGGATTTTTTTTTTTTGCTTCTGAATATTTTCCCTTTGACTGAACCCTACATTCATTAAAGGGATGTTCCGTTGTTGAAGAACTATTGATGAATGCTTTCTCCTGAACTTGTTCTTTCTCTCGCCTCTTAAATTGGCACAATTTCAAGGTGGCCTAGCCATCAGAAGCGCTTAAATACAGGAATACTACTTAAACATATGGGAGTAAACTATGACCATAGAGTTTTCAAATCAAAAAAATAATATAAGTTTGGTTGTATGGGATGTATGAGATTCCAGCACTTGCAGCTTCAGACATCGACATGAAACTGTTTTGCTTCAGCTACTGACTTTGTTGGCCATGCTGGAGCATTTTGGGAATCATTACATTCAGCCAGGGCTGGCCCCCTCTCTTTTGCAGAGAAATCTCCAATAACAGCTTTGGGAATATTTGCGTGTGCGTTGCCAATGTAGCATCCCTGTTGAAGCCACTTGGCCAGACTGGGCAGGGCAGGAATGACTCCTTGGTGTTGGTCGTGGTGGTGGTGGCAAAACTCTCTTAAGAACTGATTTCAGACGTGGAGTCTGGACATTGCTCTGGAAGCTTTGGGCCATGCTCAGATACCCATCGCTGCACCCTGGTCTGTGCCATGTAGATGTAAAAAGCATTGGAGACTTTAGCCCTGCTCAGGCTGGCTTTTAAAAGGTGCTTTGTTGATATAAGTGTCCATAGAGATGTAACCACTGCCATCTTGGTTTCTCCCAGGTCATAGGTTAAACAGTTGGTGACTTGTATTCTCCCTACTTTCCAAGCCAATTCTCTCTCACTTCATAAGGCCATCAATAAAGAGGTAAGGGAATGATGCTTAATGCAAATAGCCATATTTCCAAGCAGATGATTGTGTGCTCTGCACTGGTCCATCTTATTCTGACAGTTTGTTATTTTATAATATTGCTTAGTAAGATTAAGATGGGGGGTGTGGCACATGACTGATCCAGTCCCTCAATGTGTTTTGAGAATAAGGTTGACGCCCTTTTCTGAGGACCCAACGGGTCATGCTGTGGTAGCCTCACCAAGCACTGGGGACACTCCCTTGGGAGAAGACTTCCCCCCAGTCCAGGTACTGCTTATGCCTTCACCGACTGGCAGCTGAAGGCAAGGTGAATGACAGTTTATTTCTGTTCAGAAAGTGCTTTGAGAAGCATTCGAAGCTATATAGAAATTCAAACTGCTCATTGACATCAAGCAGCACATCCAATTTAATTGAAAAAAATCTGGATTATTACCAGAAAGACTGGCCAAATTATCAAATTCCTGGTTCGTGGGAAATTCTGACATTTGGTTTTGTTCTGATTTGGAATGAAACCAGTTATTTTGAAATTACCCATAAAAGAGAAGTTTATAGGGAAAAAAAATAGGAATAGGAAACAATGACGCATAGTATTTCCAAAATAATATGTGCTCCCCAGGACGTGCTTCTTTCCAGCCTTGCTGCTGCTTGCTACAGAGCGAGGCGTCAAGCCAGGGCTGGGGCTGGGAGCTTACACTTTGGGACAGCTGACTTCAGCCAGGTCTCCCAGCTGTACCAGGCTCCTGGCTCGGTGGCAGCGAGCCTACAATCCCTGTGTCCCAAGAAGCCCACCAGGCTAGCTGGTAGGAAGCCAGCCAGTTCTCCAGTGGAAAACTACCTGTGGTTTGATGTCGCTTCGTTGAAACAGATATGTTTTAACATGAAACTTTCTGGCTCTGACGAATCAGTGCTTTCCAGTGAAATGGCATGTCGTCAGAAGTCTCATGACCGACTCTAATTGCCACTTTGATGACCAAAATCTTTATTGACCAGAGTCCCATAACTTCCTGGCAATCACCAAAGATCTTGAGCAGAAAAAAAAAATAGAAAAAGCCAACCAAACAAAAAACATATTTTGTTTTGTACTCAATAACTGTGAAATTTGCAGGGCTGTTTCTGGTCAATCATGTTTTGAAGAAAGACTCTGCCTTCAGGGCAGTGATGCTGGGCATACATACACCTCCATTTCAGTCCCATTGCTGATGTATTAGCTTACAGACAACTAGAAGCATAGCAATCCTTCCTCTGAGTGGAAGACAATGGCCTCATCACGCAACAAAGCATGTTGTCAAGGTCTAATTAGAAACAGGGCACTAGGGCACTATTTATTCTTGTTCTTACAGTGTAAGATTTCAATAGTCCTTTTTCATTGTTTTTATTATTATAATAGAGAAGGCTGTTTATTGTTTTTTCTACTATAAGAGTGTTTGTATACACAGAGACTTCCCGCTCCTAATGAAATGGAGCCTGCTAAAACAAAAACAAAAACAGCAACAAAAAAAACCCTTACTCAAGAGTAAAATAATTGTGGCCAAAGTCATACTTCAGTGAAAATGTTCCCCCTTCTGAAACTATTGACAGAGAGTTTCTGTGGTCTCACAGTGGCCTCACAGTCTCCGTGGTGGGGAGAGGATTTCCCTCCATAGAGAGCGAAGTGCATCAGCCCTTGCTGGGACTGCTCTCAGCTGGCTGCTCTCAGCTGGGTTTACTCCTCCGAGAGCTGAATTTCGCCCTTTCTCTGAGCTCAACTCCATTTGTGGCAGCAGCCAGTGTGGGGAAGTGTGGCAGAGGCAGGCTGGTGACACTCATGACTGGGCCCCACAGCTTGGACTCAAGTGACTTTGACTGAGGAGCAGTGGTGTTGCAGAAGGAATACAGAATCGAAAAGGGTAGAGAGAAAACTGTATGGGCACAAACTTGGATTTTGTTTTCAGAAATGTAAAGTTTTTCCTCTCTATTCTCATTGTGGAGCTAGAAACATGAACTGGAAATGGCTTTGTGTTCCCAAAAAACTGGGAGCAACTGGTACCTTTTCTTCCACCAAGATTTTGCTTTTCCAGTTTCGCTGTTTCCTTCTGTGCTTTCTAGATTCAAAACTGAACCAATCTCTCGATCCCCTCAAATCTGAAACAATCCATCTCCATATCTGAGCTCATTAGATTAAACCTGCATCTCAGAAGAACACCTCAATCTTTTGCTGGTAAGTTTAATGCCACTTTTTGGTTCTAGAAATGTTGGTATCTCCCAAAATTTCTTTCTAAATGTGTTCTTAAGACTTGCAGAGACTCAGGGCTGAAGAGCACTTGCTATATACAAGTCAGTGCTGAGAACAGCTTGCAGCAACATTATTTTCCAAGGAGTTCAAGACAAGAACAAAAGAAGCAAAATTCTTCCCAGCAGTAGCCTTAGCATTTTGGCACGAATGTGCACAGACCACAGTAGCACAATATAGCAGTGTGTGAGGGCATATTTATTGCTGGAAGTAGTCTAATCACAACAATAAATCATTGTACTTCCAGTACCCCAAAAAGTCTTTCACATCTCTGTAACGTAATTCAATGTTCAGGAAGGTGTTTTCTTCATCTAACCAATTTTTGGGTGGATATAGGTGGGATGAAGTGGCAGTGCAGTTCTAGGTTTTCTATGCCTCCTCTGCAGTACCTATTTCTCCTATAGGAAGGCATCTGATTTGTGCTTCTCAGTGACAAAGAGCATCTTTTGCTTTCATTTGCTGTCCCTGCAAGGATTAGACCTAAACAAAATCTTGTTGAAGCCACCTCCTGCTACTTTATCTTGAGGGTTTTTTCTAGCAGCATCTTAGCATCTTTCTTCCATCGTATTATATTGGGTGTATAGAGATCATGGGACCATAACCAGCCTCTGGACCTAAAGGCACAAAGCTTTAATCTTCTGGGCATGGATGTAATCAATGGACTGAGTCAAGCATTCACCTCTTGGTGCGTTATCTTCCATGCTCTGTCTGCCTATGTCAGGAAACCAAGAAGAAAGTCTTGTAAGACCATTTTCCTCAAAATGTTTCTAAAAGAGGGTTTGGAGGGAGGGATGCAGAGGGGCATCTGTGGCTTGAGCCCTTGCTAGTACATGAAAAGCTGGTTTCCTAACTCTAACGTGGTGATTTTCCATATGTGCCAGATACACAAAAGCACTACTGAACTTCCACTGAGACTCAGTTGGAACCAGGTGCCTGAAGGCCCCTCGCAGATATGGTCACATACACTTCCTCATCACTGTTTGTGAATTACAGGTCCTGCAGAATATGGGGCAAAGCAGTGTTTGTCTGCTTGTGTTTAACTTTGACTGTTACTGTGCTCTTGCTCTTTGTTACCTGGTGAACCAGAAATAATGGAGAAAAGGATAACTTAAGAAAGGGTTGGTTTGGTTTCATTTAGGATTGCTAAAGATTATTTAGGGTTATAGTTTTTAACTCCATTTCTTAAATAAAACTCCTGACAGTAGCAAGGTGTTTTGGAAAGTAAAGTGGCTTCTAATTTTGTCTATGTGGGATTGGTATACCCATATGATGGCTGACAGTCCTACTCATGTCTGAAGTCTATAAGGATGGCGTACATTACTTCAGCTGTGTGTTGTCAGTGAGCTGTGTTGTCCAGCATGGTTATTAATCCAGGCCAAAATGCACTGAAAAGAACCTAAAATCTCCAATGTATTTAAATGAGCTTTGGACTGGGGTGCACATGGCAGTTTTTCTGGATGTCTCACTAAGTAGCTTTCAGTGTGGGACTGGAGTCTATGTTGCTATTATTGCCAAAGGTGGACCTGACCTTTGGACATGTGGGGCCATCCTCAGCAGGATGTAATAGCCGTCAGTGAAATCCTTTTGAGCCTTGCTTTCCTCCTGTGCCAGGCACGCTGCCCCCAGCCAGGCACCACCATCCTCAGCCAGGAAGGGACCTGTGCCTGCCATCAGTGGGATCCTCACCAGCTTAAAGCACCTTTGGGACACCCCTGCCTTTCTCTGGGCTCCCCCACTCAGGAGTTATAGGTAGCTGTGAAAGGGGTATCTGGCTTCTGTATCTTCACTTGAATGGGCTCTGTGTGCAATGGATTTTATGTGCATACAGCTAAAACCAGTTCCAGGGATCAAACAAGTACTGTGTTCTGCCCTAAGATTACGTTAGTGCCCCATATGCCACATGAGGTGAAGGCTGTGTGTTGGCTTTAAATTAAAGGCTTCTCAGATGGGGTCAATACATGGTGTGGGGTGTCAGATTTGTTTAGTTTTCTTCAATAAAACAATCATTTTCCCTTTTAATTTAGAAAAGCCATCCATGATGAGTTGCAGGATTGTGCTAGAAGTGATGGGAAAACAAAACATCCCTTTAAAGAAGGACTCACTGACAAGCTCTGAAAGTCTCGGGTTCGCACTATGGAAACAGTCAAACCAATTCTGTGTTCAGAAGTTAATTGGTATAAATGGTAGAGGAACCAGCCTCTTTCCATGGCCTTACATTTCCAAACATCTCCTGGAGCCAGATCAAGACACTGCACAATGGGTGTTCAAATACACTTGTCCCTTTTCCCCGCCTTGCTAGGAGCGATGCCTGGAATACAGGTTGTAAATCTAGTCCTACGGTGGATGATCCATGTGCCAGCAAGTGATGCTTAAAAATAGCAGTATGCTTGAAAGGACATAAAGAAAAAAAAAAAAAGGAAAACAGACTATTATTATTTCTGGGCTGGAGGGAGAGAGCAGTTGAACCTGACATGCCAGCCAAGTCTGAGTAGCCCTGGCTTTTCTAAAAAGCACAGACAACTGCTTTGCTCCCTCCTCAGTGGCCACGTGGCCCCTGTAAACAAGGAGCTGGCCCCATTTTCTGGCCTGTGAGCCTGGCACCCAGAGGTCTGATTCATTTCAGGTACTTCTTCTGAACCTCTTTTTGTCTGCTGAATCACCTCCCATGTTTCACTGGATGCAAAATAACGTATTGGCGGGATGAATCGCATCTTTGCTTTCTCTGATGCCTTCATAAAAGCTGCTGACATTCCAACTGTACATTTGAAGCACATTTGGCCTTTTTTCTTTTGCTAGGGTGAACATTTCTGTGTATTGCATGGTATTATTAGATGTAGAAAGTCTGTAGTATCTTAATTATTCTGACAGCTTAATTGGGAGTAAGAAAAATCTGTCCTGTCAATGTTTAAATAATGAGAAGTGCTCTTTGAGCAGGAAGGGGCTACAACGGGATGGTAGTATTTTTATTAAAATAGAAAGATGGAGATAGGAAGGGAAAATGTGCTGCTAACTCGTTTTGTCATTGATTGAAGAAAAATAGTCTTTAGTAATAAGCACTTCAATAGCTTATATTTCTTGCAGCACGCATTTATCTGCCATTACTTTATTATAAATGAGCACCGTGTAGAACTGAAACATCAAGAAGGACTATTCAAAGTGTCTTTAAATGTCAACCATATACATTAAATAGACCTCAGGTATGGATGGGAAAAAGGAGCATTGAAATAGTTTGATAACTCTTGCTGTTTTCACTGAGCATAACTGTTTCACAGGAGACAATTTCACCATTTCCATTATTTTGTTGCGTATGCTTGGAAAACCCTGGTAAATTTACTTGCCATCATAACACATACACGTGTGCCCACACCCACACACATGTGTGCATACATACAGAGTCTATTTTATATGTATATTATATATTACTTATATAATATAAAGTTTTGAGGGACTTTTGCCATGAAGTTTTGTCGTTTTTCAGGTGGTTCTGGTGACATTGAGCTCACCTTTAAAAGAATGACTTTTTTGTTGTTGTTCAGGTAGAACACAGTCTTCGTTGAATTACAGGCATTAGCAAGCCTTCTGACCTGTCTCCTTATCCTGCTTCAGAGGAATCAAATAAGAACTCACACTCCTGTGATTTGATGATTTCTTAAGACTTCTATTTTTCCCCACACCTAGTTGGTGTCTGTTATTCCATCTCCAACTGCTCTGAGACTCATTCAGCCTTCTGTCTCTCAGTTCAAAGACATTTTTTTGCTGTTTTGTTTGTTGTCACCACCAATGCTTTCTTGCTAGAATTTCTGATCACCTTCTATTCTTGGAAACACGCATCAGTGTTCTACAAGACCTAATAATGGCTTGTGTTATGTGATCAGTTTCTCAGCAAAAATTTGACTTGAATGGCTTGAAAATTCCTGCTTAAAGTGATGGTTGTGTCCACCTATGTATCTCTGAACACTAAGATTGTGTCATTTTCAGTGTACTGCTCTAGAGGTATTTTCTAATGACTGTGCTCTTACTTCTCCATGTGTGGTTTGAGAAAGCAGTCTGACCTTCTGCCAGAAAAGTGATCTCTATTAGCTTTGACACAGAAAGGAGTTACTGGGGGGTAACACAACTGAGAGTGGGCTGCTCCATGTAAAGGTTTGCATATGTTCTCTTTGGCCAGAGCATTTGTGGTAGAAGTGACATTGTCCACCAGGCAGTGAGGTAGCTTTTTCTTGGTTTAATCTGTTTTGCTATGCATGTACTTTAACTGAGCCAGTCTCCATGTTAATTAAAATGACACTCAGCAAGGCAAAATCTAAGGCAATTATCAAATACATCAAAATGTTATTACTCAAACCTTTGTACATGCCTATCAGCATTAGTATGATAAACCCAAACAAAGTCCTGAGTGACTTGCTCACAACATGACAAAAATCTACAATATTCTTATAAGCTTTTTTCTTTGATGAAAATACGGGTCTTTTCTGACACATTTAACTTCAAAGAAGTTTTAATGTGGCATGGACACCTAGTTTGATTTAGAAATGGCTTGCTTCAGTTTATTTTAAAGCCATTCAGCCTCAGGGCTGAGATACTTGGTCAAATTACAGCCATTCAATGAGCTGCCTTCCAGTGGCTGAGTCTGCAGCGAGGCTGAGTCAAGCTGAAAGAGGATTAGGCCTGCCTTTGCTCTGGGGTAAGCAAATGCATTTTGACAATTATACCAGCCTGCCTCTTGCAGGGAAAGAGAAGTAAGACATTGTCTAGAGGCACAGCAAAATGCACTGGACTTGCTGCTGGTCCAGGTTAATGTGAAAAGCAATCTGCAGCCAACAACACAGGCTCAGGTGAGGATCTCAGTGAAGGAGCATTTTCATCCATGAGTGCAATGGCAGGTGTCCTGCAAGCAGGAACACACAGCAAAAGTAGACCATAACCTTATATTCCCTATTACCTGATGCTTAATTCCTTCCCTATTTCTGCATTGACTGAGTACTACAGGTTCACAAATTATTCGATGCTTATTACTATGCCATATATATACAATTTTATTTGACCAACCATTAATTTCTCCTTTTCCTTTTTTTTTTCTGTTTTTTTTTTCTTCTTCTCTCATGACTAGAGAGCCCGTGATTTTTTGTTTTTACTGATTTTGCACTGCTTGTCTTGTTTTCCTTAGCTATCCTCCTTATTTTGGGACAGTGGGACCTTCCACTGTCCCCTTATCTGCTTAACATACTCCCCACTTTTATGCCACAGTTATGCCTGCACCATCACTTTTGAATATGCAAGGTTAGTGGAATTTTCTACTGCAAAAATACAACTTTAATTCTCACGTTAAGAGATTTGTATTCCCTGCATTCCTGTAGCCTGCTTCTTTTCTGTCCATCCCCTCATCTTGAATTCTGTTTAACTTGTTTTCTGGTTGCCCTTAAATGGGTCCTGTGAAATGATGCGATCTGGAGATGGTAGGTAGTAAAGTTACTTTATCGTGTCCAAGCAACCAGTATCCTGGGGTCAGGACTTAGCTTATCCAGGGATCATTTTGACAGCAGAAGCAATAACCTGAATAGACTCTGAAATGCCAGCTAAAATCTCTGTTTATGCTCTTCTTCTTCATTGATACAATATTGTTGCTTTCTGTGATGATGCAAGTCCATCTATCTCACTTTGCTTTAGTCAAAGGCAATCATCTGATGTGAGACAAGTACTCAAGAAAAATCTCAGACCTCATGTGATGCCTGGGATTGGTGAGCAGAGTTATGGATAACAGAAAATAAGAGATTTGCAGGCACTAAGGAAAAAAAGATACACGCCTAGTTTAAAAGTGCTTCAGATTTGGTAACTGTATGAAGGACAACCCAACTGCAGTAGAAAGCAAAGGAAGTAGAAACAAGTTGGAGAAATGAATTAGCCCGTCTCACTCAGAAAAGAGAATTTTATCTCATTCCAATCACATGTTTATCATTACTCAGTACCTTACACTAGGGACTATTTCCTATGTATTCAAGGTCTAAGATTTCAAATTTTTCTTTTCTGACAGAGATCCCAACTTTTGAGATGCCCACAAGCTCTAAGTAGTGTGGCCTTACTTCTCCTGCCATGCTGTTGCTTAGCCCACCGTAGTGAGGAGGAGGAATGTGACAGCAGTGGAAATCACTCTTCTATTAAGCTAACCCTACAGAGACCTGCCAAATTTAAACACCTGCTGTGTATGAGCCTCACCAGGAGACGAATGACGGCATCATTTCCGAAGACAATTGACTTAGTTCCCTATGTAAGGCAGTGTAAATAACCTTCTTTGTTTTGCCAGGCTGGGAACTTAGAGATCAGAAATAATAAGTAGTTTCAAAGGAGGCTCTTCACAAAGCAAGGAGAGAAATCACACATGGGTTTCAGTCACTCTGTAGCTGAAGATTATAGTGTGGAAGAGCCTTTAGGGAGCCTAAGTAGAAAATAATCACTCAGCTGGTGAACTAGACAAATTGCTTCTTTGCTTGGGAACCTGTTTCCTCTGAAATGCTTTTGTTTTGGTACACAGTATTTTGCATGAAAAAGGCTGTTGTCACTTGATACTGCCGTCCCTGATTCTGGAGGGAATTTGCGAGGTTTGGAGATTTCTTGGCCTTGTTGAAGTAGTTTTCTGTTTTCTGCAAGGCATAGTGGGGAGCAGGAGGCTGCTGCTGTATTCCCCTGATACATGCAAGGTAGTTGGAGGTCAGGGGAAAAACAATCACAATGGGGACCAAGAGGCTCCAGAGCTGTCAGCAGCTTGTAGCTAAGATACCAGCCAGTTGCCTAAGATGCTAAAAGGCATTATTCTTCGTGGCAGTCCATTTACTGTTTCCATAGGCTAACCATAGATTATTACATCCTGTTTAAAAGCAAGATTTACAAATGGGACGTGGGACAAGGGTCTCTTTCCTTGCACCCTGCTGCAGGGTTTGTCCCCGATGGCCATGTTGGTTACCATGCCCTGTGCAGATGACACTGCAGCACTGACAGTTTTCCCAGAAGCTCCAGGAGCGGACATGAAAATAGCTTCCAGCTGCAGCTTCTTGCTGGACAAAGCCCAGGCACTTCATATATAGTTTTGTTTGTTTGACATACAGGCCTGCACTGCCTCCCTCCCCTGGCACACAGTCTAGGAGAGCACAGCAAAACACATACTCCTTTTGAGCTCTAAAGACTTTATTACCGCAAGCCCCAGTTTGGGCGAGAGCAGGCCAAACTGGGAGCAGAACTGAACTTCAGCCTTCCTCAGGCTCAACCAGTGAACAGACTCAAACTCTCACAGTTCTGCAATTTCCAACACTTCTCCGTTAGCTTGCTATAGGTTACAGAGACTTCAGAATTGAGGTAAATTGCTGTAGTTCATTCTCTGAGCTGCTGGGACAGCAAGAGTTAAGCAGCTGAGCTGGAAATCTCATGAGATCAGGCCTTTCTAGTGGGAAGATTTCCCATACTTCCTGCTTTTTGATGTGCTGGAAATACTTTATGCTTGGCCTTTCTTGTGGTATCTTGGCACCACTTCTGTAAATAGCTGAAGAGACATCATCAACATAGCAATCATGCTTCTGTATAAAATGTTTTTGTTACTCCAAGTCACGACTAAAAGAGAAAAAGAGATTTGGATCCCTTTCATTCAGGCACTTCAGCATGAAACAGCTCTCCTAAGTGTTGGCCAGATCACACCCTAGAAGATTTAGGGTTTGGATTTAGGACTGTGTGAGTTTTGCTGACAGTGCTGGTAGAGGAATCTCTGACAACTTGTTCCTGTCTCTTTCTACCATAGTTTGCTGCCCCTTCAGTTGTACTGCTACTAGAGGTTGCCCAGTCAACATATCACTCGCAGAATTTGTACTAGAAGTCTTCTCCTCCCCTTTTTTTATGAAAAAGAGAGAGAGAGTTATTTTAAATCAGAATCATTTCATTACACTGATTTTACAGTTGGACTCCAGCATCTGGTTTTTGGGCTGAAATGAGGGGATTAGCAAGATGGGGCAGGACAAAGCACTCAAGGTGGGAAGCACTTGGCATTGCTTGCTGATGCTTTGCCTGTATTTGGGCTTTATATCGAAGCTCTCAACTCACAGGCCTAAAGATGGAAATGAAGTTTCTGCTCTCTGCTCTGAGATGATCCTTTTGTGTAGCAATGTCCATCTGTGTGCGTGACCTGGCATTAATTGTGAGGTTTTAGACAGTAACGTGTCTGATACCTTCGGTGTTTTCAGCAACCACTGAAATGATTCAAATTACAGGGTTACCAAACAGCTATGAAAGTTCCGAGAGTTTCCTGTGAGAATAAGGATTTACCAACTCGGCTAGAAAAAGGTTTCAGTCATAAAACCTGTATTCAGAGCCGAGCTGAAATTTAACCAAAGTTCAAGGCTATTTGGAGCTGGTGCATTTGCTGGGCATTATCTTCAGTCCAAAACCAATCCTGAAACTACACGAAGTTTATAAACACATAAGCAGACGTGCACTAGTAGACACATGCTTCTGATAGAAATGCTGCTACTGGGACAACTATTTTAGATGTACTGGCATGCTCTTGGGGCATGTTGGTGACAAAAACTTATGCAGAAACTGGTTTTAAATGTATTATCAGAATGCATAAATTGTGCAAACAACTGTCCTCAAAAGTTCATGCACCATATCCTCTTTTAATTTGTCCACTTACATTAATCATGCGTGTCATGGGCCCGCAACTTGGAGAACTTTCAGATAGTGTGGCCACCTCAGAGCTGCCTGTAGTGTTGCCTTCTTCACTTGAAGCTCTGCTTGTTCAAATTTCCTTTCCCACCATTTCTATAAAGCCTACACGAGGGGAACCAAATAAGATGTTTATTTCTTTCACTCCATAACCAAGTTGTGTTACACCAACCATGAGGGAGAGGAAATTGAAGAGGCAACAAACATCATCTTAACAATGCTGCCTCTAGTTCTTCTTTGCACTTTTTTACTAATGCCTTCTTAACCCACAATATCCCCATGTCTTATAATACTTCTGAATAATACTTTAGGTGAGTTAGAATATTTTATCATACTTGTTTTGCAAGCTGTTAGTGACTTTGCAAGCATTGTATCAATAAAAACTCAAGGGGCATGGCCTTCTTTCTGCACAAACATACTCCCTCCTCACTCCTTATCAAGCTTTTTTTTTTTTTTTTACTTTAAATAGAGTTGTTTTAATTTATTATTTCTTTATTTAGTTGAAAATTAAAAGAACATGATTTTTCAGAACATGACATCTTACTGAACAAGAAGCAGAACCAGGGATATCCTATCCTCCTTGAACATAGGGTCATTTTGGTCTCTGCAGAGAAATTACATCAGTCAAACTCTTCTGTGATGTAAATCTGAAATTCTATGGTTTTGAGTGATATTTGAATCTGAATGCAATCTAAGCTCTGTTAGCCTCTGGTCTTGTATGCAATATATTTTTCATTGTAATGGAGGATAGGAACCTAAAAACAGAAATTGGTTCTTCTACATTGTATTTACATTCTTTATGACTGGGACTTGTTTCTATTTTAACTATCACCTCCAACTTCTTACATGTAAAATGTCTAGTAAGCAGTTGAGATTCTTGGTTTGTTGAACTGTAAAATGTGTTTGATGGTACTCACCTATTCCAGTTATCCTGTAATGTTTGAAAGGGCAGAACTCTTCTAAATCAAAGCTAATGGAACAGTAAGGCATGTAGAAAATGGGAATAATGCAGAATTTTAAACAACAAATATATAACCAATAGAAAATATGGAATTCTTAATGATTAAGAAGCTTTTAATAAGTAAGAAGGTCTTGCAGAAATTTGCTCTCTAACTAATGTTATTTAATATTCTTACTGAAGATCTGTTATACCACAGAGACCAATGCTTTGAAAGTGCTTTTATGTAATTAAGCTAAAATTTGTGTGTCTAGCAGTAAAAAAATTAGGTTGTTTTTATGTGATGCAAAATATATACTAGAGAGCAGTGACTCTGAAAATGGGTATGATATAGTGGTTAAAAGGAAATGTTATGATCCTTAGATATCCATCAGGGAGAAGTTACCAGTATTCGTAATGCTTCTGCCAAAATAACACATTGCACTTCCATCTTTCTTTCTTTCTTTCTTTTTTTTTTTTTTCCCAGAAGGATATCAATCAACAAAATAAAAATAAATAAATAAATAAATGTGGGACCTTTGATTTAAGTTCCAAAATGAAAAAATTAAGGAATCCAGATTTTGTAGTTTATTTATGAGAAGAATTTCAAAATTTAATAAGGATACAAAAGAATAATGTAGAGGAACCCAAAATGAAAGCAGTGTGCAGTTGTCTTACTGGTTTTAAATTTCTAAAGAGAGGAAAAATATCATTTTAGACATGAATTGTCATTCAACCAAAATGTTCTAACTCCCGTAATAGAATTATATGATGATATTACATGTTTTTTTGTTGTTTTGTTTTGCCTTTGGTTGATCAGTAGATGCTTTTTGGTTTCAGTTGTATGAGTATTCCTTAACAAATCAGCACCTTTTCCCATCCCTGATCAGAACAATCTGAAGTTGCCAAAAGAACTTAAGCTTTTATTGCAAAGTATTGTGGTTAACTTTGTACAGAAAACTTCTCTCTCTCTTTAATTTCCTTTTATTATATAGCGCTTTATAAGACTAAGCTTTCCTCAGAATGTGTGTATTGAAATGACTCTGTTATATGATGCTGTATTTTTAATCCTACAGCATATGGAAAACATTCCCATAGAGTGAAGAGGTATTCTTTTATAAAGTTGAGATTTTCCTTGCCATGGTGGCTCAGAAGAATATCCCATTTGGGCTTCCAGTGAGTGACAGAATAAAGAGGACTTCCTTGTGCACACATTAAAGATATGCTAGATTTATGTATGTTTGCGATTAGTAGCTGGAAGTCCTGAACTCTAAGTTCCCTGACTGACTTAAGGTGCATTTCTCTTTACCACAGAGGGCAAGCAGAATGCCTTTGCACTGTTAAAGCTTCACTTCAATGTAGTTTCGAGTACTTTCATGGGATGTGGGTGGGCAGCAGGTTTCACTCACTTGGAAACATTTAAATTTCGGTTTGGAAACAATTTTACTAACCAATGAATTATTTTCTTTAAAGCTTTTACAGACCAAGGAACATTGTCATGTAATTCCATTACTGAATCCAGCAAATTTTTGTTAAATTACAACACCTCTCTTAGGGAGATGTTATATAACAATTTAAAGACTTAAAGGTATGACAAATTACCACTTCCCATAATATCTTATTCCAATACATATTTTTCTCCATTTATTTCTACTTTGAATTTAAGATTTATCTTCTAGCCATCGAATGTTAATGCATTTTGCTGCTAGCTCAAAGTCATGAGAATCACCACAATTTGAACATATGACAGAGATAAAATACCTCATAAGTAAAAGAATGAATAATAATCAACTATGTATATCCCTTCATGCTAGTAAAACTGATCATCAGTTCTTCACCCCTTGCATCCACAATGAACTCCTACCATAGTGTTTGAGCTGAATAGTGAAATGCCACTTCTCTGAAGATGGTGATTCCGTTAAACCCTCCGTTAAGGGTTTGTTTGGCTTTCCGTGCTGTAGGTCATGACTATCCATCCACAGTAATGCCAGAGGCCCTTGCAGTTTCGCAGTGGAAGGCTGGGACTTGACTTTCATCTTGTTGAAACAAATAGTAACATCAAAGTTCCAACAACCCTCTGAAATGAGTTAGACGCTTTGAGGTGAATATTTAGTGACTTGGCTGTGTGTGGGCAGTGCAAACAAAGGCTGTGGCAAACAAGAGTCTTCTGGCCTTTTCCTCAAGGTGTCTGACTGGGGCTGAAGGTAACAAGCAATTTGCTCGTTATTGGAACAGAGTCACTAGACCAGGGCCTCTTCACGTTGACTTGCAAAACCCTTTCATGCTTATCAGCATGCAGCTGGATTTCCTCTGCTTTATCACACTACCACTTTTCCTGTATGGCTCTCAGCTTTGTTTGGAGTTCTCTATGCTTGCTATTATATGCAGTTCTCTTTGATGCCAATGATAGATCTTGCAACTGTGCTCTGTGAAAGGTGTACCTCTCCTGAGGTGTTGTGTAATTGCAGGATCACTCTTATCTCATCAATCTTAATGTTTTCTAATTTTTTTGCCCTGGAGTCTTGTTTGAGGCATGGCACAAGATATCCCTGAAGATTTCTGAACTGCTTTGTTGAAATTCTTTAGAGTTTTTCACACTGAGCTTTTACTAAAGCAACTCTTTGAGAGTGAATGTCTATTCAGTGTGCTGTTTCCCTTATGGTAGGTTGTTTTGTAAATGCAGGAAGTATTTAATTCATTAGTGGAAGGACTTTTAATTGTGCTTGTTATGACAAAAAGAGGGACTCTGGACAGATTCATGTTAATAAAACTTTTTCTCTTACATCAAGGTTTCTGCTAGGCTATTCCTTTTAGTCATTGTCTCCTTCTGAAGTGGCAAGCTTGACATGTGTACTCCTTCGTGACTAAAATGTTGAGAAAACTGTCTAATGTATCAGCTATACGCAGCTCTGTAATCTTATGAACAATTTCATGCTGATTGATTCCAGTTTCTTGTTTTCCTCACTTATGACAGCAGTATTCCTTGTTTTGTTCCTTGAATATTGAATGTCTTCCACATGTACTTAAGAATTAACTGATTTCATGTTATGACTTTGAATTACCTACAAATTAAGATAAACCATTTCTTTAAGCAAAGCCATTTTTACTTTTTTTTTCTTTTTAATTTGCTTTTAATTCCATCTTTATTTGATATATTTTATCTCTTTTCATGTTCCCTTGCTTCCTGGTTGCTGCTCCAATATGTTTACCTGCTTGTTCTTATAGCAGGGTATTACAGCAGAAGGAACCTCAGCAGAAGTGATGGGGTAGGCTGGTGCCAAGACAAACTCATGAACAGGTATCATACCTAAAAACAGAGGAATGATGTGTGCTATGATACCCACTTGATCTGATAAAGTTGTGGGTTTAAGACCTTTGCATAGCAAGTGAAAGAAGAAAGCAAGCAGGATGGCCATTTTTTTCAAAGGTATGACCCACATGGAGATAACTTCAGCCTCTTTAAAAGTCCTGTTCTTTTGGAATAAAACTGTAAATGGTAGACATCTTCAGAGATTCCTCTCAGATTCAAAAGGACAGACCTGAAAAGGAGGGTTAGAATTAGGGCAAGTGGGCAGCATATGGTGCACTGGTGGGAGTGGGTGCCGCACGCAACCTGGGGTTGTACCCATGGAAAATATGGCTTTTAGAGTTTCCTCTGGCAATTTTTACTGAGGAAACTCAGAGAGAAATTTAGTTCCTGACAGGAATAAGACAGTCCCCCCTCCTTAGTGGTTCTCTCTGTTCACTCCAGAAATGCACAGGGACACCGAGGCTGTCCCTAGAAGAGAAGGCAGTGTTGTAGGAAAAGTGTGACTCTCCACCTTGGCTTGGGTGGGAAACAAAAGGCATTGATAGATTTCTTAGCCCTTAATCATTCCTCCTCTGCCGTCATGGATAGAGACAAATACTCACAATGAATTACTAATTCAGCCCAAGTAAATTAATGGAGAAACAGATACAGTTCTCATATTGCACAGCAGCAATAGATAGTAGCAGTGAGACTTCTATATGCCAGAAAAGTTCTATGAAGAAATGACATATCTGACTTTTCAGGGAATGCACAAATCCTGACAAGCATCTGCAGGACAAGAAATAACCAGTTGTGTGCTTTCTGCCAGCAAACGTGCAGGCTGTAGCATAAGCGGCTGCTGACTGTGAAGGCCAAACAGGCCGGCAGTCCTGTGACACGTCAATGGAGAAGGCTGGGGCCTCGGTTTCAGAAGACAAGATTTCACAACATCCCCGTTTGTTGTGCGCTCAGTCGTTACTGGAATTAATAATTAGAATGGCAGGCAAATGAACTCTGTAGGCAGGCAAAACCCAGGCGGTTGTTATTTGTATATTGTCATCTGGGTCATATCACTCTGTTGTAGGCAGGGAAGAAAAAGGGAAATAGAATCTGCATCTTGGCCTTTACACTGTTTAGCAACACAGAATTGAGCATCCTAGATAAAAATATTTCATAATTTCAAGCTCCCTGGATATGACACACTTCATGCTCAAAGTTTGCTTTTAGCATCATTTTTTACTGTTTCTAAAATGTTTTTTTTACTGTTTCTGACCCGATTGCTCACTTCAGCTTGTTTAACTGATACAACACTCAAAGATACGGAAAAAATACCCCCCTAGGGCTGCTGCTGTAAGCTGTGGCACTAACCTAACTGCACATAGTAAAATATTGACTGTTTTAAGTATTTCCTTCCTCCTCAATAATCTTTCAAAGGTCAATATAGACCTTCACATTCAAACACAGCTAACCTGGAGGGCCGAATGCGTTACTGACTGTCATGTGAATAGAGCTGTAGTCAATATCTGGTTAATATTTGCCATATGTGATGTGGGATATGCTTTTGTGATAGCTGAAAGCTAACAGGAGTATTTACAGAGTAGAGGGGGTTAAGTGTGCCACTCTTTCTCCCATTTTTCTCTGCTAAGAGGGTTGTGTTTGCACTTACTGAAATCAAGACTGGCTGTGACCTCAGCTGTCAAGGATTAGCTGAGTTTTTATTTGTTTTTGATGGGTGAATACAGACAAAGAGAAACCATCCAGTCTCAAGTGGACAGAAAATAGAGACATGGGTCCTGCACACTGCAGCAGTTATATGTCACCATCCAAACTCGCAGGTAGTGAAGGTAGAGATAATGAGGGGGGTAGTTTCACTCTTGACTTTTAAGGTATCAGGTTGCTTTGTATAAGACAGGTATGTACACACTCCAAAACCCCTCTGAGATATTTGGCACCAAAATACTTCAAAAAACATGAAGCTGTCCCTGTGTGTTTGGCCAAGGAGCAGTTTGTGGGGGCAGGTCTGGCCAACTGGTGGCAAATGCTGTAGCCATGGTTCAGAGCATGCAATTACCTAAGAGGGAGTCTGGGAGGGGCCAGGGCTGCTCACAGGCGTCCTCTGGCATGGTGCATTGGCTGCTACACACGCTATACATGAGCAACAGAGGGCACGAGTCTGATGAACACTTTGGTATGAGCTCTTTGAAGCAGGAAAATCAAACCAGTGGCTACAGAAGGCACTGTTGTGAATGAAAAAATAAAACAAATTCCATGCTAAAGTGCTGCACAGCAGGCTGTGGATGCTGGTGACCTCCTGGTGCTTGCTGTAGATGTGTTGGACAAGTGGACTGATCCAGTGTGATTCCTGATGTCCTCAACTTTTCATCTTGACCTCTTCCTCTGTTCTCAAAGTGCAGTTTGAGAGCTGGGCTTATAAAACTTGGTCTCACTTGTGCAGGGATCAGATACTAACTGATCAAGTACCAGCTCATGGGGCACAAGTAGCAATGTTTTTCATTTATAATAGAGAAAAAGTAACCAATTTTAGAGAAATGTTGTAAAGGCAGATATTTCAGTGCTTGTGAAATGGTGGAGTTTTATGCCAATAAATCAACAGAGGAGGATTTCTGTTTTGTATAAAACTGATGTGATTTGAAAAGATTTTTAAAAATCTCATGACTCTTCAGTGACTTTTTTCTCTGTAATTGGGACAGAAGAGTAATTCAATCAGAAGATGATGTCTTTTGGTTTAATACACAGATTATAGTTTCAAAGAAGCATTTACCTCCTTACACACTGGACATCTGGAAACATTCCCCTGCCACGTTTTATTAGAACATTGAAATCACCTCGTTAAATGATATGGAGAGGTTTAGAAAGCACGGTAATTGTTGCGAGATCAATCACAGATTAAACTTCCCATGCCATTTTAATATGTTCCCATTTACCACCACAGACACTTGATCTGACCATTGATTGTGCCATTTAAATAATTTTCATCACAGACTTCCAGGCTTTCTGAGCCTTCTCCTGGTGAAATGACCCCTGCAGCACTTTCCTGTCTTTGTTATTGAGCAAATGAGCTGATAAGCAATGAAGCACATATGCCAAATTACTGTTTTAATATCAACTGTTGCTTTTCTCTTAAAGCTAAAATAGTAGAACTGGGTCCAGTCAGAAAATCTCAGCTGTTTATTCACATCTGTTCTCCCAAATTCTCAAGCAGATTTATTTATCTTTGTCTTTATTTATCACAATATGCTGCAGAGTAGCTGAACAGTCTACAGTCATGACCAGGGGAGATTTGAAATGGAGATGAAGGAGTACCTGGGTGCATTGGAGGCTGAAGGTAGGTGGGCATTTGGGGTGGGGGAGGAAGCATAGCTGGGAGAGCTGCTGCCTGCCACCATGAATGTGCATGCAGAAGATGAGCTGGCACACAAGCAAGAGGCTTTTGAAGGAGAAACAGCATTGTCAGTTCAGGGCTGGGGGGCATGAAGCTGCCCCAGGTCTGAGAAGGATGCAGCGAGTGGAAAACCACGACTGCATTAGCAGGGATAGGCTCTGAACGTGGGATATTCTTAGATGAAGCATTGCATTTCAGCAGGCAGGTTGGAAATGGAGGTAAGGCTCTGAAGGAGCTGCTTCTTTTCAGGGGTGTGTGTTGTGGTGCTCAGCGAGTATCTGCACAGTCAGGGCGCTGATGAGATCTCACAGGTTCAGGGAAGTCCAGCAGGTGTCAGAAATGAATGATGAGGAGAGTTTCACCTGGTGGAAGGTCATGTCAGAGAAGCTAAAACAGTACACCAGTCTCTAGCAGAGAGGAGAAATGATATGGTCTCTCATCGGGGGCATAATTGAACACCTGGGAGGAAGCCAGGTGGTGGCTGACGTATTAGTGGGAAGGAAGAGTTGTGAAGTTGCTAGGAGATTTTGAGCAAGGTTACAGATAAAAGGTTTCTGGGGTGGAAAAAATACAAAATAGGAACCTCACCTGGACAGATACAAATATTCTAAAAGTGATGGGACAGAGTGGACACAACTGAAAAAAACACCACCAATATTGTTGTCTGTGATGACAGGAAAATATTCCCAAACATGTTGATTCCCTGCATCAACATTTTTACCTTCTTTACAAAAAGAACCAAGGGAACATATCACCTATATGCTGGACTTATGGTCTATGGTAAAGGTTTTTCCTTCAAAACTACAAAATTGATGTACCTATATAGTTATATATCCTTTGTGCTCTTTTCATGTGAACTTGCATATTGAAAAGAACCAGCCTAACTTTCATTCACACTTTAATCCCTGCTTCTGTCCCACTCCAACCTAGTGGTGAGTGTTTTTGTCCCTCTCTGTAGCAACTGTAAATAAAAAGCAGACAGGAAGTCAGGACCGTTGACAAAAAGCAGGAAGAGGAGAAGAAAGAGCCCTGAGAAAATGATAGACACACATGGCACACTCTGATCTTACCGTAATGAGGAGGCTTGTAAAGACTTGCATCCGTGGGTCATTTCCCTCTGCCATATGGGGTGTTTGTTTTACTTGGTAAACAGGGATCACAGCACTCTGGTTTTAGGCAAATAGGCTCTGGATACATTTTCATAACTGACATTGAATGGCTTTAATAATGTGCAGTAGCTCTCGCTGCTTTTCATTTCTTTTAGACATGACTTTCTAAACGTTGTGTGACCATTGACAACCCTGGAAGGTAGTCTCAGGTCACTTTTCCCTTGTTTATTTGGGCATTCAAAAGAGAGATCTTTAAACAAAGCTCTTTTTTTTTGTGGAGTCTCTCTCTCTCTCTGAATGTATTTGACTCTCATTTCTGTTTTTTCTGCCCATCTCTGCTCTGTTAGGTATGATCTTAGCATCACTCTGAGATGTCTGGCCATCAATGGTGTTCACATGTTGGCTTGCTCTGGTTGCAAAGAGACTGGCTTGCCTGGCATGGAAAGTCAGATGGACAGCAGGAGAACAGTACAAACTCAGTCTCTACCCCTTTTGGACAACTTGGATGTAATGGTCTTAACCCATACATAGAGCAAAAGTAACTCTGTGATTGGACATGGTTTACAAAAAGAGAGACGTGGTCCCTGTCATTTTACCTCCATGCAGGAGCATCAAACACCTGTGGGGGTGGCATAGAAATGAAAGACCAGCTCTTACCTGTCCACCTCAACGTGGCCTAGGACCCTCCACACAGTTTAGGTAGAAACTTCTTCACTTAAGAAGTGGAGTTCCCTTTTAATGCTTGCTGTTACTGACTGCCCTTTGATGTTACTCTCGATATTTGGAAAGTCAATGTTTGTGTTTCTGCTTCTTTGCTCTTTGTGGAAATGAAAATTACTTTACTGCTCTTGCAAAATGACACACTTCACATGTGCTTTAGCAATATTTTGCAGGAGTTTTGTCAGTCCTCTCACTTCTTCCAGGACCCTAATGCTTACTGATTAAGATAATTTTGCTCCAACTTCAAGACATCAGGCTGAATCCAGCTAAGGTGGATATGCATTTCTATAAAATGCTCCATGAATGCTTCCAGCTTTGCCTGACAGCTTTACCACGTTCCTAATTCACACCTGTCTGCTGGTAAATTGGCAGCTTGAATATCAGGTCAGTTCTCACCCATGTGCAAATCGTCTGGCTTTTGGGAAATTCCCAGACCGAGGCAGTTTCAATACTCCTAGCTTCAAGACTCCCTAACCAATGGCGTGAGGATGCTGGCAGCTGTAATTCACAACAGCAGGATATCATGCTGCTTACTGTCTGTGAATTTGGTGTAACCCAAGCAATTAGGGACATGAGAGATGCGTTCTGTGAACCAAAGTCATCCTCTACTTTTGGTCTCAGATGAACCTTGCTCTTGCACCATCTGAGGTTTATTTTGAATCTCAAACCCACCTTCCTCCAAAACCAGTAAGTTTTGCCCAGAGTCCAGTCAAAGCCAAAATCTCCCTTATCACCTGAAGGACTGGGCTGAAGGGATGGTGAGGGACAGGGAAGGAGAGAAACAGGTTAGAGACCAGACTGACCTTTCCGTGACTGGTGGGAGCAAAGCCAATGAAAGTGCTTCTGAAAGTTGTTTTCTGCCTCTTCCTTTCCCTCTCTGCTCTTGGGAGGGGGAAAGAGCCCCTGTGCCAGATTTCTCCTGACTGGGGGAAGCTGGAGGCCATGTAACTAGGAAGGATGGGGCTGGGAGAGTGGACCTCTGCCCGTAACCTCTGCCCCAGTCTTTCCAAGGTTAAACCTCTATAGCAACATTAGAAATGCACCAGTCAATGAACAGGGATCAGGAATTAGTGCTGATTTCTAGCCCCATCTTAGCTCTGAGCTGTTTTCTGGCATTGAGAGGCACATACCCACCCCATGTGCCCATTTCCTTACCTGCCTCTTCTAATTTTTTCAGATTACTCGTCATTTTCTTGGGCACAGTGACAAAACCCAGAGGGACCATGGTCCCAGTGGAGGTCTGTAATTTCCAAGGCAGCACTGAAAAGAGGGATGCTGGTGGTGGGACCTGAGCAGATCCTGTTCTCAGCTGGGACCTGACTGCAAAGTCTCTGCTCCAGCTGTTGCCAACTGAGGAAAGCCATGCTGTTTCAATGGAAATGCCACTGAAGTTGGCTCAGATAGCACAATAGAGGACAGACTATTGGAGAAATGGGCAAAGTCCTGTTTTGGGGAATGGCTGTTGTCAGGAATGCCCTGGTGGCACTCCAGTTTGAAAACACAGGTTGCTGCCACCTGTGCTTTTCAGCTGAGGTTTCAGAGACATCATGTCAGTTGGGTTTAGTAAATATTTCAACAGCATTTTGAAGTTCCAATGAAAACAGAAAAAAGCTTTGATGTCTACAGACCCTTTATCCCACCATATACGTCACCCCATGCTTTTCAGCAATGTTGTTTAGTCAGTGTTCACTGAGGTCAAATGGATGCAAGGTGCAGAATCCTGAGCAAACCAAACTCACACTAAAGTAAGCCAAAGAAACCAAATTTAGTTTCCCTCTTTCTGAAAAGAGAAGAAAAGAAAAGTAAAAAGAAAAAGAAAAAAGAAAAGGAAAAGGAAAAGGAAAAGGAAAAGGAAAAGGAAAAGGAAAAGGGAAAGGAAAACAGGAAAAGGAAAAAAAAGGAAAAGGAAAGGAAAGAGAAAAGAAAAGGAATGAGAAAAGGAAAAGGAAAGGAAAGAAAAGAGAAAAAGGAAAGGAAAGGAAAGGAAAGGAAAGGAAAGGAAAGGAAAGGAAAGGAAAGGAAAGGAAAGGAAAGGAAAGGAAAGGAAAGGAAAGGAAAGGAAAGGAAAGGAAAGGAAAGGAAAGGAAAGGAAAGGAAAGGAAAGGAAAGGAAAGGAAAGGAAAGGAAAGGAAAGGAAAGGAGAAAAGATGAAATGAACAAAATGTACAATGAATTTTGTTGTTGTTGTTGTTGTTGTTGTTTTTATTTATTTATTTATTTTTCAAGGTAGTTTTGCCTTGGTCCTTAATCCATGTGAGATAACCAAACTGGATTTTTTTTACTGCCAGCCTGGAACTGCCTGCCACCACCAAAGATGTATTCACAGAAGTCTTCTAGCAGAGATTTGTTGTATTGGTTTTCCTAACAGAAAGTTTGATTTTTTTCAGCAAAATTATTGCCTGTTCTGTTTTATGGATATTTTCTATACATTCATGACTCCAGGGAAAATTCCAACCCAGCAAGTCCATTCAGTTTGCTACTATATTTTCTTTCTTTGTATTGTTTCCCAAACATAAACACTAATAACAACTTCTGGGGCTCCCAACCAGGCTCCCAAGTTTAATAAAGCCTACATTGTGAGTCTTTGCCATGATACATTTCTTCTTGTTTCAAAAGAGTGGTGGAAAACAAATGAGAGCCAAAGAATGCATTGACACAAACTGGGGATTTCTGCATTAGCTCTGGGGGTGTTTGGAGGGGAGAAAGCTGGGCCTGCAAAAATTTGATTACAGCAGATATACTAATCTACATGTATGGTTTATAGCCTGTTTTCCTCTCTCTTTTTTCCCCCTCCCCAATTCCCGTTCTTTCTCCTTCTCCGTGTTTACTAATATTTCTTTCTGTTTTCTTTACAAGAGTAGCTTTTATCTTTTTACCACTCAATTGATTTTAATTGTCTTTCCCTTTTCTTCCTTTCCTTTTTAATTCCCTTTATCTTCCCATACTCTTTTCTCTTCATTTTTCTCCTAGCTCTACCTTTCTCCATGGGATCTCACCCTTATCCCCAATTTGTTGTGATAACAGAAAAAAAAGCTTGCTTTCAGAAGCTCTCGTCAGTCTTAGGAGAAGCAATATGCTAGGCCAGCTCCTTACAAAACATAGCCCTTTTGTTTGGCATGTGCTGGCTCACCCCAGTTCAGTGAAACGGCTTTGTTTTAGGTGTAGATAGTATGTCAGGGCTGCCTGGCAGGTGCATCTTACAGTCAGTGTCACCGAGCAGTAAATTCTGTAATTACAGGTCACGGAGGTGGAGCTCTCCTTTGATGTGACTTTTTTTGTTGTTGCAAGCGGATACAATTTGCCTGAGATATCAAATGCAGATAGCAGTAAAAATTTAATTAACAAATCAAAGTTTTTATCTAATGTTTTAGAACTCAAGCCAACAGGTTTCTTCAATCTAAAGACATCACAGAAAGATACGGAGGGGTGAAGGCAGTGTCTTTGTAGTGTATACAGCTTACGGCTTCTTTTTTTTTTGATTCTTGCAAAGATAAAGCTTTTTTAGCTGTTACTTTTTGGTTTGGAGAAGCTTTTAGATCTTCTCCACAAGCGGGGGTGTTGTTCATTGTCTGCTTAATTTTCATCACTGTAATTTTACAGTGTAATGGTAATTTTCATCCCCATTTTCTCTTGTGGCTCTGCGGATTACTTAGCAGGAGAAGATGGAGAGTGCTCATGCTTTCCTTCCTGCAGCACTCTGAATTCACATGCTGGTTTATTCCTCTCATGGTGAGCCAGTCGGTGGTGCTGTCTGTTGGCCTAAACAGCGAGGTGCGACATTTCTTCCATAATTCACTTACCTGGTTCATAGTGGAAGCCTGACTGAAATGAGGCTGAAAACTTGGCTATTATGTCTGCGTATGTGGGGAGTTACTGTTTGCTTTCCATGTTTTCTGGGGATGCTGTTATGGTTTCAGTGGCAAGGTCCAGAAGCTGAGAGCCTGAGTCACATCACTCATTCTGCTGGTAACTCCTGGGAGCTGGGGGAGCAGCAGTCTGCCCCTGAGAGTGGTGTGTGTGTGGTTACCACTGCCTGTGTACTGAAAGAAATGCAAATGTGCAAGGAAATTAAGAAATAAAAATAAGAAATCCACATGCTCAGTGCCACATTTGCTAGAAGCCATGTGTCAGAGCACCCCAAAAGCACATATGACTCAACTATAAAAAGGGATGTGTGGATGACCAGAGGATGTTCTACTCTCCCTCTGTCTCTCAATAAAAGCAACTGTCTTGCATTTATGGATAAGATGCTCCTCAGAAATTATTTCCAAGGATGTTTAGAGACCAAAATTTTAAAATGTTGCAGAAAAGATTAAAAAAGAGCATGGCAAACAACAACAAAATTATCTCATGAGTTCACTGTGCTGTTATGTACTTGACTTTCCAAGACTGAGAAGTGCTTCAGGTGAAAGCACGCTGTACTGCAGGGAACACAGACTGCCTTTCTGTGGGTTTGTGAAGGCAAGCTGTCATATATGCACTACCCGTGTGTTTCTCAGTGCATCTGGGATTGGCCCAAGGATTTCTACAAGTGTGCACACAAAGATCTTAGTTCAGGAAATATATACCAGTATCAGATGATAGCACTTAGGAAAGCTTTAAGTACAGCAACACTTAATCAGGGTCTTAAGGACCTTCCTGAGATGAAGCCAAAGAACCTGAGTCAAAGACCTCTGGAGTCAACACAACACCACGAACTTGTGCTTATGCAAATATATGTTTAGAGGTGTAGGCCTTGAATTTTAATGTACAACTTTTGATTTCTGATCTGGCTGCTAATGGGACAACACAAATGAATTCCTATTGAACACAGTGAAGAGGGCCAAGGATCCTAGTGAACTTATAGTACAGGGCATTTCTAGCACAGTTACCCATTTCTAAAGCATAAATTGTTAGGCTATTGCTGTTGCAAAAACATCAAAAGCTTTCTAAAGCTGTAGCAGGAGTAAAATAGAAAAGAAAAGAAAAGAAAAGAAAAGAAAAGAAAAGAAAAGAAAAGAAAAGAAAAGAAAAGAAAAGAAAAGAAAAGAAAAGAAAAGAAAAGAAAAGAAAAGAAAAGAAAAGAAAAAAGAAAAGAAAAGGAAAGGAAAGGAAAGGAAAGGAAAGGAAAGGAAAGGAAAGGAAAGGAAAGGAAAGGAAAGGAAAGGAAAGGAAAGGAAAGGAAAGGAAAGGAAAGGAAAGGAAAGGAAAGGAAAGGAAAGGAAAGGAAAGGAAAGGAAAGGAAAGGAAAGGAAAGGAAAGGAAAGGAAAGGAAAGGAAAGGAAAGGAAAGGAAAGGAAAGGAAAAGAGAAGAGAAGAGAAAAGAGAAGAGAAGAGAAGAGAAGAGAAGAGAAACAAAACGAAAAGAAAAGAAACGAAAAGAAAAGAAAAGAAAAGAAAAGAAAAGAAAAGAAAAGAAAAGAAAAGAAAAGAAAAGAAAAGAAAAGAAAAGAAAAGAAAAGAAAAGAAAAGAAAAGAAAAGAAAAGAAAAGAAAAGAAAAAAAGATGTCCATCCTTGTGTTTAAAGTAAGCAAATTAACTTCTTGACATTTGTATTACTAGTTTTGAGGCTTTGATTGAAGTACCCTGTTACCATACTTTAAAGCCACAGATATCACCTCACAGGCTAAGAAAAAAGGAGGAAAGAGTTCAAAGTGAATAATTACCTGTTGATGACGTATTATATTTAAGGACTCTGGCTGTGGATTAAAGCTAGTTCTTGAGTTGTTAATAGCCTGCAGTAAACAACTAATGAATCAAAGAAAAGAAGAAAAAGCTAGTTGAAGAACATTCCCATTAATACCAAAGGCCAGAGTTGAAGTGTTAAATGTAACACAATAAAATGCAGTCATTTCATGCCAGGGTGTATAAGAATTCAGAAAAATAGTCACAGGTGAATTATTAGGGATTGTCATTTAAGCTTTGTTTTCCAAGCACTTTGATGTTGTGCACAGTACAAGGCTTTACATCCCTCTGTTTTTTCTGCAGTTTAGTTGCAATTTTTTTTGTGGTTTAAGAAAGTGAATAGTTTTGGATATCAAGAGCTGTACCTACGGCAGTGGTGACTCACTATATTGCGGAAAGAGTATGCTTCCAGAGAGGAGAAATAAAAGCTCAAAGGAGGAGGCACAGAACAGGAATTGTAGAGAAAACAGTTGGGAAAATGCACAGAATAAATTGGATAACTACAGGGGTCTTTCTCAATTTGAACTACTGAGAATCTCGATAAAACAAAAACCAAGTGATTTAAATGGGTACAATGGGGAAATATTGCAACATACTTTAGCTAAATAGATGACAGCAGAGCTTCTGTCTGTGGTCCTTCGATCCTGCCACATCCTCTTCCCACCGGGACAGCACCTTTTTGGCTAGTGGTAGTCATCACCAGAGCAGGAGTTCCTTTGTCTTCCTCTAGAAGCATTAAGTAGAGAAAGTTGCTTTTATTTAAATGTGTGGGAATTGAAGTCATTTGTGAATCCCGAACTTTTCAGGGGAATATAATTTTTCTCTTCAAAAATTATTTTAGGAGAAAAATAACACTGTGAAGTACTGAAAGCTTGCAGTCCATTAGGCTGATATGTATGGCACAGTGTTAAATGACTTTTCACCTCTTGTCAGACCTTAGCTTTTAAGGCTGCTAGTTCTTCTCAGGTTCATGCACGGGGCTCAAGAACTGTCTGAAAGTAAGGGAAAGCAAAGTGTGGAACATACACGTCCACTGAAGAGCTGGTAGGTATGTCCAAAGAAATCAATTATTTTTAAGGCTTAAGAAACAATATATTTTAAGAAAACAAAACAAAACAAAACAAAACCCTACCAGAGAAAGTTAATGGTGCCCTATGAGTGACCTACAGAAAATCTTTGTCTTTCTCCACTTTCTGGTGGATTGGGCTGATAGTGCACCTTTCAAACCTAAGTTGTAAAACCAGTCTGGCTATTCAGCAGCCACCAGTCTGCAGCATGTCTGAATCATAAGCTTTAAGTTAAAGACAGCAGACATTTGTACTCTGTTCATTTCAAGGAAGAGTACACTGACTAAACACATGCCTTTAGCTTTGCTCTACAGAAGCAAGGCCCACGGGCTCAAGGTTTCTGTAGGAAAGGTAGTGGTAGGAGTTTAGAGTCACCCTAGCAGGAGGACAGACATACGTGGGGAGCTCACCCTTAATTGCAAAATGCCATCCCATAGGAATCAATTACTTCTTAATAGCCAAACTGTTACTTTTCTACCAGATCAAGCCACTGGTTCAGCATTGGGACCTTCTTAGCCATTCTCTAGTTGGCATCACTCTCTGAGTGAAAAAAAAGGATTTTTCTCCCAGAAAAAAAAAGGATTGCTAAAGCAAATCAAAAAGCAAAACTCAGCCTAAAACAAGTGCTTTTGAGGTGAAAGAAAGAGAAAGAGAAAGAGGAGAAAGAGAGAATGAGGCAACTTGTTAAAAGGCTGAAAAGGGAGGGGGTACATGTGATAGTTGGGAGCAAGGCTTCCCTCATGACATGTAGGCTTGCTGCTGACATGTAGGGTTGCTGCTCTTCTCCAGACACGTAACTGCTGATGGATCTGGCACACCTGTATTGTATTGATACCAGGTCTTATCTCCTCAGGGCAAGCGTTCATTGTATGATAATTTTAGGATTAGACAGAAGACTGAAGTGTCTCAACTTCTACTACTAACTACGGGGATTTGTGTCATCCAGCATTCTCTGTCCCAGATAGGCATCCTGTTTGTGGTTGCAGCCCCGTAAGAAGCATTGAGCCAATTTGGCTTCCCCCACCCCATCATCTCCCACGCTCCTGGCTATCAGTTCCTGCTGCTTACTTTGTGTGAGCTCACTGGAGCCTCTCTGAGCCAGTTTAATTCACAAATCCAGCAGATGAATAGCTCATAAAAAGAGTAAAATTGGCTCAGGGAAGTGTCCAATGAGCACAGAGCTTCTGCAAGGGAGTAGCACCACAAGATTCCCTGAAGGGACGGAAGAGCATAAGAGAAGGGAAAGATGGATGAGAAGTGCACTTTTCCACACATATGTGCTATAGAACAGCACCCAAAGGCATCTGTCTGAGTTTCCTTAGAGTCCCTGTGGAGAATCAGGCAGCCTGAACTGGCGAAACTGAACTGCTCTATGGGAGTTTCTACACAGAGAAACAGAACAATGCACATGGACTAGAAAACCAAACTTTGGGAAGTTTGAAGTTGAATGAGGTAAATCCCAAGTATAATCCTGAGCAGTTTGGGTAGATGTTTGTCATTATGCCTGTATTCACTGTTTCCCAAACTCTTGAAATCTGTGCTTCCTGTCCTGACAAGTGACAGCACTCACCCCCGCCTGCTTGCTCTTTCCACGGCGCTAATCCTGTCTCCAAGCTATGTGCTTTCTCACATGGGGCTGCACATTATAGCAGATACTTGGCTGTCGTGTTGGGTTTTGATGAATGAAATATCAGTGAAATATGTGGTTGGACAAAATGGGAAGCATATAAAGTAAATGCAGTGGTTGCTGCTCCAGAGCAAGTGGAGCGTCCCAGACACTCTAGCAGCTCACCCTGAAATCACCTTATGGTTGGGCTATGTTTTACACACTCATATTCTTTGTGTCAATAAAAGTTATAAATTCACTTAAAATTAAGAGGAAGACCAAAGAATAGATGAGAGCTCTGTTTCCGTTCCCTGGCAATTGGAAATGTCCATTCAAAGGAAAACAAGGGTTTGAGGGTGGCTTTGCTGGGAACACGTGGGCAGAAGTTAGTGGCCAGAGTGTTTCCTGCAGTGTTATTGCCTGCTGCAGTGCTGTGCTTTTCAGAGAGGGCAAGGAGGGCACAAGGCTGCACAGCCCCTGTCCTATCTATTATCAGCGTGGTACCCATCTGTATTGACATGTGTATGTTGAGGAGAAAGGTAGGCAGATATTTCAAGTGTGTTCCCTTGCCTCTTTCCCACTTCAGATAGGTGCCATGTATGTATGTAAAAAATTGTTTGTTAGGGGTTCTTGCGTGGACCATACATATTATTGCCATAAACTTGCCATTTCCATGTCCTGTGCTACCCTTGTTCTCCACAGCTCTTGCTGCTTGCTCTGGGAATTGCATCTTGCTGGGTGTTTTGTGATTGACTCTCAGATCTCTGCAGAGTCTCAGGCTGGATTTGCCAAAGTGTGGTGTTCTAGTGCGTTATTTGTATTGTAGTCAATGCCAGGAGGCCCCTTTGTGCTAAGCAGTGTCTGTGGCTGGTACACACACAGCTGTTTGTCCTAAGGTCCGAGACACGCTCTCAAACCACTGGCCCTGCCTCTCTAGTGCACAATGTTCTGAGCCATCGTTCAAGTTAATATGTTCCAGTTGGCACCGGCGTGAGAAAGCTATCTTGTTTGGGGAAAAATGTATTATTAAGCCCAAAGCAAAGACGCAGGCACTCTTTGGTGATGGTGTTGATTATTCAGAAAATGTCATTCCCGGGTTGCCTTGTTTGCCAAGGATGGGACATATGTTAGTAATTGACAGTGCACAACGTGGATCTCTTCTATAAATGTCTGTTTCAAAACACTATTAGTAATAAACCAAGGGGTCTAAGACGTTCCCTGGAAGATCTAAAGCTCTACCTCTTTTAAAACTATTATCCCCAGCAGGCAAGACTTGTCATCTCTTCTCTTCGAGACTGCTTTTCTTCCTGTAAAATCTCAGGCGTCTTCCCCATTTCTGCTTGTCTTGTGCCTTAGGGTTTTTTGTTGTTGTTACTGTTCCTCCAAGAGACATCTAGCTGAAGTCTATGACTTCTGTTTCTCTAGCACTTCCTGCCAACATTCATGCTAGCCTTGGTTGAACAACACCAGTAATGACGTAGAATGGTTTTCAAGGACCTGAAGGAGGAAATAGTTCTAAGAATCTTTCTTCATTGTTCCTATGGACTCTTTATCTCTTCTTATTAGTAACATTACACATAGTTATCATAGTTATCTTAGTATGATAGGCCGGTGGAAGAGTCAGAGACCTGATTCTACTCTCACGTCACCACCACTTTAATATGAAAGCATTAGTTCAGGTGGCATGTTTTCTGAAGGCATCGGTGGGGCTGGAATAAATCTTAGCATATCAGCCTTTAGAGATTAACAGCAGAAGAGTTTGAACATGCAAATATTTATGCAGGTGGGCAGACCTGCAGAGTCTGTTGTTGTCACAGACTTGGTTGTATGAGGAAGTTATTGGTCTGTGGTGGTGGAGGTAAGAGCTGGCTTCTAAGAGACCTAAATAACACTCAGTAATGAATGGTAAGGACAAGACAATGCAGATTAAGAGAAAGGTTCTACCTGTATGAAGCACCCTTGTAAACAACACTGTAGGGTTTGCTTGTTTTATATTTGGAAGGGTAGGATTATTTGGTTGTTTTGGTGGCTGGTGGCCTTTTTCATGCACGAGACTATGAGTTCAAATGCCATTGGGGTGTAATGATGTGTAGGGACATGCTAGAAGACCAATCTTCTGGTAACCTGGCTTCATGGGTGAGCTAGCAAGCAGAGGAAGAAGAAGAGGTGCAGATTACCAATGCAAAGTTACTTTTTGCAGTGTCCTTTTTGACTGTCAGTGTCTTCCTTTCATGTCTTGCTGGACTCATAGCTGTGGGACAGCTGTGTAGGAGAAAAACTGGTTTACATCTACTTCTGCTTTGCATGTTCTTTCCAATGCAATGCTAGTTGCTGTGATCCACCCCCAGTAAATATTAGCTAACTATTGCAATATGTTCTGTGTGGGGTGTAGCCTAAAACAGAAGCTGATGCAAAATACCACATCCCACTTCCCAAGCAACAACCATGGCCAAATTGCTCCATGCTTTACATGGAGGAGCAGCCCAAAGAGCACTAAGGTTGGTAGAAATATTCCACCTGACTTAAGGTTTGGTTCAAGCCTTCCAAGACAATGTCAGGTGATGATTTCCCCCCAGAGGTGAACAAGACTTAGGACACATTTCTGAGAGCCTAACCTGTCTCTTTTATCCAGTGTGGCCAGGAGTGATCCCAAACCAGAGATGTCCCGGCTCAGAAGAAGAGGTGGTGCTTGGCTGGGAATGGAGCCAAACCTTCAGCTTTTTCTCTTTGTCTGAAGCTGCTCAGCCTCCAGGGTGTGGAGCTTTCTCTGGCCCTTGGATAGGAGAAGGTAGGTTAGTCTTTCCATGCAGAGTCAATATTTATTGAACTGCTTTTCCAATTTGGGTTGGTTGTTTTCTGATTTAAGGGGGAAAGAAAGGTAAATTACTAAAAGAAACACTTTTTAGAAGGAGGTGGGGTTGAGTTACTGTTCTTACCTACTTTATATCAATGGAAATTCATTGTATGGGTTCTAGTGCAACATAGAATGTTGCGTTCCTGCTTCTCTGAAACAACAATTTGAACAATAATGGATTTAAATTCAAATGTTTGTCTCACCTTCTATATACTTTGTATAAGGATGGTCCAGCCTGACAGCATCACTGGCTACTAGAAAAGCTGAGGAATTGTTCCATCAGGGCTCAGGCACTATGACCACTACTACAAACAAACAAACAAACAGACACCAACTAGCCAAACAATAACAAAACAGAAATAAAAATATCCAGTGCAAACCAAGGAACTACCATGGTAATCACAGAGATGGGCCATATATTTTTATTTATATATTTTCATATATTTTCAACTCAGAGTGAAAATTTTCTATTGCACAATTTCAAGACATGAAGAAAATGCAATGGTAAGTTAGATAAAGTTAAGTAACTTCCTCTGTTTTTATTTTCACCTCTCTCAACAACACTCTATGAAATTAATTCCTGGTAGCACAGTGATCACAACCCTCTGGCGTAGGCCCCCAGGATCCCCAGGTCATGGGTAACAACATGTCAGGGGCTGAGCTCTTCCTCTCTCCCCCAGTGTTGCTCCCACTTGAGCCACGGTTATCCACGGTGCAGTGGGAGAAGGATGGAGAGGCAGCACTGGGACACGTAGCTTGTGGATGAGGGTAACCAGGCATGACAAAGTTCATCATGCCCATCCATTAATTGATTACTTCTATATGCTCTTCTTTCCAGTGGGAGCCAGAGACAACAATACTACATTATTTCTGACAGTAAGGCCTGTGTTGGGATATATGCATTGTTGACAGAAGCTGAAATCTTTGAGGTATTTTCCATTGGGAGCCCAGCCCTGTCCCTCCTGGTTTGTTTATTATTTACAGCTATGCTGCCTCAGTCTCTTGGCCAGCTGGCTTTTGTGCAAAGGGGATTCCTGGAAGAGCACTGGGAGGCTAACTTGGGCCCTGGGGGGCCTTTACCATGTCCCCAAACATGCACTTGACACTGACATGCTGAGTGATTTAGGACCAAACACTTGCCATCTTTGCCTCCGTTTCCCTCTCTGTGAAATGCTGATGGTGGTACGTACTTCGCAAACTGTGTGAGGCTGTGCAGCTGCCAAGCTCCCCACAAGGCAGCAGCTGGCATCGATTAGCTGTGGTGTAAAGGCCTATTACTGAGAAAGGAGAAGGTTGCTCTGTCACTGTGGCACAGGGAATATTCTCTGTCCCTCCACCCATCTTGAATTGGCAGTCTTGTATGGGAAGAGTGAGAATCAGTTGTGTACTTTGCCTTCCTGTGTTCAGATACAGAAAAAACTTGTAAATAAGAGGGTAATCAGCATTTATCATCTGAGCTAACAAAAGATATCATTTGCTCCATTATCTGACATTTTACTTTACTCGCTTAATGGACATGTAATAAAAAGAGAACTAAAAATAGACTAATAATTCTCCTAGTTTATTTTCTTAGTGCTCACACTCTTTCCCTGTTGTTCCTTAGTCTTTTCCAAATATCTGTGGGTTTATCTGTGATTTATACACTAAGGATCAACTTCTGCTTCAGTTTGAAGTCAAATACATATTTCCCATAGACTTTAACAGAATCAGAAGATGCCTTAATGCCTCACCAAAGCTTTTTAAAGATGAAGATTTTTCATTCCTCAGAGGAGATGCTTTGGGCTCTTCTGACTATGAGCTGATTCATTACATACTCGTTTCCTGTTAATTAGAAATGGGAAAAATATCCTTAATTCTCTCTTTCATGTAAGTTGAATAGCAAAAAATGCCTCATTTGTTTGTGATTAATACTGATTAAACCATGGTCTTAAGGATTACTAAATATTTTTCTCAATGCAGGAAAAGTATACAGCCTAATTTGGGCAGTTAATTATTGCTAATCATAGCCAAAAAGTGTGCAGCATGGGATAGTTTCTTTGTTTATCATTTTGAAGACTTCAGATACCTATTTTTTTTATTTTTATTTTTTTGCATAGTCTACTGTAAGGCCTTGGAATCAAGTGTATAGCTGCATTATATTTGATATGGGTTACTAGGAATTAAGACTTTGACAACAGGCTGTCATTCATACCTTTTGCCGGGTGGGGTGGAGGTATGAAATCTCCTCTTTATAAAAGAGCCAAATCACATTACTGGAGAGAATCACATTACTGGGTTTCATGCTCTTGATAAATCTTGATCTCTGGCCTTGTGTTTGCCTCGTGATTGCCTCCAAGACGTGAAAGTGGAAACAGATTCAAGTGCTGTGAGGGCCCAGATTTCAAAGGACCAGGTCTCCATGTGATGGAGTGCACGGCTAGCAATGCAGAAGGAAAAGGACCCGCTGGAAAGCCTGTGGTTACATGTTTCTAACTCATGCAATAATCACCATAGCTTCCTTTCCTTTCTCAGTTGTTTCCCTGAGATTCTTTGATACTCCTGCACACAGGCTCACAGATTTCATGGCTCCTGGCAGCCCACCAGACTCTGGGGGAAGAAAAAGGAACATATGTGTGTGATGAAAAGAGTGAAAGCTTTATGGGATCAGTTCTATTTTCCCTTCCTCATACAGGCACTTGCTTATCACCGTGGTTTTCCTGAAAGATCAAAAATAAAGTCTTCCTGGCTTCGGAGCAGTAAAAAGTAGTTTTTACTGCAGAAACGTGACACCATAAGTGCAAGTCTCTAATGCAAGTCTCATTATTTTAGTTCTTTGACATAAAACAATGGCTTGGCTGCCCTGCCATATTTAATAGAGCTTTGTTACCAATATTGTGCAAAGACTTTAATACAAAATGAGCTTAACAAGTAACTGTGATAACACACCAATATCAATAATCTGAAGTGAATTACCTCCTCTCCCTTCCTCTGCTTGCCTTTGCATTTCTGTTCCAGGGGAACTATGAAATACTCCTGGGCCATGTATTTCTCTGATGTGACTGCGATGCTTCAGTAGCAAGCATCTCAGCCCTCTAGCTGTGAACCACATGGTGCTCCAAACAAGACAGCAAACAACTAGGAATGTCAGCTGTGTCCCACCCTACTGGGAATTTCAGATTTTTCCGAGGACAAAATATTTGCCTTGGCTAATACTCCATAATAGTAAATACTAATAATAAAGCTGCACTTTCAAAATGTGTTTTTCTAACCTTGGAGTCTGAACACTGTATATCACACACTTTTAATTGAGCCTGCTATTGTTTGAAAATTGTTTAATTGAGTCTGCTATTGTATTACCCTTAAGATTTAGGGATAGCAATAATCCAAAGAAAAACAGACTCTCAGCTGATGTAATCAAAAATCCTTGCTTTAAGGGAGAGTGTTGATCAGTCTTGTTTCACTCAGCACACCTATTTGACCCTTACACTATGGGCAGATAGGGTGTTAGCATCTTATAAGATAAGAAATAATTACCTGGCTACTGAGAATCCAAATGCTTCAAGATCACCTACTTTACTTTGCAATGCAGTGAATGAAGAACAAGAGGCCATAGCCTTTTAACTCCAGTATATTTTTATAGCAGATACCTGAAGTTGCATTTTTAGTGGCTATGAATCTGTTGGGTGACTGACTTTTTGCCCTTCCCTTCTCCTTGTTCTTTTTTTCTTTTTTCCTTTCTTTTTTTCTTTTACCTCTTTCTGCTTCTTCTTTCTTCCTCCCTTTGTTCTCTGTTGTATTTTGTTGTGTTGTACTCTATTATTATGTTTTTGCCTTTTTCAAGGTTATCTATCTGGAAGCAAAACAAACATTGGCTAGCTTTCTTCCAAAGGAGATTTTGGTTGAAGTAATAATAACACATTTGTGGTGAGCAGCAAGGGGCCATCTGTTCACTGCTGAAAAAAAATATACACAAAGTAAGCATATCAATGAAGTGCACTGAAAAGGACAAAGCAAAGCCTCCCAGAGAGCTTCTCTCAAGACTATTAAAGCTTATGAGTTGCTTCAACCCACACAGCTTTAAATAGACCTTCTGAGGATGTCTGGGTTAAAGCTGCCCACTGTTTCACCAGGTGACAGCCTACTTTCCCACGTGTTCAGCTACTGGTCTGTAGGCAGGCAAATACAGACCAACCTTGTGTTGCACTGGCAGGGACTCCAACACACCGAGATGGCCCTGGACTCGCACAGGTCCACCAGACCTATCATATTCACATTTACCATTAAGTCAAGGGGACACGTCAGCCGAGTGGCCTTCCCATAAGCCCTGCATGTTGATTATTTATAAGGCGTGCTTGCTTCCAGCATTATGTGACAAAACCTAGTAGGTAAAATTGCCCTCTCTGCATGAACAGCCACAGGCGGGGATCCTAAGAAAGAGCTCTTCATTTTGCATTTCTTCCACTTGGCACATGGGAGGTGCATTTTAATGGAAGAACCATGAAATTCAGCCCCTTCTCCAGACTCCTGATGTTTCAGCTCTGGCACTCAACAGACCCAGGAGAAATGTGATGAAGGCAGCGAGAGCCTTGCCTGCTCTGTATCTCAGGAAGGCCCATGCTCCAAGGGTCTCCCCATTGGTGTGTACTACAATGACTCTGCCACACTGGCGTGGGACTTGCGATCTCTCATATGTGTCAGCTACAGCAGAAAAGGATGAGATGGGAAGACCTGACTGAACTTGGGGCTGTAAAAAGTTATCTCAGAAGCTCCAGTCACTGTAACCCTGCTGCTCAAGCTCTCAAATTACTGCCTACAGCCTGCTTATCACTGTACTGACAGGTGTTTTGAGCCTGAATAAGTAGCATTGCAGTGAATTTGGGATGTAAGGTGCGAGTTTTTCAATTCTAATGACCTTATAAGGTCCTCATTCCCTCACTACAAGAAATATATGAGGCAGCTGGGAAAAGTCTAGAGAAGGGCAACAATAAATATTGCAAGTACAAAATTGCTCTGCATGAAGGATGACTAAGCTAGGACTTTTTAAGCTGGAAAAGAGATAATGGAGGAAGAGGTGATGGATTTACAAAAACTCTAGTGGCATAGAGAGCATTAATGGAGATTGATTTTTTTCGCTCTCTTCAAGTACAAGGTGGGAAGCATCAGATGAAACTAATGGAGTAGCAGGGCTTCAAGCACAACATCTGAGGCAGCTGACCTGTAGATCTCCTTGCCAAAGGATGGCATGGGTGCTAAAGCATTATGTGGGTTCAAAGACAGAAGCATTGAATGGAAGAAAAATCCCCTAAGAGTACTCAATACATGGAAACCACAAGCTCTTCTGGAAGTCCCTATCCTGACAATAGTTAGAAGCAGAGACAGTCTTATAGTAAGTTTTCATATATGCATATTCTGTAGGCATCTGCTTTTGGCCACAATGGGAATGAGTGTACGGGCTAGATGGACCTTCAACTGAAGGCCAACATATATGATATTTTGTGGATTTTCTTCTCTTTTTCACTGTAGTGAAAAGCCTGCATAATTGTAGAAGCTAAGGGTAGGTTTCACCTTACTTAATGTTAACCATCTGAAAGTAATGGCTCTAATCACTTAGCTCTGCCACTAATCATTAGCCCTGAGGGCACGCTGCCCACCCCAAGACAGGTGAATCACCATCTCCATCTCCCTTTTATTACTGATTTCCCAGGGGTCTGGACAATTGCCTACGGCTAGATGAATCCTTTCCTTATGACCACAGTTAATTGTGCTTCAGTGAGACTGATCCTGAGTAAAGCAGGATTTAGCTGCAGGTGTAAGGCCTTTTGACTGTGAGGTTCTCTCTCTTCAAAGGTCAGTGGACTGCAGCATTGAAACCAATTGAGTTTTACCTGGGGTTTGAGGAAGCTTTACTTTGGAGTGTGTGACTGCTGACATTTCACCATGTATTTAGAAACTGCATCTGAAACTAATTAAAAGGAAGGTGACTGATAGACACAGAAAGTCTCCAGAAACTTTACATGACCATTCCCAGCTGTTCCAGCATGGGGGTACCACCAGTTGTCTCATTCAATCGCACCACTGAAAAAGTACAGAAATCTTTCGTGTTCTCCAGCCACAAGAAAACAGCCACTGCCAACAAAACCCCAACAAAAAGAGAAAATCTTAAAAGCTGATAGTTTCTTCCTCTGTTTACATTCTACCTTCCAGAAAGCAGTCGTAAACAGCGCAAACTCATTCCCACTTTGTAATCACCAGTCTTATTTTTCTGTAAATGTATCTAAACAGCTAACTTCATTTGCACAGCACTTGAACTACTCAGAAAATTCTTTCATCTGTACTTCTAATATGCAGTGTTACAGATCCTGGCACTGGTGGAGCAGCCTACCCTGCCTGCCTTCTGTAGATGCTTCTGTGGATGTGTTAAGCATTAGAGCACAGCTTTCCAAAATAAACATATTGCTGAGCGTTATATATATATATATATGTATATATATATATTAATTAAAGTGAAATACATGCCTTTCTTTTTAGTATGAGTCTGTATTTTGTTTCTGCTTTTTAAAACAGATTGTGGTATTCAAGATGTAAAGTCAAATTTGTCCCAGAATGTGGATTTCATAGGGACAAACTTAGTAAAAGTCAAGATAAGCAGAAACAGCCCCATTCTATGGTGCTAATAGCCCTAGTAAAAGCCACTATCAGACCCTTTCTATTTCCCTTTTCTAAATTTGACTGGATGTATTAATTTAAACATATGACCAGTATCTTAATGCAAAGGCTTCTATATAGGATTCCAAATATGAAACTGAAAGGAAACAAATGACTATGAAATACAGAAGTGAGCAATCTGTTTTTACCACCCTGCCTGAGAAACAGGCACAAATGTGAAAACTGTACTTTAATTATCTTTGAATTTTAAAAATGTCAGATGCTATTTAATAATTAGATATGGGAAATATTAATAATATTTCTGGATACTAATGCTACTGAGGCTTACAGTGTCATAAACCCAGAGCAATGCCACTCAACATACCTAAATGCCATTGATGTAGATCTGAAGGAAAGGTAGAGCCAGACCTAAAACAATTTTTAACTTCCTGTCCTTAACACGGCCAGACCCTTACCTGACATGTTTTTTCCTGCTGCACAGTGCAGACCCGTGCTTTTCATCTAGAGAATGAGAAGCAACAATATCCTCAGGTAAAAGGAGTTCTTGTATTTAAACATATCTGAAGGCTATGTGGTGTGGGAGAAACTCATGATATGAGCCAGCGTGGGTGGCTGAATAGTCTGAATATTTTTGTGGAGCTTTTAAAAAAGATGAACTGACAGCATCCCACCTTACCTACTACTCTGAACGCTATTTTGTGCTGTCCTTGAGCAAGGCTGCCTGGGGGAGTTAAGTCTTTTCAGATGACTAAGAGCTAGCAGTATTTAGACACCTACCTCCCTTTCACTGCAGTTAAAATTAGGCACAGAAATGCCTTGGTGGATGTGGGCCTGGTGAGCAGTGAGATATGGCAGGGAATCAAAGTGATGTGTGGGAACAGCTTGGTGGCATGGCCTCTGACTGTGCCACAGTCATCATCTGCCCCATGTGGGAGCCTCTGCTCACCTGAGGCTGATGCTGCCTTTCTAGGATGGATGGGAATTACACCTGGCCCAATAACTTGTGCAAGCTGTCCCATAAACCCTCTGAAAAAGTGTTTTTTTTTAGGAGTAAATATGGAAGCCCTCTGCAAATCTGTGGCCTGGCACTTTTTAGGAACATGCACTAAGTGGTGCTATATACACCCAGACAAGGGTTGGAAAGCGTACCAAGGCAGCTTACAAGAAAGAAAGCTAGTATCAACAAGTATAGGTCAGATACACAAATTCCTTCATCTGCTCTGGCCATGCCGACAGTAAGCCAGCAGAAAACATATACAGATGTCTCACTGAGTCTACTTCTAAAACTCTTTACAGTTCCTTAACTTGGACCCAAGCCGGACACTGTGGGTGCCAAGACAGACCCAGAAATTTTCCTTGGATAGCCATTTCTTAGAATGGCATTGCATCTTGATTTCCTCCTTTCAGAAAAGGAGGGTTGCTAATAATTAGCTGTTTTTGTAGCTGTTACAATCAAGGAGTGAGGCTACATCTGTTGTTTGGTTACATTTTATTTTTAAGCCTAAGGGAAGGCAGAGTAACTGGGGTGGAGGAGGTGAGGCATGGATTTCAACTGGAACAGTCTGTGGTGCAGTGTGTTTTAGCTAGAGGGCTATAAAACATCCAATGGAAGGAAGGGGAAACTATTTCTCATGTTCAGCAGCAGTTTCAGCAGCATACGTCTGCGTTAGGGGCAGGCTGTCCTACAGCCCTGGCATTGTCTGACATCCATGCTCAAGGCAGGAGGACAAGGAATGGAGAAGGGAAACATGGGAATGAGCAGGGTTCCCACTCCAAGAGCCAGAGTCATCTGTACTGTGGCTAACTCTTGCTAACTGTAATCTCAGTTAGCAAACAGTTTTAGGGTTTGTCACAAGCCTTTTGAGGCAGCGACGTGCATCCAGGCACACACACTGCATATGACCTATGAATCAGCACTAAAATGTTTTAGGCTTGATGAACTTCATTTTTCAGACAGATAAAAGACTCCTTAAAAACTTCTCTCAGCTGTAGTCCCAGTATTTTTTCCATACTGGATACATCTACAGATTTCTTATCTTACAGAAACAAAGGTGCTATAAGGGTTGTGTACAAAAGACTCATACTTCCAGATTGCAAATCCCATCAAAAATATTTGTTGATATTTAAGCCATCTAAAAATTACAACTGAGCTCAGATTAAGTAAATATACTTAAGCTTTTACTGGAGTAAGTAGTGCTGTACATGCATAAAACACTTCCTAGGATTGTGATTTGTCCTAAATGGCATGAGCTGGAAGTTGTTTTTCATTCAACAGCTATAGCTGTGACTCCAGCTGTCCCTCCTAAATATTAAGTTATTTGTCTCAGGAAGCCTCTTATCCAAAGGACTGACCTTTCAAAAGGTTTTGCAGTCACCCCTATTTTGTGCTTCCTTATGTTTGTGCCAATGAGCTGAGGATGGTGGCCAGGTGATAAATTGCTATCAGGTGATAAATTGCTAGACAACCTGCTCATTAGTTAAAAAGCTGGTAAGGAACATGTTGGTGTGGTTTGGTGAGGATTTATCCCTGTGGAATATAATTTAAAAAAGTAAGTCTTAATATAGCTTTTGTGCTGATTTTTAGAGGGGGTGGTTGTGCCTTCCCAACACTACTGGAAGTTTTTCCTCTGTAGATCTTTATGCAGGGGAACTTTGCTGCTTAAGAGTGAATAAATGGATTGCAGAGCCTATATGTATACCTCTAAGACTGCTGTGACAGTCTCAGGATGAATAATAAGGGTAATTACTGCAAAAGTCTCATTCTTGGGAGAGAAAGGGGGTATTCTTTGGTTAATTCTGACTTTCAGCATGGCTTGAGCTGTAGTTTGAAATGCAGAGCCATGCACTTTTACAGCAGTGCCACCTTCCATTTAAGTAAGGCTCTCCTTGTTGAAGATGCTATTGACTTTAGTAGGACTATAGGGCACACTTAGACTGATCCCTCCTGACTAAGATTAAACATCACATTAGGTTGCTACATCTGAATTTTAGTAAAATCACTGTAGATAAATATTGCTGTTTCTGGCTGTATCTTTTATTTTAGGATTTTTCAAGACTGTAAAAACACTTTTTAGTTTGTGCAAGGCTGGTGGAAGCTACTCTTCTGCCCTTGGTTAGCCAGAACTCTCAGCTGATGCCCATCAGAGCTCAGCTCTTGAAAACTGGCCTCTGTGAGATACATTTCCAATGAGCTGCACTTCCATGAAATGAAGCAGGTGTAAAGAAGTTGATTTAATTCCTTCAGTTTAAAGTAGCTGTTTTCCTATGTAGTCTGGGGAAACTGAGGGTTTTCTCCTGCCTAAAATTATTTCTGACAAAATGAGGAGGACTGACAAAAGCTTCTGTCCAGTCAGGGCTGGCAATGAGTATGAGATTATCTGTATGTTGGCTAGTACTGGAGTGGGATTGATCTTCTGCCATCATTTTTGGCAACGCAATCTACACATGCAAAAGAGACAATACTGGAGTCAGACACAGAATTATGGATCCCCTGTGGCTGTCTCCACACCTATTAAAAGAAAACAAGTGATATTGGTGGTGACGCACCAGCTTTAGGAGCTGTTCCAAGAGTCTGTCCCCAGAGAATCAAAGGGAGATAAGAGTTCAGTATATGCTCCAGGAAACACAAGTGGAGCTTAACACAAAGTATGTTAAGCCCAGGCAGCCAGTCTGCAAGGATGTTGTGCTCAGATTAATTCTACCAGGAACTAAATACAACAGGTATGTTGGGGTTTCCATAAATCTGCTCCACAGCAGGGGATTAATTTATTTTTCTGCGTTGCTTGTGATACAAGGCTGGGACCAGGTCACTGGTTGCCCTCTTCTGTGGAGGTTCCCCAGTGCGATGAGAGCACACTTTAGGAGTTTGTGCCATCTGCAGTAGACAATCACAAAACATTCGGTGACACAGAAAACTATTCAAGTAACTATTCCAGTGTCTCCAGATGAGTCACTAGCTCATCTGATGAGGGAACTTTCTGACTCCCAAGTAAATGGTTTTGGTGACCTGACTATTGTTATGAAACTTGCTCACTCTGTGAACTTATGGTGACATTGGCATTTTGTATCCAAAGTTATTTAAGTGCTATGGGTGGCTGTGTTAGAAAGTATCTGGGCCTGTATTGGAAGTGTTTTAAGTGGTTAGTAATATATTTATGTCAATTACAAACTTCACAGGCAGTCCCAGGTGTCATTTAGTAAAAGGTCAATGCCTGTTGTAATGTAGGGTCATTACTGCTAATTTTCACTACCAGTAACTATTTGCTAGTGGTGTGCAATGCCATCTTAAATCCCTTCAGAGACCTCCTATGTGAGCTGTAGTTTGGAGGGAGGTGTATATTTTTCCCCCTTCTGCTTTCATTAGAACAATGGAGAGCACTGACAGGAAGAAGCCAATAAAACAGACAAGCTTTTGGGGTTCACCCAAGGTCATCTTCAGATGAGATTTAGAAGAAGGAACATCAGGTTAACAGTATGCTGTGAACTGTTGCTTTGAGGATAAAAGGAACAAAAAGAGCTTCCAACCTGTTCTGAAGTTTGTCAGCCATGTGATCAGGAGAGGAGCTTTCTCTAAAATATCTGGATTGCATTGTGGGGCCATTCTGTGAACCAGGATACTTGTAGCAGTACAATCTCTCTGTGCTGTAAAGATGGGAATAACAACATGTAGGAGGGATAGGAATAGAATCCTCTATAGCAGAGGACGTGGGGTCTCATTTCAGGTTCTCTGTAAACAAAAACAAAACCAACTACAAACAAAACCACAAAAAAAAAAAGACAGTCTGATGTATGTCACCTTGTGTCTAGTTTTTAGGTTTTGTGTGTGTGTGCAAAATACTGTTTTAAGAATTTCCTGCTTTTTTCCCCATCCATAAAGCCTTATTCCACCCCTCTTGGGTTGTGCAAATGGGAAACTGTACTGGTGAAGTTGTTCAGAGGTCTTAAGCACCTCTACGGAAACTTCAAAAAATAACTTTGTGTTTGAGCTAATGGGCCCTACGTTACGGATGTACGTAACCATGGGACTGGTAGCCTTATGGATGTATATCCACATAAGCTAAGTCTGTCACTGGGGTCATAAGTAGCCCATGAAAATAAACAGAGCAGCCCACAGTGATTTGGTAGTCTGTATGAGGTGGGATCTCTTCCCCACCTCTCCCCCTTGCTTTTCTCAACATAAAATAAACATGCATAGTAATCTTTTGGCTGTTTTCACTACTGGTTCTACTACATGGGTTTCAATTGGCTTAAATTTAAAGTCTTCATTGATAGCTTGTATTTTAAGTAGATGTCACCATTTTTCTGTAAAAGTCTGACACCATTAAAAATAGAATATCTGCACAGAAGAACCCTGGTATGAACTTTGCTCAGGGTATTTTAAATAAAAGAATTATTGTGATAGTTGATCAAAATATTTCCCATGTGGAAAAGTTCAGCCGAAGAAAGAACATTTCAGATCTATAAAGATAGGATACCTATAAAAATAGGCATGTAACTCTATCATTTAAACTCCTAAATAGCAATTTCTAGCTTGTTTCCTTTTCCCATTATTTCATCTTTGTTTTTATAGGTAAAAAATCTAGGAGACAGATGCAGTTCCTTCTTAATCTGGCCTTTTAATGAGGCTTGATCCAATATGGTTATCTTTTAGGATGGTACATCATCTTCTGGTGAGAATAGTTTTTCCTTTAAAGTATTTCTGTATTATGGTGTTGTATTTTAGAGAAGTATCTTGTAAGTGTATGGTTGGGGAGACATTTCTAGTTTTTTCAGTAAAATATTAGTTTATCAAGGCTGGAATTTGTTAGATAAGCTCTGTTGTAATGTATGCTTATATCTCACCTACTGATCCTTTAAAATGTAATGTGACTTCTAATGTCTATGCTATAGTAGTTCCTGTACTTAGGATTTAAATACTGTAAGATTTGGCTATTTAGTGGGTTCTGGCAAGTAATTCTTAATAACTTCCAAAAGAACTTCATTACAATTCCATTTTTATTTTCAAAAAATCTCCATTGACTTCATGCAGAGGTCTATGTGCACAACTAGCCCTGCCCTGTGCATGAATGAGCCACCTTTGCTCCCCAGAGCCCTCTTGGGTCAGGATGCTGAAGTAGAGCTGAGGTGGGCTTCCTGGCCCTATAGCAGGTGGTTAGAGGCAGCTGTGTAGCAGTGTGGAGATAAGGGTCTGGCAAGCTGCTGGATGCTGTGTGGGAAGCCAGGGAGGGCTGCTGCTGATGGCAAAGTACCTTGCTATCCCTTATGTGGCATCGTTAAGAGAAGGATTTCCAAACCTCCATGTTCTGCCCAGCACAAGGACACGTTACAATGTAATTAGCCTTACTGAATATGTTTGTTAATCATGCTGAAATCCTGCACGCCACAGCTACATTCTACACAGTTTGAATATTTCATATTTTTCTGGGTTTAGTTTAGCTTGGCTTTTCTTCTCTGCTTCCTAGCTAAGTCACTTAAGTATAAACATATCTATTTGTCTCTAAGGATATGATTCAAGAAAGCTGAGAGAGATAGCGTGCTCCAAAACACCAGATGCAGAAATGATGTCAATACTCCTATTAGGTTGACCAATTTCATACTGCTTCTTTTCTGTTGTTTTTCTTGGGTTAGAAGATCACTTTCTGGTACAAAGTCTAATTTGTTCAATGGATTCTGTTATTCTCTCAATGTTCCTTTGCAGATCCCAGCTTTAAAAAAAAGTGTATTCTGAAGTAATGAATGTATTTGCATGCTTGATTCACTGCAAGTCAGTGACTGAAGGCTTAAATTTTGAGAAATGGTACTTGTAAAATAATCTAAAACCTTGAAAAATTTCTCCTCAATTTCTTATTCAAGATCTCCTGAAAGACTGCTAATAGACTGAGGGCCATATGTACTCATCGACCTCACTTTTCAAGAGGTATACCTATGTACTACACACTGAGACAGACTGCTGCTAGGGCCTATGGCCACACAAAACTGGCTATAACTACCATACAAGCACAACCTGTCAACCAAGGTCCATGGTGCCTCACGTGCCTGTTGACGTTGTTCATCTTTGACCAAACCTATAGTTTGATCTAACACCTGGCTTCAGTGATGTAGGTTCTACCTCTTACTGCAAAAGGCACAGGGAGAGTAAATTACCAACAGTCTCTACAGGTATAGGTATGTAGCTGTACTTTTTATTAGTCTGCTGAAGCTCACTTAAAGAATTGGCTGCACATAAGCAATTGCTGAGTGTGAAGACTGCTTTTAGGCAGTAAGATCATAGTCTTGGATGACTGCTGTTTTTCTCTGTTTATCCTTGAGTAAGTAGCTCTTAATTCCTCTTCTGGATAATGTATGATTAAGTTTGCTGGGATTACTGATAATTACTGCTTGGAGCACAGTCAGAATCCTCTTCCTACTGCCTTACTTTGAATTCTACCTCTTTCTCCATGTTATCTAAGAAGTCCGTTTCTTGCATTTTGGGGCCTCTGCTAGGTAGGCAACACTGCATGCGTCAAATTTCTTCAGCATGCCATCATGTTTATCCCCTTTGCTCAGTCATTAGCAGCAGGATAACATCCATTTCTTTCATCCTGCTGCTATTTTTCCCTTCAGCACTGCCTTTTATATAAATAACATACTTCCTGACCTTTCCCAAAGATGTCCTCAGCCTGCTGTGTTTGTCTCTAGTTAGCTCAAAGCATGCTGAAGCAGTCTGAGCAGCACAGTCTGAGTCCTTTCTTTTGTTGTTGTTTTTTTTTTAATAGCAGTACAATGAGATTTATATATAAAGTGGGATATTAACAAGACAGATCTTGATTCCTTGGCTGTAAAATGATCAACTTGCTTAGTGCGCTGGATTGACAGTAATGTCACTCAAAGCCAGGGAGCTCAGATGCTGCCTTTGAGTTGATCTAGACTGTGAAATAAAAATAATCCTCACTGAGGGTGAAAGCAAGTTTGGGTTATTTTCTGGTTGACTTGGCTGCTTGTATTTGACATAAAAATGTAGTGGCTGTCACTTAAAATGTCTCCATGATTTTGTGGCCAGAAATTGTCTTTTCGCATTACTAATGGAAACAGTAAGGCAAGTCTGATAGGGCATCATAAGCTGTTTGGGGCTACCCTGTCATCTGCTTGAGCATATTGGGGATGGAGGTGCAACACAGCTATAGGCAAAGCAGCTTCTGCTCTGTACAGCCCAATTATATGGGATTTCTTGGGGATGGTGAGCACTTGCTGTGACAAGAAGGCTGACGTGAACATCAAGCTGTCACTCACTAGGCTGAAGACTCAGCCATCCAGCATAAAGTTTCGAGTGGTGTAGGCATAAAAAATGCTTGCAGCAGGTCCACTTGTGACATGCCTCCTACCATGGTGAAAAACTGCACCTCTGGGGTCTTGTGTGACACTTGGTGTGAACAAAGGCTTTGCATCCTGAGCCTTTGCACTCAGTGTGCAGAACGGACACATTCCTCCTGACTTGCAGTGAGTTAATGTCAGATCCATTTCCTTTTGCTGGAAAATAGCATGGTGATACCATAATCAAAATACGTGGTAGACTTTGTATTGTCACTTTTTTCCTTACTTCTTCCATTTGTCTTTTCCCCAAAGCAGGATTTTTACTGCTAGATACTGTAAGAATCACACATTCTATATTTAGCTGTTAAAGAGTTGTCATGTGAGGGTTTGGTGAACTACTTTGTTTCTATTGGGAGACAGCCCTAGATGCAAGCCTAGAGGCTGGAGATCTGGGAGTGCCACCAGTCTACCTGCTGTTGTATTCCATCAGTTCATATTGCTTGTTGGCTAATAGCAGGGGCTTTTGTCTGGTGTAAAGCATTTAATTTTTATCGAGCCACTGCAGCCAAACTGTGATACAGTTTTTTACTTTGTGTACTACCCTAGGCTCATGCTTTGAAAGACATTATAACAACTCTGTTGCATTGTAATTCCCCCCAAAAAATCTGTTCCTTATTCTTCAGATAATCTCACTGTCATCTGTAGATTACTCACGGGGTCATTTATTGCTCAGATTAAGTGAGGGTGGCAGAATCTGGCATCAGCAATATCTTTCTCTCTGCAGTATACACAATGGAAAAGCCAGCGGATGTGGCTTGAAGAGGTGCACTATTAATCCTGAGCATATGAAGGAACTGGCTTCAGACAGCACTTGTATCTCTTGGCAGCAGAGGACAAGCTGTAGGTGTGACAGCCATGGGTGCAGGGGCTGAGGTTAAGGCTGCAGATTTCTGCGTGGGCAATGCCATCCCATCACAAGCTTCTGGGGGAGCAGCATAGCATTAGTCAGCTGGGCTGCAGGTGTTTAAGCCTAAACAGACACTCAGAGCTAATTAAATAATCTAATTATAAAAGTCTGAAAGAAGCTGTTCCTTCCTCCACTGACTGATGTGACAGAAGAACTACATACAAATGGAAAGGTGTCTTGGGCCAGAATCTAATTTTATTTGTCAGGGGATATTTGGGGCAATTCAGATGGCTTCAGTGAAAGGTACTCAAGGATCAGCACAGCTGAAATCAAAATCCAAGCCGTGAGCCACCCACTTTTGCATGGCTCTTTGCTCTGACTCAGCTGTTTTGGGTCTCTCCTGCACTGATGGCACCCATTTTCACACGTGGATAACTTGATGACAGGCCAAGGGCAGACTCCCTCTGATGTGCCTGACAGTGCTTTAGGGACATGCAACTTGTTTAGCTAGACCATGTCTGACACCTGGAAAGAACCCATGATACATTGATGCATCTCGCCCACATGTTTCCAGCAGCAAAACCAATGTCCTTGGTAAGCAGGTAGCTTTAACCAGACATAAACCCAAAATACTGCTTGCAGTCTACATCTTGCATTTAGGAGAAATTAGGTTTTTAAAACAAGCAAACAAAGTACCTCATAACCCTACAGTTCAAGCTGAGAAACTTCCTGCTTATACTGCTTAGAAGGTGGCTGGCTTTCAGAAGTAGTTTTCCAAGACTTTGATCAATTTAGAGACTTAAGACAGTGACTGCTTTTAGCACCCAATATGTGTGTCTGGTGGTTTTGAGCATCCTGCTTGCTGATGACTGGATGCATTGCAAAAAAAATTTTGGTAAGTGGAACAACTTCATGCAGCAAGGCTTTCAATAGATCCAAGGAAACATGCATGGAGAAAGATGTCACTGTGGCCCAAGCTCTCGTGACAGTGACAGCAGGAGGAGGTGGGAGGATGCTGTGTTTTTTCTGTCTTAAGTCCAGACTCTGACTAACCCTGTGTGGGTTCTGGTATCCAAGTCTGGACTGTCCTCAGTCCCAGCTGGGTACGTGGCATATCTTCTTTCCAGCACCATGGGCTGGGGGAGGGAAGAGCACAGAGTGTGACTGGGATTGGAATTTGGCCCTTAAACAGCTTTATTAAACTGTGGGAAAGTGATAGGGTTGCCAACCAGACAAGCGAAGAAACTACTGAAAGTTCATCACACTAAACACCTCCTCCATTTCAAAGCAAAAGAAAGCCTTTGTGTTGGAAACCTCATCCTCCTGACCAAAATAGAATTTCAGCCTCCACTTTTGGGTATTTTTCAGGTACTTACATATTAGATGTTATGAATATACATAGGAAAATTTTGCCACAATATCTGCAGACATATTTTCATTAATCCATGCATTCATAGGAATACTGAAGTTCAGGGTTGACCCCAGTGTTTCTGTGGTTCTGGGTTTTCCATTTGATGTGGTTTTGAAAAATACTAGTAAATCCTTGCAGAAATCTTTTGTTTCTAACCACAGCTCATAGATATTCTCCAGGCAGAAATGTAAAAGCTGCTCTGAAATTCCTCCTCCTGCTTTCTATTAGGGATTGGTTGATCCTTCTTGGTTTACCTTGCATTTGAGCTATGGTGTTGGGACAAGGCTGTTCTACATGCACATAATCAAGTCCTTTCACCAAAGTTTCCTATGGCATCTCTCAACGTAGATGAACAGTGGCCACTTCAGGAACAACCCACATGCAGCAGTTGCGGGTAGTGAACAAGATGTTAAACATCTATGGAGAGAATCACAGGCCTGACTGAAGTCTTGTTAAGTCTCTCTTAGTCTCCCATTCTGATTTTGTCCACTTACATTTCCCTGAAGAGGGAGTATTGGCTTTCCAGAAGAGAAGAAACATTGACTACTTGCTGAGCAACAGCTGAAAGCTATCGTTTTTAATCTTGCATTTTTTTATATTGGATGCTTACACTGGAAGACACATTTTTTTCACAATAAACTGTTTCCATTTTGCTTTGTAGAACAAATGAAATGATTAAAGCAGGAGCTATTCCCAGTTTACAATCAATTCTTCAAGACAGTAATAATAATTGACCTCAGGTTAGTCTCTCCATAAATTGTATTTGAAACCATGCAAGTTGCAAACAAGCATAGCCAGATTGTCCCCAAAACGTATTCTCCAAGAGAGAAAATTATGTCACGTCTGAGCAAGACATGGATGGATACTTGCTTTGGTTCTTAAATGTTAGTGTGCTGAAGTGAAACCAAGCAATTGTGTCCCATATGTGCAAAGTATAATGTTTTGCTAGTCATTAACAAGAAAAGTATTATGGTTAATCTGAGGCTTTCCTAAAGCCTTTTTTTGGCAATAACACTATGAAAGGGAGCAGCTGAAATAATAATAAAACTTTATACTTACAGGGAACTTTCATCTGGGAATATCAAAATAATTTATAAGCCTAGTTAAATCTATCTTGCTATTTTTCTAGGTTACTATTTTCCTGTGGCAATTGGTAAGCAAGAAATTTTATCCTGGTTTAGCAGAAGGGTGAACTGGGGCACAGAAAGGGTGGGCAACTCGTGCAGGTTTACTGCAGCAGGTAACAGGGGTTTAGCCAAGATTCATGCTCAAGAGAGGTGGGTTTTGCATTGCCCTACTCATGACAGGATTGAGTTACTTTCTGATTTCTGACAGTAAGGGGTTATGCTGCTGAGAGCCTTTCCACATCAACACCATGTATCCAGGTCCTAAGGATCTGCCTCCAGGTACAGGTAGCTGCCTGCTTCCATCTTCGTTTCAGTCATTCCCAAGGGTCACTCAGTAAGTCTACCTTAGATGCTTGAGCTGCTCTTTCTCGCACCTAAGAATTGGGCTCTGCAGCAGGCACTTCCCATCCAGCATGATGCCCAGCTGGGAGAGTTAGGAGAGCACCCATGTGACAGACTCCCAAAGAGCTGCATCGACTGGGTTGGTAGAGATGCTTCTGCTAAAGCCATGAAGCATCATCCTTTTTCCTAATAAACATCCTAAGGTGCCTGGAGCACAACAACCCTTCAGTCGGAAATGGTGAAGGTCCACTTCACGATGTGAAGTCCATGAAGACATGAAGAAAGCATGAAATCTTCTGGTCAGTTGAAGATAAGGCTACTTTACTATGTTTGTATTTTGAAGCTCCCAAAAATCCAGGGAGTCTGTTGGCCACTTTGAAGAGACGCTTGCTTTCAAGACATAGGGGCTGTCTCTCATCCATGTAATCTTCAGGTCTCGTTTTTGAAACAAGCTGACTCCTTGCTACAAACAGTTCATTTCTGTCTGGAACTGCAAATACATCTTCTTTAACATGAAGATATTTTCAAAGGCTATAAATCAAACAACTATTTCCCTCATTAAAGGAGGAATTGCACATCTTTCACGGCATGGGTGTTGTAAAAGCACAAGGATACTCCTTGCACTATCCCCAGGTCTCTGTGAACAGTCTGGACTGGATCTGAAGCAGAATAAACATTGTGTGCTGTTAAAAGACACATTTTTTCTGCTTGTGCTGATTTCTGCTGTCCATGTGAAATCTAATTGGCAACAAATTTTACAATAAATTTCCAGGCAGGTGCCAATGTGTGGTCCTATGGATACTTGAGAGAAGATCAAGAACTCTACTAGCTTTCCATATGCTGGGCAGACAAGGTTTAAAGGAATGAATTAAGAGGGGGAGAAAAAAAAAAGTACCACTGCATTGTAGTTCATTATCAGTAATACAATATAATTTTATTTACTGACAGAGGTTCTGATGGTATTTTGAAAGGTGCCCTTTTTCTTTCTGGGATAGAACATACAAAGATTTATGGTAGGCAGATCAGAGATTTTTTTCATCCTGCCTTGTTCGTTTTGTTTTACTGTCTCACCTCACCTTAATTGGTGTGCTATTGCCACAATCTATAGCTGAGATTTTTAGATAGGAGGTTTGGCTTAAACAGTGAAATCTGAGGCTTGAGAAACCTTATGGATCATGGGAATGTCTATGGAGCATCAGCCCTTTTGCAGGACCAATGACCTCATTGTTCAGTTAAGGAGCACTGAAAGCAAGCGCCACTGGACATCTGGGTTTAGGCCCTGTGCCCCCAGAAATTTGGGAGTTCTGGAAACAAAAATACCTTTTGTTTAGATAGGATGTTGACTCAAAATTCTGGCCTCCCCCCCTTACTCCATTGCTAAGAAAGCAAATCATGTAACAGAATAGTATATACTCAGCTATACCCTGGGTTTTATTTCTTTTCTATTATTTTTATTTTTACTAGTGATTGCTTCATTAACATAACTAGATGTACAGAGCCCAATGTCATTAACAGGTTCAAAAAAAAAAAAAGGAAAATCACAGGCATCAAGCAGATTTGCTGGCAATCTTGACCATGAATGAAATCCAACTTCAAATATACCCCATGCAAACATATGTACAGAAATCTTAAGCAGTTTGGTTGAAGAGATTCCAGCCCAGGACATTTTATTAACCTCCACATAACTGAATGCGTTTCAGCTCTGCACATGTTTTGATTTGTAACTGCTCAAAGAAACCAACAGCGCATGCATCTCAAATGCCTGGCTGAAGTATTTTGTGAAAATGAATGATCAAAAGCAGGTCAGACATCTTTGTCTTGCTTGAACTTGTTCAAAATCAGAATAATTCTCAGCATCTGGTCAACTTTAGTAATGTTTTTGTCTTGGTTTCTTAAGTCTCTGTAGAGAAACATAATAATCTGTGACATGTTTTATGAATCCAAGGACATTTTTTTCAATCACCTGTCTAGACATGTACATGCACAAATAAGTTGCTAGTTATTTCAAGACATGCATAAAACACTGAAAAACCAACGTACTGAAAAAAAAAAAAGTCCTTTTATTGGTTGCTACCTGCTTGAAGAGCATTAATGAGGTATGAGACTGAAATGCTATGTTAAGTTAGTAAAAGGAAAATTCTCACGCAACATGAGTAATGCAGAGCCTCACCCTTCAGTAGCTGAGGCAGGGTTTTGGTCTGATGGTTGTGCTGGGGATGTTTGCAATAAGAATATCATTATAGTTCGTCTTTTCTTCAGCAGTTGATTGTGACAGTGAAAGATAGAAATGTAGAAATGTCATCTTTGGACTGTTTACCACATTTTATTCTTTTCAAGAGTATTCAGCCAGTTTACTAATAATTTTGTGGTCGTAGATCACAGCTTTGCAATCTCCTTGAGTGTAGAAGTTCTCTCCAGTGTAAGGGGGAAATGTACCTTCAGTAGTCTCAGGAAGAAGCTAATTAAAAGCATATTTTCAAATGAGAAATGTCACTTTAAATCTGAAAGCTTTCATATGTCTTTGATTCTGTGACCATTAATTGTTTTCCCTTGAAATCTGTTATAATTTATGGGAAATCATTAGTCTGCTGTAGAATGGCATGAAACTGGGATTTTGTAATCCTTCTGAGCACTGTTGAAATAACAATTGTGGGAAATAATTTCCTTTAGGACCACAAAGTGTCCTTATTATCATTGTGTCCTATATACATACCAATTGTCTATAATAAATTGGCTGGTTGGCAATCAATGCCTTTTATGGGGATTTTTGAGGGGGTTTAGCTGTAGTTTCACCTTTCACATGGCTGATATACCTCAATCATATTTTTGATCTATGTATATTTCTGTCTAAATGTGTATATATGCCCATACCTGTGGGGATAATTTTTGGTTTTGTGGACTCTGAATGTGAGGTAAAACTAATTACTTTCAATGTTTCCTTAGACTCAAATGTTTTAAAAGTTTATGGTACTTCAAAAGTGGCTGACATTTGGTTTCTGTTTGGGATAAGGTTTTGAGCCAAATTATTTTTTCCCTCTCAGCCCTCAACCTGCTTGCATAATATCTGAGTAATAAAGAAGAGATCACTGAGGGTTTCACTCTCTAAGATGAATGAAATTCCAGACATAAGGTAATTGAAGAGCCTTGCTCTTCGTTGTCTTTTCGGAGAAAGCTGGAGTGATCCGTAGGAGAGGTACTAGTAGGATTAATGCTGTGCTCCCTGCAAGGTTCTAGTGTGATGCTAATGTTATTTTTAGGGCATCGTTATTGATATTGGCTAGCATTACTCAGAGCCTTTAATCAAAAGGAAGAAGTGATAAAGACATCTTTATGATACGCCCATAAGCGATAAGCATGAGGAATATGGAAAAAGATTAAAGACATAATATCTTGGCCTCAGAGAAAAGGGTCTTTGTCCTGTTAAAAATAAAGCTAGCCAGATGTGCTCATTTAGGCATGGCAGCCCTTATTTTCTCATCGAGCCCACCTCTGGATAGACTTTTAAAATCTAAACCTTAATTTTGACAATTTTCTTTGAGATCCCATAACACTTGTTGCACTGCTGCACTGAGCTGTGCAAGGCACTTAGGTTTGGGCCACTTTTCTGCAAGCAAATAGTCAAAGCATGCTGGCAATTAAATATATGCTTAAATTCCTTACTGGATCAGGCAGGGTATTGTGTGGCACATTTTTTACCTTAAAGAGCAGAGCAGTTCCTGTCTGTGAACTCCTTCTCAGTTGTATGACAGCGAGGCAGGCTGACTAAAAAACACAGCTGTAGGTGCAATTGTGCTAGTGGGAATTATTTAACCTACATACCTATTGCTCTGAAAGTGCCTGCAGATAAAAAAAATAAAATAAAAAATAAAGGCAGGGAGGAGAGGAAAAGCAGGCTTCTAGTTTTGATGTAGGATAATCCTGCATCTCTCTGAGAGCTCTGGGGTCCAGCAGGGCCTGTTCTCCATCCAGAGCTGCTTGCCGTTGCTCTCCAGCTCATGTTAAACATCAAAGCCACCCACTCAGAAGGATGCCACTGATGCACAAGGTCTTCCTTCAGCCCATCGCTTCTGAAGAAGCTCACCACCTTTAAATATGCAGCCCATTAAACAGCCTGTCTTCATCTGAACTCGCTCACCATGCCTTTGTTGACCTATAGGGGTGAGCAACTGAGTGCACTGTTATTGGAAGTCAATGACAGACATAAAATACCAACTGTCCACCTGCCCCTGCAGCATGTATCCATAGGAATCATGTACACTTGCTGCTGTTTGAGGATGGGCTTTGTCAGAAGCAATGACATCTGCCAGGGAATCCTGCATTTTAGAAGTTAAAAGTTCACACAGTTAACTGTGCTCTCCTACTTTGGGGTCAGGCACAGTTTGTGGGAGCATTTTCTCATTAGATTTTACAGTCCAGAATGGACTGAATGCAGCAGCCTACAGGACCGCAGAGAAGTTAGAATGGGGTTTTAGTGGGAATATTTGCATACAGCTGTGTGCTCTGGAATGAACAAGTATTTTCCATTCATTCTGGCAGTTGACCATGTAGGTTCCTAATTTAAAACAAGGAGGAAGCAGGGGAAAGACATAAGAACTATGTAACAGGACAGAAAAAAGCTTCTGGACATTTCCTAAAATGAGACCTTCAGTTATGGATGAGGCACTTATTCCATCACTGTGACTCCATTAAATTGGTAGTCAGTAAATTCACATCCCTTTCTGCATTTTTTTTTCAGCAGATTTTTTTTTCAGCTTTAGAATATATATTGTTAATGTAAATGTTGTTTCCGTTTTCTTTATGCCACTGATTGCTGCCTTTGAATTCTCTTCAGGGGATGTAAGTCTCTTTCAAATATCTTAGAGTAGAGCTGTTTTCTTGTCTGTCTGGAAACTTTACTGGCTTTTGCTGGGAGAACGTAATGGAAGAAGAGTTGCTTGGGTTTTATGAGTTCCTAAAAAATAATTTGGTTACAGTTAAGTGGAAACACTTTTAATGCTTTCTAATAGTTCTCATCCTGGATGGAAGTTATCACTGTTGACAGAAAACCTCAGGGGGTGGAGAAGATAGTAAGTAGTCTTCCAAAGTGAAGGATTATGTGTGTTTCCAGCCATCTGGAAGTTCAGAAACTGATGATTTATCTTCAAAGCAGAGGATTTATCTTCAAAAAGGAAAAGTCACATAGCTGCGTCACACTTTGCCTACCTGTTGAAATCCTATTTCGTTCCTTAGGATTATACCCCAGGATTATGCAGAGAAGAGGCAAGGAGATGATTTTATGAAATCCTTCAGCATTACTTCACATCCATCATTCGTAAATGATGGTGGAGAATCTGGTGGTGGCCTGGGATGCCATGGATCATGCTGATTCCTATGATTTAGCCCTGAAGGAATGCCGCTGGTGGCTTCAGCTCCCCTCCCACGCCCCAGAATGTGCCGTGGTGCCACAGCCTTATCCCAGCCCTTGGACATGGTGAGCAAAATGCATCCTTTGCTGCATGGCAGGTTGCATGGTGGGCTGTGCTTCTGAGTGATGGTTCACAAGGGGGGGGAAAAACAAAGCACGTGTAGAGCTATCATGCACCTATATCCAGTAATTGGTCTGATTTTTTCACACTGCTGTGTTGTTAGGAACTGGGGTGACTAAAGAAGAATAATATCTTTAGTGGTTATTAAAGTACAGCAGAAATCTCCTTAAGGACAGATGAAGATCATCTGGCCTCTGCTGCCTAATGACCCTTTTCCTGGAGAGTGTCAAACTGAATTTGTAGTTGTGTCTCTTTGTTTAGACATTAGCTTTCAATTTATTACTTAAGGGACTCAGCCCCAAATTGGAGATAGGTCACTATTTGCCCTTTTTTAATGGTAAACTGCACTGTGCACACAAACATGTCAGAAACAGTTGAGGGTATGTTGCTTTCTAGTCCTCCAGCAGCCCATCATTTTATGTTGGTGTCATTTGATTAACATAAGGTATCACTGATCACAGCAATTAGACAAAAACGCCACTATTTCTTAAAAACTCAGCAGGGTGTTACTGCTGTGCTATGGCAGTAGGATGGAGAAATCCCAGCTCTGGAGCCATGGCTCCCAGTGCTTGGAGCAGAGGGGATCTGGCCTCCTAGAGAGATGGTAGACTTCCTCCATAAAAGTCTGGGCAGGGTTCCTTAGGGCTTGTGTTGACCCAAGTCAAAATCTAGCTCAGGGTTAGGCATTGGTGAACAAACCATGTCCTCTGGAGACACAACAATGCTATTTCCAAGTCCTGGTAGGCTTTCTTAGTACTCGGGGCATCAACAGACAATAACATAAATGTATCCAGTAGTTTCTTCCCTTTACAGGTTCTACATATCTCATAAATTTTTGTTAAATGTATACTATTCTAACCATCTAGTAGTGGATTGCACCCACAGAAATGATATTCTTGGTTTATGATATGTTGTTATAATATTCTTGGTTTATGATCTGTGTAGATTAGCATCCTCCAGTTAATTCTTTTTTCTCCATCACTTGGTGAAATGGAGATGCACATATGTGTTTGGAGAAAGCCATGTGGGAATGAAAGCATCCAAGCATTTAAACATGCTGATGTTACAGCATGCAGAATGGGGATGAAGGACCTAAATAAACCTCCTCACATCCTGTAGGTAACAGACAGCATATATTATCCTACACATTCAGTATTCTCCAGTGGAGTTATGGATTTTCTGGCTGATACATGATTTCCTGTGTTGTAAGAGATTACAATAGATGATCGAGACAAAACCATGCTGGCAGACTTTCATTCAGTGCTAGGGTATTCATTCTGATGTGTAACCATCTCCTGAAAGTGACCTTCTGCACTTACCTAAGTCACAGCCACCATTTTGTTCCACCGTTTTTGTAAATGCAATTTTATTCCTTGAGCATGTGTAAGAGTGATACCATTCCACAGTCAGAAAGATTTTAGGGTTGGGGTTCTCTTCAGCCTTCTTGTATTTACTTGTTTGTTTCTTTATAACATCATGTTTCTCCTTGGAAATATGTTTGTCTACACAGGAAGAGTATCCATTGCAATTTATTCTTCCTGACCTTTTGTGAATCTAAAATAAACTGCTTCTTGGAAAGAAACCAGAGGCTCTCCTCTGTGTTCCCTTCAAACAGATCTGGCCTTAAATTGTTTCTATTGGAGACAGCAGGAGCTTCTCTTGAAGTCGATGAAAAAGGAAGCGGGACAGAGTAAAATTTTCCATCACTGATTTTTTATTTATTTTATTTTTATTTATTTATTTTCCAATAGTCAGATACTCTTTGAAAAGATTCTGAATTTTTTTCAAACCTCTCTTTTCTTACTTCTGCTGATCCCAACTGGCTACTTTGACTGTCACACCCTATCCACTCAACTTTTTTGTTGCTTTAACTGAGTATAGAGTTCCCCCTGTTCCCAATATAAGTTTTTTCACTATGCTGGAGCCCTGAAATGGCTGATGCTATTCTCTCTATTACATAGCCAGAAGGGATGAGGAGTTGTGCACAGATCGCGCTTGTTCAGATGATCACAGTGAAGCATGTCCCAAGAACAGCGTTGACTTCCAGCCTGTGCTTCTCAGGTGGGTTGCTAGAGCATGGAGATCGAGGTGGAGTCAGTGCAGGCACAGAATTCCCTATAGGCTCTGTTGTCTTTTCATTTGCATCTGATCTCAGCTCCAGCTTTTCCTGAGGAGTTTATTTTGTTTAGGAGAGAAAGTCAGCTGACCTAAGTAGATAACTTCTTGCTTTTGCAGACTGGAGGTGTGTGTTAGGAAGAAGGAGACTAGTTCTGTTGGGCAATGACCATAACGTTCTCCATCTTAACTATGTGCATCTGTGTTATGCAAGAGGCTTTGGATTCTGCAAAGTACTCAAAAATTGCTTTCTAAAATTAGTAAGTAATGAACCATCCTGAGCATTGTTGGAAAAAACAATGCAGTTGGAGGAGATCAGGAAAGGTTCCTTTTTGACAATTATTTTTAACATGTGATACATTTTAGCTGAAAGTTGGGGAACAGCTAGGGGCAAAGGGAGAAACATCCCTCCCTGTGGTTAACCTTGCTCAGAAAGTGTGAATCACTGAACTAAATAAAGTTTGTAAAAGATGCTTTGAAAATACTATGCTACGCCCTATAATTCAGTCAAGAATGAAGGAGGAGGGAAAAAAAAAAAAATCAAAAGTCCCTGCTAATTTTTATATCATTTCCTGGCACATTACTGTTTCTTCTTTTTTTATTTTTTTTCCAAATTTTCCCCATTATCAACCATAATCCTTTTTCTGTTTTGTTTTAATTTTTTGTTTTTGTCTTTTTATCCATTTCATTTTGTGAGGCTGGTAACATAACCTTAACAGCAACGTTGCTGTCCACAACCAACAGTGAAGAGAAATGCCAAGAGAGTCCTGTTAGGATTGGAGGACAACAAAGACAGGGTGTTTTTTTTTGGTTTTTTTTTTTTTGGTTGGTTGGTTTTTTACATTTTTATTAGGACCTCATGATGTACACATGAAAAATTAATTTCAGAACATGAACTGCTCTTCAGATGGCGCCATTTAAATCTGGAGGATGTTAACATTCCTGCTGCATGACAAAGGTCCGCTACCCCCTGTGTTGATACTCATCCTGCTCAGAGGCAATAACATCTAAGGATGAACAGAGGCTGTGGCACCAAATCCTGCTTGAAGGCTACTTTCACAGATTTATCTTGGGATTTTCTAGCATTCCATGTCAGGGGCAGTTTGCCCTTCAGGGCTCGGCTGCATGGCTCTCGCTGTTTGCGGGGCTCCAGCTGTTTCATTAATGTTTAGATGTATGGGGCAGGAAAGTGCCTGCCCCAAAGGTATAAAAATGAAAGTTTCAGCGCTGTTTAACAACCACCATTGTAGCCAGGTGGCGTTGAAGGTGAAAAACCACAAACAGTTTGTATGGACGAACCCACCCCCAGGTTCCCCCCCATGCTGGTGTGCATGGGGTGCTGGTGGTGGCATGTGGTGATGGGGTGGCAGCAGGCCACCGTGGGGTGCTTGTGTAGCACCCTGAGCCTGCTGGCGGGTGAGCACTGCATTCATGGGGTGTGAAACCCATCCCTCAGTCTGCATGGTGTTAGGGTTCACTCAGTGGGAGTTTAACAGGGAAAAGTGTATGTGATTTGCTTAACATCCCTTCGTGAATGGAAGCTAGGTTGGAGGGGCTGGGACCCGGGGTGTTGCAGCCCTCTTGGAGAGGTACAGGAGAGCAGACAGGGCCATGAAACCAGCTTGTCATCTGCTTTTCCCTCTCTGCTTTGCTGATTAACCCTTTGCTCCTCCTCATAAAAACAAACACAGCCTGACTCCCAGGTGCTCTTGATGGTTAAATGATCCCCACAGCAGATGCAGTCTCGGGGAGCTAAGGCTGTATGCAGGCAGGGAAGGAGAGGAGTTTTTCTCCCCAGGCTGCTGAGCTCTTTGGCACTGTTTAGTCTGGGGTCTGGAATCACACACATGTGGCTCAGGCACTCCCCGCAGAGCGGTGCTGACCTTTGGATCTGTAGCTCCACTGTCCCCAGTCCTGGTGCTCTCCCATACGGTTCCTGCTATTCCTGCAAACCCATGCTGGCTTTTTAATAGCATGCGGGGAGTTCCAATGAAGCCAAGGTCACTCTGACTCCCCCAAAGTCACCTTTTTTAATCTGGAAGCAGACGGAGCCAAGGGCAGTGTTTGTGCTGGTGTGTGGGGGCAATGACAGTGTCCTACAACTTCTCATCAGGCACTGAGCACAAGCATGCAGCCTAAACTCAGGGTTTGCTTTGTGCTAGGGTCAGTCTCTGGATCACATTTATAAATATGCTGCTGAGTGGACAGGATTTTCTTTATGTGGGTTTTATGCCAAAACTCTTAGATACTTTATTTTTCTGTGTATATGTCTGCATGTCCCTATGTGCACACCTGAAGCTGCCTGCTGTGCCCAGCCTTGAGTTGCCCTCTCCCTCTGCAGAGCATGAGCAAGCGCCCAGTGGCCCAGTGTGAGCACAGAAATTTTTATATATCTTTAAGGTCAGGGAAAGCTGAAAACAAATGACTTCTGACAACTCCTTGGCTTGCAGATACATCAGTAGCACCAAGGCTCTGTGGCCAACTACGTGCTACTGAAACAACCCCCCTCGTCAGGCTGCCTTTCGCTTCAGGGCTCTGGCTTCAGCGTGCTGCCTCTGAGCACAGCTCCTCTGCTGCAAGAGCTGCCTGGGATTTCACAGCACAGCAGGGCTCAGCTCTTGATCTTGGGACAAAAGACTTCATGCTGGCTCTTCCATGCAAAGCTGGAGTGCCCTGCAGAAGAATTGAGGATTCTGTCGCCCCGTCCTCCCCCCCCTCCTTTTTTTTCATCTTCTCCTAAGAAAGAAACATGGGGAAAGAGTGTTTGCTGATCTTGTACAAAGCCCAGTGAAAAATGACAGCTGGAGGAGCATGACAAGGCATGTAAACTTGAGCTAATAGAAACCGATGTGCCAAATGACTGTTTATTCAGATCTGTCATTGTCAACAAGGACCCCTTTACAAGGCAGGTATTGTTTGCAGTAACAAGTGCACCATGAAGGCGAATGTAGCTCCAAGTTCTGTGACTTGGCATCCTTAAAAATAAAGTTTAAAAAATCCTTGACCCATCCTTACACGCAACACTGGTAGCATCTAAATACTTACTGACAAGTTTGCATTTTTCAGCTTTAATCAGGCTAATTTTCAACAACCAAGCACTCTTTTAATTGCATTGTTCGCTTTGGTACTGTTGATGCCATGTTACTGGCCCAAGCTTACATATCTGGACTGTTACCTTGAAGTTGTGTCTTTTGATATCAGCAGCAAGGCAGAGTCAAGAAATCAGAAAATAGTGGTGGCTTTGTGTTTTCTTTTTGTAGAACAAAAGGGAAGACAACTTTTTTGTTGGAATTAGATGGTTTTTAAGGACCCTTCCAATCCGAACCATTCTGTGACTCTGATTTTGAGCAGGCTGTCACACTTACTCTTCTGGCTTTTCAGCAAAATATCTCTCGGCTAAGCAAACTATAGTGAGACTTCATTTTGAATTAAATTTGCAGATTTGTAACCATTTACTCAAAATACATACAAACTATTAAACAGCATAAATGAAACATGAAATCTTGCATTGAGGCTGCATTGGGCAATGATGCATCCATTATGTAGAAGTACGAGAGAAATATTCAAGGAGTTTTACTGATCTTTGAATGAATGCATAGCATACATCTCCCCCCCCCCCCGCCCTTTTTTTTAATTAAAAAAGAAACATCCTATTGCTACAGATCTGTGTTGACCTCATGGTCCCATATGGATACTGGTGAACTGGGTAACAGTTGACTGAGAACTCAGCGGAATTTGAAACACGACTAAGTTTTTAATATAGGTAACAAACTTCATCTACATTAGCCAACTTAAAATAGCATCCAGGCTTTGGCTATGGGATTTCCTAAAGTTTTTCATGGAATAACGTGTGTGTTTCTAGTGATGCACACTGGAAATCCGCGATCAGTATGTTTATGATTTCACTCTGGCCTAAGAGAGATGCTTGATTTCACCATCACACTCTTTTTTTTCCCACTTAAAAACAAACAACAACAACAAAAACCCACAACATATTCCGTGGTACCTCCCTTGAAAAAGATGTTGTGAAATGTAATTGTCTGTACAATTCTTGGAGATCTTCTGGAAAGAAGTCTTCTCTGAGATGTATGTTATTTCTGTGCAAGGAGGAATGTATTAGCTTAAGTGATGAACATTGCCATGTGCAGGATTTTGGCTTGGGAGAGAGGAGTCCTGCCATAAACGTTATCTCTTGTTCCCTGGCTTGCTGGGTCTACAGAGATTGATGCTGTGCAAGGGTGCTGGTAGTTTCCTGCCCAGTCTGGATGGAGCCGATTTAGGGCGAGGCCTGGACATAGTTGGGGTGCACTGTTCACCCGCTAGATCCCTCCCTGGTGTTACTTAATTCCCAAAGCTGAAGCAGAAGCTGTGGGAAAGCAGTCCTGCAGTCTGCTCTTTGAGATAAAGTTTTAATCTCTCCTGTTTTCATTGGCACTCCTGTTGGCTGGGCACACAGGAAACATGTTTGAGACATTTCTGCACGTGGCACATTTGTGCAGCCCTGGGAGGACCCTGCTTACCATGCTCTGCTCTTTGCTTCACCAGAAACAGCGCAGAATTTGTGAACCTCTTGGGAGCTTACCTTGCTGTCGTTCTGAAACAAATCTGCTTCTGGCCTTATGGTCCTCTTTATACCAAAGCTTGAGGCTTGGCTGTTGAAGTCTTTGTGAAGTAATCTAAGAGGTAAAATGTAAGAAGCTGCTCCTGGAAATAAATGGAAATGGAAAGAAATGATATATTTGAGTAGACTGGAGACAGAATGTGCAAAGCAATTTAAACCAGGGCAACAGTGAGATGGTGGAAGATTTGCTCTCAGGTGTTTCCATTTTTCTTTATCAACTTAACACATGATCAAATTGCTGACATTCAGCCCAAGAAGTGTATGCCCAGACCTCTGCAGGCAGTGACAAACTCTCTCAGGTGCTGTCTACACCCAAATTCAGACTCCACCAGATGCATTTGTGCTTATGTACTATGCTTGCTAGCAAAGCATTTGACAAAGTTTCCTGGCCTGCGTAGGCAGCAATTAGTTGGTTTATACATGTTTATACTGGACAGAAACTAAGCCCTTGTTAATAAGAACCATACATGAAAATGGTTTTGGCAAAAAGTCTGGACTCAAAGGATACAGGCTGGATAGCCTGTACCTGAAGTCACCTAAACAAAACATCTTGTTTCCTTTTGCTTTCATTAGGTGGTATCTTTGAATTTTTACCTGCAAGCGGCACACATGTATCAGCATCAGTCCCTGCCCTGATGCAGGCTGTGCTATTGGGGTGGGTGCATTGCCCCTGCCTGCAGCCCCAGGGGCTCTCTGCCTCCACATCATCCAGCTACAGAGGACAGGCAAACCTCGTGGAGATATGCTGTGGAGATATGTTTTAAGCACAGCCCCTTCTTCCCTCTCTCACTCTGCAGCACTTCAGCAGCTTTGCCAGTCTGGAAGGGTAGGGCATTGCAAGGTGTCTTTAGTAATGAAGCACATCCCTCCTGAGAGCCCAGTTTTAGGAAGAACCTTTGAAATTCCTGGACTAAAACCAGATGTGCTTTTCTAAAGGTGCTTTTGCTGAAAGGTTAGTTCTGCGGTTGTTGTCATCCAAGAATGAAATGATGTCATCAGTGTACATCAAGTCACTTGTCTCTGGAAGGGTTAAAGCAAAGAAAACTGTGAGTCATTAGAAAGTAATTCCCTTATTTGAAGCACACACGAAACAGGAGTCTGGATGGCAAAGGAACAAAGCCTCATTCTTTCATGTGCGTTTGCTGAACGCCTTAGTGTCTTAGATAAAGAACAAGTATCTACTAGTGGATTAACATTTTGAAAAAGTCAGGATTAAAAAAAAAATATCTCAGCGAGACTGTGTAATTGAAGCTCTGCCTCAGTTCAAAAGCTTAGGCCAGTAAGCTCCTGGCCACCAACTAATTCATCTATTTTGTGACAAGAAGGCAGAATGCTAATCATCAGGGCAGCAGATGGAGGGGGAGAAAGAGAGGGCTGCATGGATATTCGGTGACAACCATCCTGACTTCAGAGGCAGTACAGAGGGCTATTAATGTATTCCCTTGCCCTGGCTGAGAGTACTGACCTCACTTCTAATCCTGCCCCTCCGGGGTACTTAATTTCCAGCATTGCTCAACCCAGTCAGGCCTGTTTAACAATTTCTTTTCTGAGTTAGTCTCTTTGAAGAGGCCCTATTTTCTGTTCAGTGACATGAAAGAGATACTGATGTTGATTATCAAAGGCATGTGCTCCAAACCACCAAGTGTCTAATGCCCAAGGGAGGTAATATTATCTCTGCCTTCAGCGTTTACATCCTCCCGCCAAGAAAGATGTGGTGGTTAACTAGCACATCTTTTTTCCTTCCTACTAATTTTACATGAGCTATTAATCAGAGGAGAAAATTAACTAATTCTTCAGCTTGTAGGTCACACTAGGGCAGCTCTCATCTAGATTAAAAGGACCGTAGACTGGTGCAAAGTCAGCTGTGCTGTACTCTGCAGCCAGGCAGGTTTATGCGTGCTCTTTTCACCCTGCTGTACCGCAGAAGTCTCACTGTGCTCTCTCAGTGTCCATGACCCTTCCTGCCCTGCCCAGAGACCACAAATATTAGCACAACAGTTGGAGGGCTGGTTGCCCCCACCTGGAAGGAGTCCATGCCACCGACCGACTGCCAGGACAAAGATCAGTCGACATGTGCCAGCTCACCCTGGAGGACAGAAGGTCTCGTGAAGAAGGAGCAAGCTCCTGGGCATTCACCATATGATGATGAGGTCTGTGGCCTGTCTACAGAGCAAGCTTCGTTGCCTGAGCTTTTAACCCAGAAACCCTAGAAATGACACTGTGGATAAGTGGTGTTGAGAGGTGAAAAGGGGGAAGTTGTTCCTCTTTTAAATGAACATGTTGCTCGGGGTTTCTTTCTACAGGGTTTCCTCAGTCACTGGCTGAGGAAATTAATTTGATTCAGGGTTGCAGAAAGAGTTTTTCTCAGCTTAATTGCATGAAGTAATGACAGTTGACACCTTGCTGAAACTCTTTTCCCGATGCCAGGATGTTCGTGTATGTGCAACAGTTCATCCTTTCAAGGCAGTGAGTCAAGCGTTGTCCTGCCATATGAGCTTTACCATGAAACAACAGCTGTACTGGACACCCACAGTAAATAGCGTACTTTTCACTGTAGGTGCAGCTATCTAAACTAAATGGCTGAAGTGGTCTTCTTTAACTTTATGTCAATTAAGATTACAAAAATGAGAGTTTCTTTTTGAGATGGGAATTAAATCCAAATCTACTACACCTTATGCTTCTCTGCAGGAGAATTTTTTTTCTCACTCTTAATATACACTTTGACTTCCAAAATGACACAAATAAGCAAAACCAGTAGGCTGAACTATTTAGCTGGATCAGCATTTTTCATCTTTTGCCTATTTCAAGATATCAAAAAATATTGCATTCAAATAAGTTATTTGTTTAAAAGTTCCTCATAAGTGCGTACACAAATCTGTACAGTTAATGTTTTGAATTAAATAATTTCAAGACACGTGTGTGTGTTAATAATGAAAACAATCTTATGTATAGATAGGCTCACAAATCTTTGTTTGCTGTAGTATTTTGGCTAATGGGCTTTAAGATGGCAAAAATGGGTCATATAGGCAGCTAGACAGATTTAGCCCTATTTAGGTTGGTCAGGTACACTTTTTGAGCTGAATACCAAAAACTCAAGAGAATCTAATCTCTTTTCAGTGAAATATGGCCACGTAAGTTTTTGTAATATTTTACAAATAAATTGTATCAGAACACTGATTAAACACTTAGGTGTCATTTTAACAACGTGTCTGAAAATAGAATGAACTCAAACTTTTCCACTAACACTACTGATAGATGCATTGTATGCAACTGTAGTGAGTTTTTCTTTTTTGTTGTTGTTATTGTTTTTTTTCTTTGTTTTTGATAAAGATGCAAATGTACATGCAATATCTTCTGTAATTATTGTAGTGGGGAAAGCACAGAGGACTTCTGGCAGTATGGCTATCTGATCTGCATGTATTCTTGCTGCAATGTCAAGCCTTTCTGCTGATTAGTTGTGGACCTGCCCTTGCTGTACTCAGACCTCAGATGTTCATTCCTTCTTTGTAAGAACTGACCCAAAATATTTTTGATAAACAAAAAATTATTTTGACTGAAATATCAACACTTAGGTCAAGACATTCAAGCTTTTACTATTTACAAATTTTGTCCATTATTTAGAGTGCAAAATACAAACAAAAACCTCCTTTAATACTCTTGCTTGGTTTTCAGCTCCATTCTGCTACTAGATAATGAGTAATTCTGTCATAACTAAGCTTGCCAAGGAGTTTCTGATAGGAAACACAAAAATAACATATTAGGAGCAAATTTTCATGATGTGGCTTCTCAAAATGTTTGGAATTGGTCTTCCAGAACAGGATTCAGCAGTGCTTGCCTCAGTCTTGATTATTCCCAGAGTGAAAGAGTATCACAATGTTTTCAGACAGTTCACTTCTGATGGAGACTGATTTTACTCAATTATGTGTTTATATATATTAATGCATTTTACAATGTTAACACTTAGCCCTGGAATAAAGGACAATGGCAGCGGAGTGTGCAAGTGTGTGTAAAACAGTTCTGATGAGATCTACACTGGGTAGATAAAAACAAACAAAGAACAGAAAAAAAAAAAAACTTCCTACAGGGGAAAAAAAAAATGTATAAATGCAGTTTTATCTTGATTTGGAAACCAAGTGTCCTGGCTCATCACCAGCATCATCAGACTTCTGTTCCTTTGTGCAGCCCCTGGAAAGTCCTACCTTGGACCAAGGCCACTGGGAAATAACTAGAGGCTGCCACTGATCCAGAAAACAGGGGGAATTGACATACGGAAGGACTGGAGCTAACCAGACTAAATGAACCTCTGTTCCTCAGTCGTGACTTGGAGGGAGACATGGAAAGAGCTAGCAAATAGTCCAATCTCATGCTGAAAGTAGGGAAGGCCTCTGATGACAAATCCACAGTGGTCTGAACTTAATGTTAAATGCCATTATAACATTGGGTGATGTGTTTTCCAAACAATCTCTTTTTGCACTAGGAGAGTAGGTGGTTGTTGTAGGATGCTCTTAGAGTTCAAATATTCCTTGTTCCAGGCAAAAGCAAGTAACTTTACCTCATTTTAATGTGATGTATTACAAACAATATCTAGATGTTTTCTGATCCAGATAATTTCACTTGTGGCCTATAGGTGTACATAAAATATAAATATTCCATTTAAAAAATATATAAAATATTATAAATGCTTTAGCAATTTATCTTGCTTTGGGCTTTTCAGACCCGCTGTGAACTAATTAAAGTGTTAATCTATATAGCTCTTATGCTGATAATGGCAGAGTTATAACAGAAAGACTATGTTTGCAGCAACTTTGCTAACAACATGCATTCACCCCTCATGAGACGGAAAATGAAAAATTTTTTGAGTGGGCAAGCTGTGCAGCTCTGGATAGCTGTATCCTCTTATCTGCCATAATCTGCTGCATAAAGCTTGTTTCAAAAATGAAAACTTTTCTGGGATAAAGTACTGGTTTTGAGGCCAGTAGCTTTGTAAGAGTGGAACTCAGTAGAACACCAGCATTTCCATTTCAATGATATGCACATAATTTTGATGAGATCTTGTGCTTTTTTGAGGGGAGTTTTTCTGGAATTGATTAATTTCATGTTTTCTTCATGCAAAATACTAAATTCCTGATCTCAATACCACTGGAATACATGGATCTTTGATTAGATCTCTCAGATATAATTTGGTGTATGTTGGCCTGCTGTGAGCAGGCTACATGATAACCATGTGAATGCTATGCAGCCCATGCCCAAGTAAAGACTGTGAGTAAGACAAAATATCTAATATTTGGTGGTATCTACCTCTGTTAGATTGATATGGTCAAAATATCCTCCATATCCTCCACTTTTTCATAATTTGTCTTGTAGGCAGTATATAGATTTTTCCACTGATGCAATTTCCACCACTGAGTCCATCTGGCCTGCTGAGTTAGGCCCATTTTTGATCACTTGATTGTCTATGAATCAGCTGATTAGCTACCACAGTCAACACCACCCATTTTGCCAATGGGCTGGGTATCTGCAAGCATTTACAGAGGACATTCGGGCAGACTATGCTCTTTCCTACAATGACCTCATGTTCTGTCGAAGTTCCATGTCATTTGTTTCTTTCCTCATACCCTTGTCATATAATTCTTGAGTTCAAAGGATGTCCAAACTATAAGCTGTACTCACCTTTTTCATTATAGCTCTGCCAGTGACCAGTATCCTGGGAAGTGTCTTGTGGAGTTCATGGGAACGTAACGTAGATGTTTAAAAAAGTCACAGTGTTTTATCCTGATTGTCTTGGTTCTCTGGCTGTGAAATTTTGCTGTTGGTCTGCTCAGTGCTCTTAGACAATGCTTGATTCTTTTACATGCTGGAAGGAACAGTAACTGAGTTTATTTTTTAGTATCTTGAGTTGTTATAAGAATTTCTGGGGCCAAGCTCAGCCTCAGAGAACATCCATCCCCTGTACCCTCATGTGGCTAAATTCACAATTAGTTAAGGACATCTGTGCTACTTAATCTGAATAGCTTTTGTGACCTTATGATGAGGAAGGCAGTTTCCTCTACTTTTCTTTACTCCCTCCTGAAGCCAGATTTTTTTCCTGGATTTGTTCATATGACAGTAATATTCCATCATCATAAATTTCAGTTACAGTGCCGTGCTGCTGTGCTTTTTCATGCCAAGCCTCCCTGCAGATCTTTTTGCCAGCTTCTGTTATAGGATTTATTTTACCAAATATACTTAAGAAAGTGGTTTGAAGGATCCATACTAAAAGTCATGATTTTTCTGAGCCCACTTTCCCTGTGCTTAAATTGCTGGGGAGAGATATGAAAAAAACATTATATAATTTATCGAAAATTGGAACTGATTTGGATAGTCCATCTCCTTCCATTACACTGCTCATCCAAGCTCGGCAACCATCAGAGAAATGCTGGTGGTCTTGAAGATGAACCAATATGTTTTTCCAGTTGACAGCTTTTGATTGGAGACACAGTTGGCCCTATAACTCTTTTTCTGGGCAGAATTTTTGCATGCAAAGCAACAAATACAACCTGTGGTCAGAGAGTAATGTAACCATTCTCAGTCAGCTATTTCATCCTTATGCTATCATCTTTCAACACTTCTGTGCAGTACAAAATGGCACTTGGATGGTTTCAAACAGATTTGTTATTGTCATTTGAATTATGACACAGCTGAGGGCTTTGATCAGCACAGTAGGCAAAAAGGCTGCTGGCAGTATGGAGAAACCAATTAAAACCAAAAATGCTCCTAAAATTAAAAGCTGTAAATCCAAAATTAATCCTCTAAGCCCCCTGATCCCCTACATAATTCTCAGTTATGATCACAACTCTTGAAGATATAGCATAGCATATTAACACGGGAACCAGGAATAAAATCACGTTCCATTTCTAAGTCATCTTACACATTGCAATCCTATTCCCACCTACTGAAATGCAGATGGAAGAATAAAATGAACAGCAATACACTGCCTCCTCCTATGTGTTTGCTTATTAGAACAAGACTGGCTGGGCTGCTGACCACCACTTTGGCACAAATATTAATGGGATCTTAAGCTCACACCTCTTACTTTGCCACTGATCCAGTGAAATCTACTTCAAGAGGACCCGAGTAAAATCAGAGTGGAAAGCTCCTCTGGACTCATACACTAAGCATGGGAATTGCCTATAAGAAAGTGAGGATCTAGGTCAGTGTGGTCTGCGAGAAGTGGTGTGGTCCATAATCTTCCACGCTGTGACCCCAAGCAGAGAATGGAAGAGCAGGAGGAACAGCTCATTCCTGGTAAACTCCACACATGTTAGACATCTCCTTGTGTACCCATGTGTGCTAAGCCACCATCAGACTCTTCCAGAAGAAAGGGATGTCATCTTGCAATTGTATCCATATCCCAAAACAGCATCTGGCCCCAGTAATAAAAACATTTGCCCACCGTGAGCTACAGGCTGGCTTTTCCTGCTGGGTGTTGAATTAAGCAAAGCCATACTGCTGTGGGATCAGAGCCAATGAGTTTCTGCTACAAGTAGCCTGCTGTTTCTCCAGGGTGGGCAGGAATGAACCCTGTCCCCAGGGGAAGAAAGGCATTGGGGCTGTTCTTAAGGTAGGTCTTGCACAACTGCAGGAGGAAGAAGAGCAGCTTCTGTGTAATCAGCCAAGCCAGAGGATCTCCCAGAAGCAGCCAGGCTATTGGCCAAGACTTTTTTTCCTGGTGTTTTATTCTGCCTGTGACCACATCTGAGTTGTTTCAAAACAAAGTCATTCAGTCCTTCTGGGACAGAGCTTACCCCTGCGGCATCCTTCTGTACTGCCTGCTCGCCGCTGCAGAAGCCCTCCCTGCACAGTCATGCCAAAGCCTCGCTGGTGACCACATGCATGCTATCGCCTGCAGTTGTTGCAAGAACCAGTTGCTTGCTTGGGGCTGAAACAACAGCATTCAACGTTCAAGTTCATGTAGCTCCTCCTCAGTCCCCAAATCCACGTGGAGGAAATTGTGGGAGAAGCAGCCTGGCCTGTGGTGCACGCCCGTGGTGTGTGCTCCCATTTGCTAGCACAGCAAGTGCCCTGACAAGGTTTTGAAGCAAACACTTCAGGGGCAGAAGCTAGGGAGGCATTCATAGTTACGCTGCTCCTGCACTTCTTCAGTCAGGGCAGATTTCACCACAGTCTGAACAAGAGAACTGTAGAGTGTTTGCTCTTCCAAGCATTTTTCATGTTTATGTGGTTCTTGAGGAGAAGAGGGCTCTTCTCCTTACTTGACCTGTTGTGCCCTGCTGCATTTCCTTTGACTTCTGATGAGCATGAGGAGCTGCTCTTGTAAGCAGGCAAGTGTTCAGCCAGGCAGCCTCGCTGCCTACAGTCCACCTCAGGGCTTGAAAGTCTCCACAGGTGTCTTCACTTCATCCCCAGTGCTCGTCCACTTGTCTGAGGGGACTAGAAGCCTGTGAGAGGCTGGAGGGCATGGAAGCAACAGAGGAGAAATAGGAGGGGAAAAACAGGAGGACTTTGAGATATGAAAAAGGGAAGGTGGAAGTAAGAAATGATCCACTTGCAGGTTCCCCAGGCGCTTTACCTGTCTCTGTGATTGTATACCATCCTACCAGGTATTCTGAGTACTGCTGTGTCATGTAGGCTTCTGAACAAGGCAGTGGGAACCAGTGAGGCTGAGGATACAGCTGCAGTCATTAGCTCTACTTTGACAGGGTAGGTTAACGTGCAGATGTTATTCACTGTCCTTTGCATTTCTTGATCTGTTGAGAGCTTTCTCCCACTTAAATACCATTGACTGCACCTAAGGTATGGAAAGGCACCATAACTGGGTCCTATGGGGTGAGAGGTGGGTGGAAAGAGAGCTTAAAAATGATGTAGGAAAGGAAAACAGAAGCCCACTGTGAAAAGTTTGGTACTGTACTGGCTGTACTTTGAGGAGAGTTTCATGATATTTACCAATCACAATCTTCCCCCTCAGCTGTCTTCCCATTTCATAGCAAAGTCCTGTATTTGCTCCTACTCTGAGTTCAGCAAGCTCAATGAGTGAATGAACAGTTTATACGCAGCATGGAATGCTGAAAAAAAACTTTCATAAATGGATTCCACTCTATAATTCTCCAATTAAGAAATTGCAACAGCTTTACAAATCAAGTGATACTAGACTTGGGCAAGCCAAGTGATCCAAGGTACAGCCAAGCCATAGTGAAACAAACCAAAAAATAGGAGATCAGCCAGCCAAGCTGACTAAATGCATAGAGTATGAAAAAGAAAATACATAATAGATATATGAGGTCACTGTGGCCGCCAAGAAATGGTGCCAAAATATCCTTCCTGGCTTGACTTCCCTTGGCTCAGACCTAAATGTGGATGCTGAGCTGAGCCCAGACTAGGCATTCAGCATGAGCCTGGCCTCCTCCTTCATTGGCTCAACTGCTCATCCTTGAGAGAGTGCTTGAGCTGTTTTTGTTACGGAGACTGCTTGTCCATAAAGACAACAAGCTGAAAGATCTGATCTGATCTCCCCTCATTGCCCCTGAAATGAGGCCACCTTTGAAGGTTTCATCAGGATCACATTCGCTGATGTTATAACAGTAATTTCCATTTCTGATTTTTCAGCTGTGATCTTAATCCTGACAGCTAGAGCTACTGAAAGGACACAGATCTGTCTTCTTCATTTGCTCTTCTCCTGTCTTGCACCAAATATTGTAGGTTTTGAAAAATGTGGAACGTATGGTGAATGTTCCCAAAGGCTGAACGTATTCTGAACGTCGGATTGAGGTGAAAGAACTTTTTTAGTGTTTTTAATTTCTTTAATGGGGTTGTTCATCAAGCCCCATAGATGGCAGTAGGTTAGTTTTCTACAAGGTATTTTGTTCAAATACCCATGCATTATGGAACATGTTTGTGTTTTTCTATCCAAGTAGAGAGAAGAATCTCCTACAGGATTACCTGCACAGAAAGGTAAAAACTAAGTACCATTCTCTGAGGATTTCAGTCAAGGATCGAGGGCGTACACAGGGTATTCATATCATATCTGATATTGGACCTGTCTCTAGAGTCCCTCAGCTTCCTGCTCCTTCTGCTTACAATGCTTGTTGGCAAGAAGAGCTAGTGACATAAAATAGATAAGAAGTGTCAAAAAAAAAAACCCACCCTGAATCAGCAGTACTAAGTTCTCTGGGTTCTTTTCGTTGCCATCTGAGGGTTTTGGATGAAGGCTTTCCCGAATTAGAAATGAGAAAGAAATGTAAAGTTTGGCTCTGAATACAGATTTTATATGCCTCAAAAAAGAAGGGCATTTAGATGTGATTCTTATATGCCAAACAAATGTTAAAGTGATTAGGATTACTTATGTGATAATTGTTTTTCTTCAGGGCAAAATGGTAATTGGAAAAAACAAGAACCATGACTGATCTTTTAGTTTGTAATTACCTTTATAGATACACAATTGCATGCTTGGCTCTGGCAATTGAAATTGTTTTGTTTGCTTTTCTTTGTGCATGTTGCCTGTAATTACTGCATCTGTGCACAGAAGACTCTATGTTGTTTTGTAAGGCCAAAAGGACCAGGGGGCCTGTGGTTTAGTTGCTGGATAATTTCAAAGAGATGTTGAATACAAGATAATTCGTAAAGAATTGCCTGCTTTGTTGATTTGCTTTCATATTTCTTCTCCCTCTCTCTCTTTTCTTTCTTTCTTTTTTTTTTTTTTTTTAAATGTTCTTAAGGGTGTGGGGTGGGAGGAGAGATGGCAAGAGCTTACTGACTTATTTACTACTCACAGAGGAGTTCAAGCATTTCTCCATCTGCTCTAAGTATTGTGGAACGTTGCTAACAATTGTAAATTATTTTATGCTTATTTTGCAACCTGCTTGAGCTGCATGACTGAAATCAGTGGTTGTTTTGCTATTGTCATGACTGGGTGGAAGATGAGATCTTAAGTATGTGATGCTGAAGTGTACTTCCCTCTTAGTCACATGCAGGCCTTTCTTAGTCCTGCAGACAAATTCAGTAGTATGTCCTCTGACTTTCTGAAAACAAAAGAATGGATGGAAAGGACTGGTCAAAACATGAGGTTCATGACCAAGGGTGGACAATTCAGCAATGATGATGCCATCCTAATGCTTTGATTTTTTTTGATTTTCACTTTCCCTTGTCTCACTTTAAGCATTCAGAGAATAGAAGGATTTTGTTCTGTGATCCAGCTCTGCATAAAAGACTTGTCCTATACAGTAAATGTATTTAGTGGCATATTTACTCAAATATTTTGCTTTTTAATTTTCCAGTAGCAAAGGTCCCTTTTACAACATTCTGACATGGTAAAATGATCCAACATAGAGATTATTTCTAAGGACTCCTAACTGATGTCTAAACTTCTATCATATGTACATACTTAATTATTTGTATATAAGTGAAATGTTATGCATTACAGCTTTGCTCATTTGGCAGAAGAGAACCCTCCTCCATAAAAATGCCTTGTGTGTTGTTCTCAGCCAGTGGAATAAAGTCCCCCAGGAACTAAGGTCCTGCACACTGTCTGTCTGCCTGCTTCAAGTGCAAAGCTATTTCTTTGACCTTGTCTTCTCTAGTACAAATGCATATTAACATACATAATAACAATTCAAAATAATCCCTTCCAAAAAAGACACTTCAGTGCTCACGTCTCTCTTCCCAGGAGAATGGTGAACAAACAGATGGTATGTGCCAGACGTTCATCACATGGGAAGCTCTCAGAAGCTGCTCAGATTCTACGGTGAAGACTGCAGTGTAGAAACATGAACACAACAGGGGAGAGATCAGAGAACCACAAAATATCCTGAGTTGGAAGGGACCCACAAGGATCATTGTGTCCAACTCATAGATCACCTATTGCTGCTTGCCAACAGTAAGCAAATCTTTTGGTCGGGACTTGGGCCTTTCTTTGCCAGAATGTCCTTCTTACACTGATAATTTTGGTTGTGTACTGCATTATCTAATATATCCCACCCTCCCTTTGGCTTTATGGAAAAGTGATATATAAATGAGGGCAAGGGCAGGCCCCAAGTCTTCTCTTGTGGACATTGAAAATCTGATCCCAGAACTAAGTTAAACTGAGTCGGACGTGAGTCTCATAAACCTAGGTATCAATCATGAGCAATTCCATGGACCTCCAGCAGCTTCTTCCATAACCGTATCTCAGTTGTCAGGTGTGATCAAACTCAGTAAATCTGCATTTGCTCCTCTCCTCAGATAAGCATTATTTATAGGGTTCATTGTCTCTTGGTTTGTGTTCATGTAACACAGGAGTAGCTCTGCTGACTTCTGTGGAGCCTCATGAGTCCTGTTTTGTTTGAGTGCTGCACCTCCAAAAGCAAAAGTTTGTACAGAGAGTATCCTATATCCAAAGAGGGTCCAGACTTTCTCTTTATGGGGGAAGTGCAGATCGGTTGCTGTAGAAGAATTTGCAGTTTCTCTCATCTCTTCATCTGGACCTTGCCGTGTATTTATAAGGACCCCATGCATGAAGGACAATGAGAGCTATCATACATCATTTTTGCCTCGCACTCTCTCTCCTGCTATTTTCTCTGGGTAGATTTAGAGTTTTTCTAAATCCAGAAATTCTGAGGAGACATCTGGTAGCCCTAGGACAACATGGAGGAAGAAATTAAATGCAACCGCAGACTGTGTTTGCTTCTCCCCAGAGCAGCCACTTTGGATGCGCCGGTGACAGGTGGAGAGCCCCAGGCACAGTGGTGCCAGGTGGGCATGGGCAGGGACAATGTGTGCTGGCATGCCTGACATCTTCCCAGCCATCAACTCCCTGCCTGCAGGATGGTATGGGGTAAACGCCTTGAGGGAAACACAGGATTTTGCTTCAGGCTATTGCTAGGTAGTGTCTGGCTCTGTGTTATCAGCAAAGCTTCGAGTAGCTTATCTTTCATCTCGCTATGTACGTGTTTCTCTCTCTTGCCAGGCCAATGTTTCTTCATCTGAAGGTGTGAAAAATAAACCCCTGAGTAGATATGGATAAAATAAAAGCACACCAAAATCCCAAAATATTCAGGGAAAGATTTTATCTTTTGTTACATGGAAAGATGTCTCCAGTCTGGCTTCAATAAAGGAATAACTTAAAAGGCAGAAAAATAAGCAGTAGAACATCAGCTCTCACTTCAGTGTGTAAACTTTGGAAAGGCCACCTGTCAGATCCCTGGTGGAAAGCAGCATTTTGTTTGGCATCTGGCTGATTGCCACAATGAAATGTTGAAGTGTTTGGAAACTTGTGGGACTTTCTTCAAAAGGCACGCTTCCCCTCCCCCTTTCTCTAAATAATTAAATCTTAAATGTTCTGGCTTGCAGTTAAGAAAAGAGAAAACACAACTGCAGGATTCTTTCAAACACACTAGCTAATAATGTGGGGGCCTTTCATTCTATTTATTTTAGCTTTCCTTGCATGAAATATGAAAGAAATTGCCTCAGTGTCACCTTAACTTTTCATCCCAAATCACCCACAGATTCTGATCTTGGTAAGGGAGAAGTAGGTTTAAAGCAACTCCAATGAAATCTGACCTTGCCGCAGAGCATCGCATGCTTATGCCAGTGCAGAATTGGTGTGTGAATGTGATCCTGACCTTACTAGTCCTACCCTGTCACAATGCACATCACTTCTCTGAAGCTACTCCAGATTTTGGTGACTCACACAAGCTACCCTCGGCAGTGTGACTGGAAGCAGAATGAGACCCACAAATCGTCAGCTGGGTGATGTCTTGTCAGGTGAAAAGATAAGAATTTCACTCAAAGTCTGTTTGATGGCAGGTATATTTTGCTCTGATTGTTCGTTCTGACTGTTTTCCCTAGTGTTACATGGTGCTGTAGGGTCCTGTTGGAAGCAAGTTGAGTCATGATTCCAGTACTTTCAGGAATGCAAAGCTCCAGATTAACACCATCTGTTGTTTGAAGATAAAAGTGAAGACGTTGATGTTGGTGGCTAGTTCTCTTTGAAACTGCTGTTCTTTTAAGTAGCAGACACTACAAAACTACTCTTGCACCAGTAGATATGCATGGGGATCCTAGCAAAGGAAAATGTGGTCTTGGAAAATTGAACCCAAATTTTGTTACTGTTACTTGCATTATAGAAAAATCTTCCTATTATTCCCTTACGTTTCTTACGGGCTTTAGTGCTCACAAGAAGTAGGGGAATGAAGGCTTCTGGGCCCAGAATCACCTTCAGCCACAAAGCACAGATGGGGCTTCCAACATATTGGCTTCTCCTTGATGTCCCTCTGAAGACATCTTGAAGCTTCCTGGGAGAGAAGCATGTGAAGTCATTTCATTTCCTGAACGGAGATCACAGAGCAGAGCCTATGGAGAAAACTGTGCACTGCTGAAATATCTCCCCCTGATTTCCAATGTGTTATGCATACAGGGCACCAGGCTGGCTGCTGTTCCTTTTAGAGATCTAACACTTTGTCTTGCATATGTGAGTTGGAAGAGCATAGGAAAGAGTCAGAAGGTGGGTTATCTCGTCCTGCACACTGGTCAATAAAGCTGGAGAGAGAAATTAATTTGCTCCAAATATTGGAGCATGGACAGAAGCAGGGACAAGGCTGCAATTCTACAGCTGTCTCTGCACAGGTCAGCATTTTGGCCTGAACTCAGAAAGAGTACTCCAGATGCTTCTGGACAGTGCCCAGCTACTACTGGGAATTAGCATTGGATAAAGATTACTCCCAAAAGGCATTTTGAGTGCAACCACACTGCACAGAGAGTAAGGAAATTTAGCTTACCCTATAGTTGTGCTGTGCCAGTTGGTCTCAGGGGCAAAGAGTGGTCCTTGAGCAGAGATGGCTCATTTTATTTACCATCACACAGGAAGGCTGAGAAGCTCTGATCTACTCCTGGAGCAGCTCATCATCTAATGACTTGAGACTTGTGGCAGGGTCACTTTTGAGCTGCATGAGGTATTTCCTATTGTCTCCCATGAACTACAAGTCAGGCTCAACCACTGTTGATCCCTTGACCTCGGCTCTGAGAAGGTTAGCAGCATCAATTTTATTTGAGATGCAAGCAGTTGAAGATACAGACAATCAGATAGTGATCACCAAATTAAACTTGCAGGAAACGGTGATGTCTTTACTGACACATGTTGAACTTCATCCAAGAGTCCTGGGGTCCCATATCTACCTCTGTCACACATCTTCTGAAGAAAATCTGTTTTTAATCTTTTAACACCAAGTTTTGAAATTCTCTTCTGTGTTTTAGTTTTAAAGGGAATTTTGTCCAAATAAGTGAGAAAGTCCTCCAGGACATGACTGGTCCTCATAGTTACATTTCCATTACTTTAAATGAAAGCAGGATATTTCATTGCTACAACATGATTTAAAATCATTTTGCCTGAGAAAAAAAAATCAGAAGAAAAAAGGCATTCATCACAAACTGCCTTGGCCTGACGTATTACAAAACAGAAAACACTGGGATACCAAAAAAAAAAAAGAGAAACTTTTCACTTTATTATAATCTCTTGCCAAGTATCAGGACCCTTACACAGAAAAAAAAAAAAAAAAAAAAAAACCACAATGTAACTAGTGAGAGGTTTATTTAAGCCTAGCCTGCAAGGATTCATCTAAAATTTCCTAAGTTTCCTAAGAGCACAAATGGCTCCTGCGTGGAACCAAACAGGATGGTTGCTGCTCAAGCTGCTTCAAGTTCTCCCCCACTGATTTGGAGAATCTCTGTTCCCAGTTATTTTTTTTGGTCTCAAGTGGAAGGAAAGGGTTTCGGGTTTACCCCCATCAGCCTGCTGTCCTGCTTTGTCTCTCTGTTTTCCCCCCAAACCTGCAAGGGTAAAAGAGACATCCCAATTTCCCATAGCTGGCCTTCAAGAATGTTATACTGCTACTGTGTTGGATGGAAAGCTGATGGACAGCTTAAAGGACTTCTTCCCAGTTAAGGATTTGGAAATAAGCCCTGTGGCATGGCCCTTGAGAGAAAGCCTGTCCCCCTGGTGGATATAATAATAATAATAAAAAAAAACCAACAAAACAAAACAACAACAAAAAAAAGAATCTGTGTAAGGTTATTTTCTCACAAAGATTTCATTCTTCAGAGCTCCTTCCTGTGGGTTTAAACTACAATGGGGATAGTTCAGGCCACTGTAAATGTTGATACAATTGAAGGAAAACAAGAATTTAGTTTGTCTTTTCCTGTCATGGAGTCATTTCTTCATGCTGAAGGTGATGACTGAGCCCCGATCTGAAGAAATCCTGAATACGTAGCAATTCATGTTAAGGAGCAAAACAAAAAGCAAAATCCCTCTTTCATTTGGGCATGGCATTTTGGTAACTTTTCAATGTGCTGTCATCTGGTTGCAACAAAGACCTCACATTTCTTTTCAAAAGCCTTCCTTTTGACCTTGTGCTAATTAGAGTACATGTAAAAACAATTGCAAATTAAAATGCAGAATAATCTCTGTGTCAGCTAAGGGACACATTTCTAAAAATAATGAGGAATGGCACAAAGAAATACCAAGACAAGACAACAGCTCTGCATAAGCTTCTTGTGACTTGTGGATGCCTGTGGTTAGTCTGCAAACTTGCACACATTTTTCTGACCTTTACGAGATCATGCTTTACTAAGATCACTAGTCATGTACCTAAAAGTAATATGTTTGCTTTGTTTTCAAATTAAGTATGAGATACATAACTCCAGGACACATTTTCATTCCCATGGTATGGAGATGAATACATACCATGATGCATTACTTGAAGATACTATTTGAGGATCTGTTGGACTTTCATATGTTAGAGAGTATGCACATCCCAGCTGAGAGAGTCTAATATAATCCACTATTTGTGGACTTCCCTGGCATTGTACGCTACTGTACACTCTTGGGGTTCAGTAAAGAGGCCTCTAGCAGCTTTCCACCACGCTTGTTAAGCATTTAAGATATATAAACACCTAGTTCCTATTCAGATTTATAGGAACTTGATTCTCGTAGGTAGTTTTAGTAACACTACAGTGATTGTTACATTGACAGCACAAGTATACTGGGGACCCAATCGTTTTTTGAAGGATGAGACCAAAAATTCCCTCAGGCAAAACCTAGCTGTTTCAGCTATGTGGATCACTTCTTTTATCTCACTGCTGTGACAAGTAATTCTTCATGACTTTCTTCTCACAAGGTGCCTATGAAATAGAGTGGTGCTGTCTAACTTCTCATTTCACTGAGCAGCTGAGGTATATTTTTGACTGGGAACTGGGCTTGAGCAGCCTACGCTGTGATTCAGAAAGCCTGTGGGTGTAGCAAGAGTTTGCCATCACCATGTGTTTTCCTTTTAAGCTTTCAAATAAAGATAGCAAGAGGTCTTTCCTTAACCAGGGAGGACTACAGTGACCAAGCAAACAACAATCCAGATCCAAAGAGCTACCTAGTATCTCACTGGTTTGGGCCAGTGAGAGTTAATAGGAGCTGTGAGAGCTCAGCATTTCACAGGACTATATTTTCACTCATCTATCCCACTCCTCTGGGCTATGTGATGAAGATATAGCTATGTGAGGGGGACCCAGGAGAGTATGGAGCCTGAAAGCAGGTGGTTGTACCTCAACCAATCCATTGGGCCCTGCCTGCCTGCCTGGAGCCTGCTCCTGCTGGTCTGAGGGCCAAAAATCAGTTGTTAGAGCAGCAAAAATGTGTTTTACTGAGTCACCCAGGGATTTGCTCATGGGCTACTTAGGAGCAAGCAGGAAACCTCAGCTCTTTTATGCATTTACAGATCAACAGTAGACCTATTCATGTACTAAGGGACTGGCAGTGGTGCAAAAATCCCCTTTCCTGTCAGTTCGTGGCCCACATGAATAGAGAACTTGCGAGTCTTTCATTTAATGCAGCAGTGGCATTAAAGATATCTACAAGCAGCATGAAGCATGATCAGGAAGAAAAGAAATGTTACCCCAAAGAAGCAACTTACTGCTAACTTTTATTGCATCATCTGGTATGAAGACTGGAAACAGCCTCTCTCAGATGCTTTACATTCACGAACTGAATTTAAACTCACAGTGCCTCAGGCCAACATTTAAACATGGCAAAAAGGCAAATATTTCTGACCCCAAATGGTGAACAGCTTATGTCCTGAAGCATGATGACTGTTGGGCCTCATTTACTTTTATCCTCATTGGCATAACTGCGGATGCTATTCTTACACTTATAAGTGTCTAGCCCTCTTTTTAATCTTACAAAGCCACTTGTTTTGATAATATCCTGCAGCAGGATATTAGGTCGCACACTAGTACATTTTTTAGCAATCAGAGGCTTGTCAGATAAGATTAAATAAATCAATGTGAGCGTTAGAAAGCAAACTCCTGCCCAGTTCTCTGTGTTATTGTATCCCCAGAAGTCACAACACAGTTGCAAGAAAACAGGATACTGATTTTTATCTTGGAAAAAGAAAAAAAAAAGAGAGAGAGAGAGAGAGAGAGAAAAGACACACATTGGAGACATTTCATTCCAGGTGAACCGGCTTTCTTAGCAGTTAAATGTAACTGAATGTATTAGGACAAATAATCAGATCATCAGCAATAGAACACTGAATGCAGACTTGAAAAGTTTGGAAAAGGAGTACCCACTGTCACAGAACCTACTGGCCTTTTACCTGTATCCCACTCTTCTGGACTATGTTTCCATGTGATAAAGATACAGGGGACCCTCACGCTTAGTTCACTTCTGTGCATGGCATTCTTGGCCCCTTCCATGTTATAAGGTGTGGAACATCTATTCTTCCGTGGCCCTTTTACTGCTTGATAAACAATTTTTTTTGTTGGTTGTTTCATGGAGAGATCAGACAGGTGTTTTGCAGCTTGCAAAGGATGAACAGAAAGACCTGATCAGCTGTTAGCCCTTGCTCAAAGCAGGTGATGTAGAAGTAGAAGAAAGGTACTGGGGAAAGTAATACTTCTTCTCCTGTCAGAAAGCTTACTTAACTTCCCTGGTTGATTCTGAGGCTGGGAGAAGATTGTTCATGGCCCTTAGTATCTTCTCTTGTATTAGTCAAAGATGAGACAATACATCCCAATGGGAAAGCAAGAAAGACACTATCCCACTGAATAGGATGCAAATGGAGCCTGTCAGTATGTCTAATGAAGCTGACCACTTTCCATAGGAATTTTCTAGGCATTTTGGATGGACAAACGGACTGCATATAGAGCCTAGCTCCATCATGGATTGTATATTTGTATATACCAAAATTTGTTCAGTATTTTGACCTAAGGAAACAACCAAAAAAAGGTAAAGACCTTCAGGCACTGGTTTCCACTTCAGACCCTTAATAGATCATGCTATTGGAACACAGGGAGAGGGAGAAACTGAAGTATAAAATAGGTGAATAACACCAAAAAAAAAGTGGTATTCGGTAACCAGACTGTCCTGGTGTAAAGAGATCAAAGTTTTAAAATAAAAGGTTTGCAAGGCCCTCGTAACCTCTAATTTTTCATACTTTGTCTGATGTAACACTGCCCTGGATATTTCTTTCTTTAGCAAATAACAAGCAGGGAAACTATTCTTCATTTGCTCAGAATCTGAACTTGCCACCCTTCATTCTTCACATCCGAAAGATATGGAGACAGATACATTTCTGTGGTCTTTACAAGGAATAAACACAATTTTCTCATATTACTTCTATATTTGATGATAAAAGAAATTCTACAACTTCTTATTGAATATGGGATCCAGCTCAGTGCTGGAACACATGTAGCTAAGCAACCTGTTCCAAATTCAAACTCAACAGAGAAAGTAATTCCATGATTCTGTCTTACTAATAACACAACTACTTTGCACACCAATATATAACGTATGACTTCTGCAAAGCTGCTCCCTCAAGCATATTACTGCTTTCTAAACTTCACCTTATCCTCTTTTGTTTCAGAGTTTTCATTCACTTATTCCTCATTTCAGTTATCTTCAATTTAGCATTGTTCCTTTACTCATGCTGAAATTGTGAAACAAATGACCCAAATGACTTTTTGTGTGTGTATGGATGGATTTTGTGTATAAAATGATAAATTAATATATAAAGAGATTGAGGTAAACAGGGCACCTACCCTGGTCTGATTCTCCACTTTTTAGTCGTTTCCATTTGCATGTAGCTTTGCCAGGCTTTGACCGTGAAGGTTAAAGCTTGCTTAGACAACTTTAAATTCCATCCTTCAAAACTTTAGAGTGCTTGACATTGCAATTTAATTTTCTCTAATATAGGTTTCTGTTTGCCTTTTTTTTTTTTAATTATTTTTAATATGACAAGCCTTTTCTGTGAAAGGTAGCTTAACATTTATATTATAATAACATCTGGAAGCTCAGTGCTAAAATGTAAGTGCTGTTGGTCCTAATTTCACTAAGTCCTGTATAAACATACAATACCTTGTCCTTGTCCCAAACCTACACGATGAGACAAATACAAACTGAAGGGTAAGACAAAAAAAAAAAGAAACAAATTGAATAGGATATTTCTAATTCATTCTTTTCATTCTTTTGGCTGTATTTCAGCTGATAGGAGATGCTTAGGGAAAGAATATAAGAACACTGCAATTACTGAATGACCCTCCAATTGCTTTACCTTTCCAGCTTCCAGTAATAGCTTGCTTAGGAGCTCCTTAAGCCAGAAGTTATATTTATATTGTTGCATTTAGCCATGCTGTATGAGCTGTTTTTTTCATGAGTTTGTCCAATTGCTTTTGAATTGTAACTTTGAGCTCCACTGCATCCTGTGGCAATGAGTTCCACAATTTAATTATTTGCAGAAAATGTATTTTCTTTTGTTTGCTTTAAACTACTTGCTGCATAATCTCATTAGTTGCCAAAAAATTCTTACAGTTAATTGTTCCCTATTTACTTTCTCTGAACCCAGTCACTTACTATCATGAAATCCTTCTTCAACTCATTGCTGTCAGCTTTAGTTTTGACTAGCCTGAATAATTCTGTATCATTTACAAACTTCATCACCTCACTCTTCAGTCCCTTCCCAGTTGGTTTAATGAACTGCATGAGTTCAGTATAGCTCCCTTGGGCCTTACTGGTAACCTCTTTCAATTGCAAAAGCCAACCATTTATTCTTACCCTTTATTTTCTAACAAATTAATAATTTATGTGAACACTCCTATGACAGCTTAGTTTTTTAAGCATCTCTGTTGAGAGATCTTGTCAAATGCTTGTTGATAAAATCATGATATCAAAATAGAATCAATGTTAGTCACAAGTTCAGTGACTACATCAAAGAACTGTAATAGATTTATAAGCTAATACTTTTCCTCTAGAAGGCTTTATTCTCCTCGTCAAGACCTTCCCAGATATATCACTTTTATCCATATATGTACTAACTCTGTTCTTTTTTTAAATTTCCATTGTATTTATCACCTTATATTTCTCTCATGCTGAGGCCGGTTTGAGCAATATATCATGCTCCACAGTTAGTTCATAGCCTTCACAGGGAGCTCCTGTGAGCACTTAGGTAAATACCACATGGTCCTGATTAACAGTTATTGTGTGGTTTACATTTTCTTCTGGGCACAAAAGGCCTTGTATCAACACTTCAGTTTGAGATAAATCCTCAGACTCTCTCTGTAAAGAATTGTCCTGGTATGAGAAACTCCATAAACTTTTCTGCAGTGAACAGTGAAGTCTTGGCGTCAAATTTAGGTTTTCTGCACTAGTCTGATCTTTCTTGAGTATGCCTTTTTTTACATAGATCATTTTTCAGGCTCACCAATTTTCTGGCATGTTTCCTGCTTTTGATGTTTGAGTAAGTTTCTATTACTAGTTTTAATATCCTTGGTAAATTGCATGCTTCATACTGTCCTTCCTTATTATGGCTTTATGTTTACCTTGCCAATGTTTATGTTTTATTCAATTTTCTTCTTAAAAATTTCCCCTAGTTTTGAAGGATATAATTTTATTCCTGATAGCTTCCTTTTCTTTGTTTTTTAGCTGCATTGGTTTCTTTATATTTTGACTGAAGGTTTTTAGCTGGTAAAAAGTATTTAGTTTTCCAAACTGCCTTCTTGGTATCATTCTACCCTATTAGTTGCCTCATTTGATTAACTTAGTCTTATCTGTTACTGACTTTTCTGAAATTCACTGCTAATGTTCTGCATTTTTGGAGTTGGGGAAGGTGTATTTTTTGGATAGCTTTTTCAGTCTGAGCAGAAAATTGATTTTTGCCACATTATTGTCCTTGACCCAGAATGATTCTGAATTAACATATTGTGAACCAGCTCCTGCTCACTCCTCAGGCCTAAATCAACAGCTGCTTTTCTCTTTCATTATTTTTTTTCAAAGTGCTACCATTTTTATTATTTATTGTTTAGGTTCTTGAACCTTCCTGAGTGGGATATTTACCTAGCCTGCAATAGGGTGACTGAAATTTCCAGTTGCTATTGCATTTTCACCCTAACAGGTTCTCAAATGTTCAACAATTAGTTGATCATACTTTCTAGGATCTTGACCACGTCTTTTCCTACCTACCCTTTCCAGGTAATAAAGAACACGAGCTGTCAATCTTGTTTAACATATTTCCATGCTTATTATATTCAGAATAGCTTTAGGAATAGAATGGTCTTTGTGTGGACTGTACAACTGTGTTTCCAAACACAGTAGCAACCTTATTCCACAGGTTCTGGTATCCTGCCTCTACCAATGAGTAATGCAGATTTCCAGAAAAATGAGAAGCCCTGTGCAATACTTCAGAATAAAGAATGCTTCCTAAAACTCTGTCTGTACTGCCACATGAACAGAAACAAATTACTGCTGAGCTCTACATGAATACTGAAACTGATGATTTTTTTTTAAAGTCTTTGTGCCAAAATAGTTGATGTGAATGTATTTAAGAAACATTCCAAAGCAGACTATAACAACCTCAAGGGAGGTCAGCTTTGTATATAATATTCTTGGCAATGGGCCTTTAAACTTAAAAATAGCAATATACAAACCTACAAGTCTTAAATTATCATTTCAGTGATGCACCTGAACCTTGACACTGTAGTAAGACTTCATGTTATATTTATAAATGGAGGGCCCATTCTCTGAAAAGCACATCAATAGGAGGCATCTCAGAGTTTCAGTAATTTATCTGAGCTAACAGTGAGCAACATTGACTCAGGTACTTCTTGTCACATTACAGCTGTCTCTGTCAGAGTTAGAGATAAAGGGAATACATTTAAAATAGAAAAAAAAAAGGATTAAGGAAGTGGAGAGAAAAATAGTTAAGAACAGAGTATTTTTGAAAGGTGATAGAAAAGAAGTAAGTGTCCTCATGTGTGGATCTAAATTACTACAGACCTTTATGGGGAACATCAAACAAAAGTATTTTATTAACTGTTAAATGGAAAGCAAATGTACTGTCTTAAGCAATTACTTTTACCATCTGGTGGTATCAGCTGTAATGTTATATTCTCCCCTCTCCTTGTGCTGCATAGAGTAAGCTGTATCTAGCTCTTTACTTTTTAATCTTGTTTAATGTCAGAAGGAAGTAAATGCCAAAATGGCCTATTTCCATTGATGCCACCCATTCCCCGTATGTTCAGCTTTCATGTCAGGTACACAGCCATGATTGTACATCTCATTTTTCTGCAGTTATTGTACGTGAGCCCTGGGATTAGCTACACAGACTCTCTGGAGTGAAGAAGAAGGTGTGCACAATGCTAAATTGTGGAAGTGGGAGTGACAGAAAGTGATAAAGGTCAAAAAATGACAAGGATGCTAAGATGAAAACAACAGGAAAGTTAAATGCTAGTTAACCATTAAATTGATTTTTTTTTTCTTATGTTCATATCCATTAAATTAACTCAGTTCCAGACTTAAGCTCCCAGACAGGAATTACTCTGAGACATAACCTGGGTCCCATTGCTCTGGGAAATCTTTCAAAAAATGTCATGCCTTCCCTGTTATTTGAAGCAATATTTCAAGCACATATGTATTTCCTTTTCACACAAGATAATGCTGCACTATTCCCGATCCTGATCTCTCAGGAAAAAAAGACTTTTTACTTTGTTCTGTAAAGAAAGTCCACTCCTTGTCTGTGTTTCAAACACCCTGTGCATTTTGTCCTTCATGTCTGTATTAAAAGTCTCACGAACAGCACTAGAAAACAAAATGGGTGGTTGAGAATAGCATTTTTCAATCAACAGCTCTTATCACTGCGGGTGAAACTGAGCCATAAATTAAAGAGCAGATAAAGTCACTGAGTTCTGTAGGTTCTGCTTCCAGTAGCCGTGTTAGTTTAGGTTGCAATTCACAGATCCAGGTGACTTGAGCTATTCTGTGACCAAGTTGTAGAACTTGAAAGCAAAAACTTCTTCCTTGTGCCTTTGTCAAGAGATCCAGTTCCCCCCAAGCTTGGAGGTAACAGCTAGCATGTAGTGCCGTAGATGTTTTGGAAGTACAAGGTTGAACAGGGGATAAGTCTTGAGGTACCATGAACACTGAAATATAAGGACAAAGCTGTGATACTCCATCCCAATACTCTTCCATTTCCTCCTTTTTTATGTACTCAGAGGGGTATCCTGTGGAAGCAGACTTCCCTGCTGTTTTAAGCTATAACATGAATTAAGGCAGGAAAATCATGGGACACTGCTGGGCTCCTCCTGTGGTCATGAACACGTGCCTTTTCTGCCAGCATACTAAAGAGCATAATAGAGTGTGTATATGCTGAGACATTCCCAATGCATATGTCATGTAAATTAGAAAAGAAGTATTGTGGAGAGCTGCAGAGAGGACACATGAAGACACATGATTATACTTTCTTATGAGAATTTCTCAGGAAACTCAGAGAAGGAATAGGACTTCTGAGGTGTGGACCCAAAGAAGAGTTAACCAAATGTATTTGCAGAATGACCAGGAACACAGGAGAGCAGAGATCAATCCAGCCCAGCAGAGGTGTCACAGACCAGATGGACAGCTAGTGCAAATCTGGTCAAGAGAGAAAAAGTTCTCTTCATGGAGCCAGGGACAGGCAGGCAGTTATTTGGGCAGGTGGCAAGCTCTTGGTGAGTAGACTTGATCTCTGCCTCATCTGCATAGGTATTTTCTTTCACACTTATAAACTTTTTTAAACATAGCACGTATTCAAAATGTTTTAAATACTTTGATTTGCACTTTTTCTTGACCTGGACTGAGTTATGAGTGATTACAAGATAGGTGAATAACAAATAACTTAAGCAGGGAACACCAGATTATGGCTGTACATATGACGAGCACAGATGGACCCAGAGGGAGACACAGTCCTCAGGTAAGTGGAGAGATGGCATTGCTTTTCTTTTTTATTGTGTGTTTTGGATTAGATGTTGTAGCTTGCATCACTCAATTTTGCTCCTCTGTAATATCAGCAACATGTAGGTTTCCATCAAGAAACAGTACCTGACTTGGGACTCCATTCACCATCAGCCTGGTGTCTGCAACAGGAGGTGGGCCTGTACTGCGGTTTCAGGAAGGATGTACTCAAGCTGGTAACAGTCTAGCTACGACAGGCTGACAGTCACTGTAGGATGCAAACTGCAGTTGAGAAACACAATAAATTAAACCCATGTTGAGCTCTCTCCTGCTGTCAGGAGCCTGGCTCTGTACTGCATTCTGTGTAGTTACTGCTAGCTTGATACCAACATCTGAGCCAGATTGTTTAAATCTAGTTCAAGTATTTGTGCATAACAAAGCAATGTAGAAGTATCTAGGAACTCTTATTACATTGAACAGACAAGTTATTTTATATTTTTAGTGGAACAGAAAAAAAAATCCTGCAGTCTAAAAAATATTTATATAGGACATTGCAATTATTGTTCAGAATTAATGAGTTTTATCCCCTTCTTTTGGCTTAAGGAACACAAAATCCCAATGAAAGGAAACAGATGTAGTTGTTTTAAGCATTTCCAAAGGAAACTGTAGTAAAGTCTGAAACATCACTGTATAAAAGCCTTGTGTGTCATAGAGATGTTCTGATATTGTTTTCATTTGCCAGCTGTGTGTAAAGAGGGAGTTATGTCTGTGGCCAATAGGTCTTCCCACATCAGAGCAGTAACAACAACAAAGCAACGGAAATATTAGGAAAATGCTAACTTTACCTCCAAATACACTTGATTTTCCTAAACAAGAAACATGGATTAGGAATCAGTTCAAAGGAAAATGGTCAGAATTTATAATGCTCTACTGAAAGAGACAATAATAGGAAGAAAGAGCATTAATAAAGTGAACCAGTCCAAAGCGAGTGTGGCCAAAAAATAAGATATCTGAACATTATCTCCTGGCTCTCTGTCTTAGCTAGTGCTTGTCAATCTTTATGCTCCAAGAAAAATACCAGCACTTTCAGTTGGACTGAAGAGACACAGCATAAAAAACTAGTAGGAAATTTCTGGGACAGCAAATTGGGTGATCCACATTCAGCTCCTACCTCTGCCTTTACCACTGGTGTTAAGTGTTATTATTTGAGTTACGGCAACACCTAGAAATCTCAGCCCCAATGTCAGCAGACATTTCTATGGCAGACCCATAAAAATACAGAATTTGCCCTGGAAACACCTGCAGCCTGGTGATATGAGCTTCCTGTGCTTTGGTTTTCCTATCAATCAAATGGGGAACTGCTGTTTGACCAGGATGTCTGTATGACTCCACTGTGGGTTTCCGATTGATGTTCTTTTTCACCTACTGCCCATTATGCTGGAAAAACAACTGTTTGATCGCAATCTGCAGATAGTAGGTCACGGTTTTGCATGCGATGCTACACGTTGCAGTGATATGTTCTGACCTTGCTACACATGGAGTCCAAGCTAATGAATGCATTAAAAAAAAAAAACAAATACACACAACTCAAAACAGAACACTGAAGGGATCAAACTGCTTGAAATGCTTTCAGTCACGTAATTGGATGGTAGGACAACACTTTATTTACATTTGCAAGTGTGAATGCCAGGGAGGTGACAAAATATCTTCTGTGAGCTTAAAAAAGGTAACATACGACCAATATAAAATAATGGCTAAGATCGGGAGTGGAAAAGGTGGTAGTTTCCTGTGAAAATCTTGTCTTTCTCAGTGGCTTATATTTTCTTAGTGTATTTCTCCGAAACTGTCTTTCTTCAGCCAGTTAAGATGCTGACATTGGTAGTCACTTCAGTAATTTAATTTCTCTATTTGTTTATTCTGGTCACTTTTTTTTTCTCTCTTTTTTTTTTTTTAATTTCAAATGCTTATCCTTCAGTTTCCAGGAACCATGGTGTTGCCCTGACAGCTTACAATTAAACCAAGAGACTTAAACAAAAATACCCTTAACCCTAAATAATTGTTAAAATAAAAACAACTCTAAAATTTAAAAATAAATAAATCAACACACAAAACAATGAAGGAGTATGTGGGAATAAACATTAGTGACCAAGGAGTAAGAAAATATTGGAGAACAATGACTCTTTCAGGGGACAGATATTTCAGTAAGTACATATCCTGTTCAAAAAATACCATCCAGAATGTTAATAAAACACAGGAAGGCTGTCAAAGTTTACCTGCTGAAGGAAAGCTCTAGAAAAGAGGGCTTTTGTTTTTCTGCTGAGAGAGGGTAAAGAGTAGTGTGGATTGTCGTGTGGCCATATTTTGTTCTACACGGTCGCTAGTGCCTAACACAGCTGTCATGGAGTAGGGGAGGGAGAAGGAAGGTCTCTTAAATTCTTCACTCTGAGCTCAGTGCATCAACTGTTTTGCTGGAGAGTGGCAGAGATGGATGAAAGATGCTGTCTTTGGGCGGTCTACGTATAAGCACCACTCATCACAGATGAACAGTCATAGATGTATGGATACCCTTGATATTTTCATCATGGTTTCATCAATCTGTAACTGTGCAAGTCAAGAGGCTAAAGGAAGGACAGCAGAGTGCTAGCCACAGAAACGCAAAGTCCACCTGTCTGTGGGATATAGCAGCCTAGAACATGGGAGCAAGACCAGCTCTCTTTATCGACACCCATAAGGTAAATGTTATATAGGTGAGGATTCTTCTTACAGTAATAAGAAATCTTCAGCACAGACATCTGATTACATAAATCCAGGTGAGATGGGCCTGGGTAAAACAGGAATGAACTTAAAGGCCGCGTTCACACTGCAGTACTACGTGGAGTCCTTTTGCCAGGCAGGCTCCTATTGAGATCATGGTTCCAAAAACAATATGCTCTCTGATATGCTGATGATACCCCGTGCATGTTCTGCATTTGAACAGGATTACTAGGGCATACACACACTGGATGCTTTAAGACAAAAGTCTTAGAATGATCTATTTCATCTACTTGACTGCTGTCAATTCAGCAGATCATGCATTTGAATATGCAACAGAGTACTTCCACACACATCCTAAACTGTACTAAAAATACAGTCCATTTTACACATTAATACCTTGTTATGGATATGCATTGATAGTTTGGAGGACAAAAAGTAGCAGTTTCTGTGGAACTTCATCTCAATAGCAATACTGACAGAAAAAAAAAAGAAAAAGAAAAAAAGCAAATGGAAGCTAAGCATCACTGTTCTGCACAGAGTCAAGAAGCCCTGAGTCAATTTATCAACAAGAACCCCATATCTTCATAATCTTACAGGATCCACAGGGGAAGAACCTACAACAATCAGCAGATTTGCAGTATCTTGTGCTGTATCAGCACAACGTTTCCCATCCTGCACTTATACGTGTGTGCCAGCAGAACCTTAGCCAGCACTGGGGCCTCCAGTCCTTTAAGCTAAGAACAAGACACTGTTGACTTAGGAAGTGGAAGCTGGGAGTAATGGGCTTGTGCAGAAAGGCTCTGCACAGATCTGTTTTGGCAAAGTGTGTGGGTTCATTTTTGGAGGGCCTGTTCATGCCTGAATACAGCTAGAGAATAAAGGTACAGGGTAAGAGTCATCCTATGTTCAAGGTCAAACTTTTTCAAAATCCTAAAATAAACAGTGCTCATCCTGTATTCATGATCTAATTCTGCAACAAGTACAGTATTTATTCAGATCTTCCCCTTGTCCAACCTTTATGGCTGTCATTTACAATGCTAGAGAGAACAGTAATGCATCTTTTATTTATTATCTACAATTCAATACATGGTACCTTAACATCATATTTTTCTTCTGTTTTATCTGTACCTTGCAGTTCTGCATTTTATTTCTGTACCTGCATGTTTTCAACTGCATTACCACAAAGCTGACCCTGAAAAAGATTTCAGAAGATTTCCCTCTACAGTCAGTTTTCATTTTTGTTCGTCAATATCTTGAGTGTGCCAGGCATTTACATTTGCAACCTAATTAGGACCCCAACAGCCCAGGATAACAGCAACATAGAACATGCTGGTCTTTTGTGGTGTTATCAGCAGAAGCTCACCAGAGTTGAGAACCTCCATCTTGAGCAAGGTGTTTAATTTTCAAGTTAGTAACTTGTCATACACACATTTTTGCCTTCTTTTCTCCAGTTTTAATAATTGAACACATTGTTTGAAAGAAATTCTGTGAGTAAGAAGCTGGATGTTTGGTTACGACACCAGAGATGATTTCTTTTCCTGAAGTGGATATCCTAGGAGAAATTTGGCCAGACTTGTGAGCATCTCCATTCACTCTCAGTAAAATTTGGAAAGTGAGAAGGTTATTTTGAGAAGAAATCAATGAATAACTCTTCCTAGATATGATGGGATTGAAGCCACATAAATCCACAGAGAGCTAAAAATCTGGAGACTGAAAAAAAGTGAACAGATGATAAGAACAGAGTCCATCATACTGTCCTACCAACGTACCTCATTAGCATGGACAGGGAGAAAACATTCAGAGATGAGAATATAGTTCCCTTCCAGTTCCATTAAATTCTTGACCATTGTTTAGCAGGAGTGCCCACTATGGTCATGTACTTTTCTTTGGTGGAAAATGTTCCTTAGGATGGACATCCTTGAGACAACTTCACACAGGCCACAAATAAGAATGGAAGCTAAAATAACTTGATTTTTTCCACTTTTGTCTAAAGTCATCTAGGAACTGTTGCCTTGGTTGAAGTCTTGGATCAGTCTTATATATCTGAGATAAGTTTGTGAGTAGATTCTTAAATTAATGAAAGACAGAGACATGTTCCAACAAAGACCTTTGAGGGAAGACCCAGAATCTACACAGAAATAAGACATTAGAAACCTTTCCTCCTAAATATGGCCATATGCATGAAATGGGATGGGGCTATGGCTGAATGGTTTAATTTGGTTAGGTACAGATCTACAATCTGTGTATTGAAGCTACAAGACATACAGGACAAGTGAGAGGATGAGATGCTGTTCTGCTTCTCACATAAGGCCCAAATAATAGACCCAAGTAAATCAAGGAAAGTGTTATGGGACATAGACTTTTTCTTGCATAATACCACTCTATTGCAGTGATTTTTAATCAGCCTAACAAACCTTCAAGATTTATCTTTGTACATTCAAATTTAACCTCCTACTGATGTTACTTAGAGGGAAAAAAATGAAGGCTGATCTCATTTCCACCAACTGAATTCCAACTTGTTATTTACAACAAATAATTTTGTCCTTCCAGATGCATGTGACAGGACAGGGAATAATATATATGTCAGACTGTCATACTCTGATACTATGTCTCATTTCCCTTTATTGCTTACCATGCAGACTTCCTTTTCAAGAAGGCTGCTGAAAGCATTTTTAATAGATAGACAGCAATTTTCTTTCCCTGTGGACTCTGTAAGAGTTTAAGATATTAGTGATATAGATCTGTGAAAAGTGTCTTTCTTGTTGCTGCATTTTGTTCTTCACTAATCAGCATTTTCCTGTCACGTACAGCAATGTAAGTGCAGTCAGCTGGCATTTGAAGTAGTGCTGACTGAAGAGTCTGACAAAGTCATAATGGTACAAGAGAGAGCAAGCCTGCACCTAGGCAGAGATTCGGGCTTTCTGTGTTGATAGACTAAAAGTGACAAGGACCAAGAAAAGAGAACTGGCATGAGACACGAGAGGCATGCTTACCCTTATGTTCTCCTCTGCATGTAAAAAGATATGTTTAAAACACCGTTTATTTTTCATTTTTATAATCTTATTGTATTCTTCCTCTAAAAATTAACAGCAAAACTGTTAATGTTCTCACAAACTTAAAGCCAAATATCTGTAAGTCCCCAGACTCTCAGGTCTTTAACACATTAGCAGGGGGCAGTTGCCTGCAAAGAAAATAGTTCTGTGTGCAGCAAACATACGCATTTGCTTCTAGTACCTCTGAAAATTGCTGCAGACGTACATACAGTGCATATAGGTAGGGTTATCCACGAAACACAAGAGCATGGTATCCGATTCTGATGTGTATAGGCAGGATATTTGTGTAAATATGAAAGCTGAATGAGCTGCAAACCTAATACAAAACTTTAATATGACTTAACTCTACCTATAGTGGCTGAATTTCAAAGCTGTGCAAAAAGAGACCAAAAAGCTAGCACATCACTTAAACCTAGCTAAGCCCTTATAGTATACATGTCCTGAAGTCTTGTATAAGGAGATATAAGTAGTATGTAAATCCTAGTTTGGTGTAAAAGCCATTTCACATCTGGAGAGGCCAGAATATGAAAAGCCCTTTGATTCAATCTGTTCACAGCTACAAGAGATAAACTGTATATGAAGGCTGCCTTTGAAGATGGAATAGCTGCTAAGAGTGAACTGTGTTCCATATCAGTGCTAAATATCTCTATCAGTATCTTTCCTGAGAGACAGCTCCATTGGGTGTCTTGGGTAGAAATTGGCTTTGGGAATATGCTCATGCCACCAGGCACAGGATTGTATGTTCAAGCATTGCCAAGCATGTCATACCCATCCTACTCTCAGGACTTTGTAATGGGAAACCAGAAAGTCCTTAAAATCCTAACTGACACAGACAGGGGAAAAAAGGGAGATGTGGTTCAACATCTCTTCCAAGAAAAGCAATAGAGGAATCAAATAAAGACAATAAAATCCAGGTTCAAAACAAAGCAAAGGTAGATCTTATTATACGAGGTAGATGAGCTGTGGAACAGCTCTTCAGAAGACACGGAAACTAAAATCTTACATGGGCGGAAGGGAAGACTGGACAAGTTCATGGAAGAGAAATCCACTAAGGTCTATGAAATATAAAAAAAACTATATTCTCCCTAGGAAGTCCCCAAATCAAAAATGTTTGGAAGGCAGGACATAGATATTTTGACTACTGTCAAAGAACAGAAGACTGGAGGAGATGGATCTATTGTCTACCCCAGTGTGATCTTTCTTAGCTTCTGATAATCCTCATCAGTCTCAGATTTGTCAAGCATGACTTCAGAGCAAGCAATTTTTTATGTTGTAACATAGGAAGAGCCCTAATAAGTATATAAGTATTTGAGTTACAAATATTAAAGTCACTGAAAAAGACAAAGAGCTCAAAGAGAAATTATAGTGCTAAAACTGTGGTTTCTTTTTTTTTGTTTGTTTGTTTGTTTGCTTTGTTTTCTTCTGCTTGCTTTATTATGAAGGCTATAAAGTTGTTGGCCTTTTTTTTCATCTAGAAAAAAGAAAGGCTCACTGATCACCTCTAATGTGCAACTGATTTAAGAAACTGTAGTGTTAATTGCTCCAGCTGAATGCACAGGAAAATAAGAAAACAAGTGTTTTGCTGCTGTTTCATGTTAGAAATAGGCATTTGTAAGGATGGCAGATGAAAGTGTTTGAAATAGATTTTTGGAATGTGTTTTCCAACTGTCTGTGAAGGCCAAGGAGCACAGTGACCTAGTGGAAGGCTGCAGAACCACCATAAATGTGGCTGTTGTAAGTGTTTCTGCTAGAGGCAGAAAAGTCTTTAATATCTCTCAGACAGTACCTGCTGGCCCTGTATATCATATGGTCTAGCCTCTATTAGAGTAGCCTTCATTATATTTTTTCTCCTTAAGAAAGTTCCTTCTCAAGAGTAGTACTGGCATCTCTAACTGCTTCTGCTGCTTCTGCAGACTTTCCGCTGATAAACCTGCATTACTTTTCTCACTAGCTCAAAGAAGAGTTCTCAGATTGTCTTCTCCAATTTCCATCTCTACAGGATAGCTGAAGTGAGCAAAATTCAGTAGTTACAGAAAATTCAAGAGGCAGAGTGAACATCCTTTTAAAATTCATGCTAAACTTTGAGTTACAGAGTTTTCCTGTCTGTTACATCACAAATGTGTTACTTCCCTTAGCCTTCCTCTCTGGAGGAACACAGCAAGCATCAAATGATGGAATGGAAGAAGGCAATTCTTACTACAGTGTTTTCACTGTTTGTCTCTTTCTTACATGCTGAGATTAATATGCTGTGGAGAGATTAGAATGCCAAAATATTTGTGGTTCATCAAAATGGAAGCAGTGATTGGGAGATTTGCTATATAACCATGTCTGCGGGCCAGATTCGCTTGGCAACCCCACATGTGTTAGCAACCCCACTGCAGTAACATGCTCATTTTCTTTGCATCTTTCTGGACAGTCATGTGAATAAAATATAGGGTCTCTTCCCAGTAAGTATGTACAACAGTCAATCTGAACTGCTTCGATAGTATTTACAATATACACCTGAGAGGGAAAATCAGGTCTCAAGCCAACATTTTTCTTGGTAATTCTAATGACTGACCACATGATGATCTGAATTAAGATTTAATCCAGAGCCTTGATCTAAATGTTGCTGAACTAGGAGGATATCTTCATCCAAAATTAGGTCAGAAGTTTGCAGATTGTGACCTCTTTATGTAATGAGCCAAGTCCCCACATTCAAAGAGTAATAACCTTTTCAGAAATTTCAGTTTCAGAGCTTAGGTCAGTCTCAGCCAGTCATTGCGGGTCCATCATTCCTTGGCTGCTCTGTTTGTACATGTGTAAGAGTGGCTTGAATTATTTTTATAACACTGCTTTCTGTAAAGAAATGATAACCCACTTGTCAAGAACAGCATGTCTATAACATAAGAAATTAATCTTTTCATGCTGATTAGCTGCTTTTTGTAGCACTGATCCAAAGGAAAACTGCTAAATATCCCTTTAGTAATATATCCTTTTGTCATTAATTTTTGAGGGGAGAAGAAAAAGAAAAGACTTAAGATTACTAGTAGCAATTAACAATGTCTGCTAAATCAATATATATATATGTTGATTTTTTTTTCAGAAGGGAAAATAGATTATGAAATAATTATCTGGCCTAAAAACTGCATTCCAGAAACCCTTTGATACATGCTTTCCTTCTCAAAGGGTTTGTAAATGAATGCAACATTTGCTGTGTCTGTAGGTTTATACTTCTTGGCAAAAGAAAAGTCCTGAAGTAAAAACAAAAACAAAAAACAAAACAAAACAACAACAACAAAAAACAACAACAACAAAACAACCCTAATTATAATGATATCTAACTTTAACCACCAGTGTGCTGGAGGTGGTCCTAACATGAAACAAACATAAAAGTCACAGTAAGTGCAATGGCAATGTGACGGGCCAGACAACTTAGTACACTTGTGCAACCTTAATGTACTGTTGAACTGAGATAATAATTAAGTCCTAAAGGACTAATCGAAGACTCTTGTACAATTCTTCATCCTACCTGAGTAACCTTACTTTCGGTTTCCAATTTGGTATTGAGCATTTCCTTTTCGTGGATTCCTTCAAAGTATTTTGATCTTGCAGTTTCTTTCAATAGATCTCATTCATTATTCACAACACTTTGGATTTATGTCTGATTTTTAACACCTACATTATTCTGTAGTGGCTCCCTATTGAACAATAAACAGGATGTTGCACCTGTGAGAGTAACTGAGCCCTAACTTACTTCAGGAACTGTCTAATGGAAAAACACTGCTGTCACTGGATCTTTAGCTAGATGCTCAAATTTGGGCAGGAAAAATCCAGCTCAGTGCCTTCCTTCTCTACATAAAATGTTCTTCCTTTTCACTGCGAGAGATGTTGGAAAAAAATCTTATTATATAGAGAACCACAGATGAGGGGAGTGAAAATCTTGTGATACCTTTCGAGAATAGCACAACCCCAGCATGACGGCATTCCTTCAGAGGTGGGCATCCTTAGACGAGGAAACAGCGACTTCCCTTTCCTTGTTATTACCAGCACTAATAACTACCCCCACTGCCCCACTGTCGCAACACACGTTGGAGAAATCCTTTCTTGCAGGGGCTGCTACCTTCTTGTTGTAGAAAGACTTCATCTCACCCTTGCCCTTCTGTAGCACTGCCTCATGTGAGAGATGTTTGCTCCAGCAGCGTGTGATACACACACAGCCCCATTGCTTCAAATTGAGATGGAGGCCTCTCTGCAAGCAGTTCGCTGTGACTGAATGCTGGCACAGGCATGTGTGGTCCCTACCCTGAGGGATTTGCCCTGGTACTGCAATGCTGCAGTAAAGCCCATTTGTGAAAGCCTGCTTCTCTCTGTGGAGGAATGACCGAACCCCATTATGTTATAGTCGCTTTTTGTTCCATTCTGCCTTTATTCTCTATTTGTTTCCATGGTAGCAATATGGAAACATTTGGATTTCTAATGTAAAATCAAGGAAGGAGATCATTTTTGCTGCCAGAAGCCAGCTTGTGATGTACTGTGATATTTTTTTGACAGCTGAACCTAAACCTGTTTCATAAAGAATGGATACGCTTGGTGTGAATGACAAAATTGGGAATTTTATTTTGTATGTTTCATAATGGGCCACTTGAACTGGGTTTCAAGTGATTTATTTTGATATTTCTGCTCCAGCATGGAGAAAATATTTAGACATAAACCAGTGCATATCCAAATCAAGATGGTAATTGCACAGCAAACAATTAAGAATCTTCTACTTGTCTAAATTGCACTGCAATTTAGCTTAAGGTTATGTAACACTAGACCATACCGTTCCTTTTTGGCACCACCCTAAATTGCTTCTTTATTTGTGTTCACATGGAGCCCTCTTGTGTTTGCTAAGTTTCCTTACAACATCCATTAAACCTGAGAGATATTTTATTGACCTACATTCAGAAGACCAAACTCCAGAAGGGATAGTTGAGTTTCTCTCCTCTGGCCTTTACAAAACATTGTGTTGAGTATTGTATCAAAATCATAAAGCATATCTTTTAAAAGAGCTTTGGGTTTGTTTTGAAGATGAGAAGTGAGAAAGAATTAAACACTAGCTCTGTCATAGTTACTCTACTGTTCAGTAGCTGTTGTAAACAAAACGGTTTAGTTGTTATTATGAGTATTGCTTGTGATATTCACAATTCATCTCTGCCTGCTTTGAGATATTCAAAACCTGGCTGGTCACAGTTCTTAGCAGCCTGCCACAGCTGACCCTGCAGGGGAGCAGGGGAGTTGGACTAGACCATCTCCAGAGACGCCTTCCAACCTCAATGGCTTTGTAATCCTACAACATCTTCAACATATGATTTTGAATCATATCGGTGATTTTCAAAATAACGTGGGAACAGCTGGTAACCCCCAATGTCTTGTAAGCTTACTCCAGGAGCCCAAAGTGCAGTGAGGAATGGTACTTAAAATACTGGTTTTCCTCCTGCTTCTGCTGTAGCCTCTTATCCAACTATGTGGAAAAGATCATATAGTCCATGCATCTATCTGTGCTTCTGTTTTCCTTCTGCTGCCTTTAAACCTTCTACAGACTGGTATATAGACTATATCTATTTTGGTCTAGTGGTAATGTTACAGGACACATTTACTCTAAGCATCACTTAGAAGAAAGAGGAAGAGTGAAGGTGAAGGAACAAAATCAAAAGCAGAAACAAGATGAATCAACAGGAAAAAGAAAGAGAGAAAGAGAGTGAGAGGGAGAGAGGGAGAGAGAAAGAAAGAAGGAAAGAAGGAAAGAAGGAAAGAAAGAAAGTGAAAGAAAGAAAAAGAAAGGAAGAAAGGAAGAAAGGAAGAAAGGAAGAAAGGAAGAAAGGAAGAAAGGAAGGAAGGAAGGAAGAAAGGAAGAAAGGAAGAAAGGAAGAAAGGAAGGAAGGAAGGAAGGAAGGAAGAAAGGAAGAAAGAAAAAGAAAGGAAGGAAGAAAAAGAAAGAAAGAAAGAAAGGTGTAGGAAAGGTAGGAGGTAGAAAGAAAATGCACAGAAGTGGTGCATGACAATGCTCTGAAATGCTGAGGGAAAGAAAGAGGTATGTAAGAAGCACATCCATCACATGGAAGATCTGGCACACAGAACTGTATGGAAACACTGCCCTGAGTTACCATTTCTCCCCTGTAGGTGCATCTGTAGCCTTTATTAGTAATGTATGTACACAAGGGAAGCAGATCTGTAAGCGCGGTGATTGTTGAGCAGGTTTAGAGACAAGGAAATACTTACATTTTGCATTTTAAAAGAAAAAGGAATTGGTAATTGATTCACTTCTACAATTCCTGAAAATAAAAATTGAGACCTATCCCCACTTGTCTAAATTCCTTTCCAAAATTGATAGTAAACATATGGAATATGATTTCTACAAGGCAGCTTTGATTCCTCCAGCTTGAAGTTTTCCCACTAGTGCTTTCAGAGAAGATGACATTAAAGGCAATAACATCAAAGACAAGTCAATGTGCTCATTGTAGTTGTTTTTTGACCATGAGAAACAGTTTATTTACATATCTGCGGATAGCCCAAATGTAGGCTAACCCCATCTTTCAGATCACTTTCACATAATATTAAACATTGTCTTTTCTTGATAAAAGTACCTCTAGGTTCTCTCCCTACATGCATCACTGTAATAAAACACAGATTTCATATACCAAATGGAGTCAGAAAACAAAGTCAAAGATTTTATCGAAATATGTCAAACAAGAAGAAAAGGAAGATTATTTGAACTGAATTCAAATTTATGGGCTTTATGGGACTCACGTGAAGTATAAAGCTTTATTTAAGCATAAGAAAAAAATTATACACCTTAGAAAGTACTATAGCAAAAGAAATTGTGTTTTTGTTAAGGTTGTATCTGAATTTCAAGGGAAAATCCTGGATAGGCCATAGCTAACTTTACTGAATGACCCAAGTCAGTTGTTCTCCTCTAAACGTTGGTCACCAGTTCACGCGAGCTGCTTAGGCTGCAGTGGTGGTTTGCAACTACCACACAAGAGACTAAATATTTCTGATTGCCCATGTTCACATTTGCAACAGTGCAGGTAAATTCTTATGTGCTGGCAAACAAAAATCAAGACTGTGATCTAAAGTATAACAAATAGAAAAAAGTGATTCAGTCAAAATCGGCAACAGTGGATAAGTAGATAAAAGTGTGATAGCCATTCATTTGAAATGTTCAAATAGTGCGAGCTCAATCTATTCGAGAGATCTGACAGACCTATACCAGATATATTGCTTGACATTCCACTGAAAACATCCTCAAAGCAAAAGCCTGCACAAAGGCATGGAGATACACTTGACACCTTTTGCTTAGGAAGCTGGCTACCTTAAGGTGCTAATTTGTCTTTTTTTTCCTTTTTGTCTTTTCATTTGCAGAACCCTTAGAGAGCAGTAGCACTATTATTTTGTGATACATTAGATAAAGGGACATAGACATTACTACTCACCTATGGTCAGTCCGAATACATAAGAGTTGTTCACATCACTTGCTTTTAACACAAACTGTATTATCACAAGTAACTATTGTTTGCCAGTATAATTCTATTTCAGACCAGTTGATAGTATCCAAATGTAACTGGAATGTCACGATACACAGTACCATGATGCATACAATCACAAAATGACAGATTAAGTGAGAAACAAGCAAACAAAATAAAACCAAACTAAAAACACCTTCCCCCCACCCACCCTCCTCTACCTCCTCCCCCAGAGTGGCACCAGGGAACAGGGAATGGGGGCTGCAGTCAGTCCCTGACGCTTTGTCTCTACTGCTCCTTCACGGTCCCTCTCTGCCCCTGCTCCCCGTGGGGTCCCTCCCACGGGATGCCGTCCTGCCCGAACTGAGCCTGCGGGGGCTGCCCACAGGCAGCAGCTCTTCAAGAACTGCTCCCACACGGCTCCGTACCACGGGGTCCATCCCCCAGCAGCAAACTGCTCCAGCACGGGTCCCCCACGGGCGGCAGCTCCCCCCAGACCCCCTGCTCCTGCGTGGGCTCCTCTCCACGGGCTGCAGCTCCGGCCCGGGGCCTGCTCCTGCGGGGGCTCTCCATGGGCCGCAGCCTCCTCCAGGCCACATCCACCTGCTCCACCGGGGGCTCCTCCACGGGCTGCAGCGTGGAGATCTGCTCCGTGTGGGACCCATGGGCTGCAGGGGGACAGCCTGCTCCACCAGGGGCCTCTCCACAGGCCGCAGGGGAACTGCTGCTGTGTGCCTGGAGCACCTCCTGCCCTCCTGCTGCACTGACCTGGGGGTCTGCAGAGCTGCTTCGCACTCCTCGCTCTCCCAGCTGCTGTTGTGCAGAGGTTTTGTTTTTTTTTTTTCCCTTTCTTAAATCTGCTCTCACAGAGGTGCAAACAACATTGCTTATTGGCTCAGCTCTGGGCAGTGGTGGGTCCCTTTGGAGCTGGCTGAAACTGGCCCTTATCTAACATGGGGCAGCTGCTGGATTCTTCTCACAGAGGCTACCTCTGCAGCCCCCTGCTACCAAAACCTTGCCATGTAAACCCACTACACACCCTAAAGAAGAAAGTTAAATCTGATGGCTTCTGTCACATAGGTGGGATACTGAAATACCAGACATCAAGTAATTCTACAGAGACTGTTTGGAAAGTCTCTGGCAGAGCAAGGAACTGAAGGTAGATAGTCTCAGTTCAGCCTCAGAATAATCCCTGGTCATTCTTTTTGAGAGGTTTACTGGAAGAGAAATAGAGAAATACAAACTCTGGTAGAAAAATAGCATGACATGTCTAATGTCTGCCTACAGTTTTAAATACTTTTTTTTTTCTCTTCTGGAAGGAAATTAATAAAAATCTTTAAATACAGACAACAGACTAGGGCTGAGGCTAGTGGTAATGCATGTTATGAACATTCCTTCCAACCTTTCTCAACAATTTTTTCAAAGGTTTATAATGACCGGTGATCAGTGCACGTCAAAGAGTGAATCTAGATGAAGAAGCCTACTGAATTCTTCTTAGAGCTTCTAGTAGTATTCATTCACACAGAAGGGCTGGAGGGGTTTGATTTTTTTATAAGGGATAGAAATTTCAGACACTTCAGTGGCTTGAGGGAGATTTTCTCTGGTCCACAGACAATTCTGAAGAAGCTTTTATTACCTTTGTCTAGGGTCTAACACCTAATCTATAGACATAGTCTTTGTAGGGGATTAGGGAGTCTGTAGACCACTCAAGCAAGAGGAATCGAGTTATCAAGTTGTTCAATATTTTAAAAATTATGTCAACAGTGTATCTGAGAATAAGAATCACTAGCTTTAACAGAGCTAAATGAACTGAAAGGTTTATTCTTTGCTTCTGGTGTTTACACTGACAACAATAGAGCTACACTTCTCAGACAAACAGGCTACTCATGAACTGACTTCAATACCCTAGGAAGCCTTTAACAGCATACGCATGTGATGCCAGCCACATCATTTTTGATAATTAGCTCATTTAAAAAGACTCTTGTAAAAGTGCATGGTTTAGGCTGTTGCAGACGCATACCGCAGCAGCATGATAACAGTGTATGTATGTAACAATTCAGAGTGGGAAAATTGGCTCGGAAAATAATAGGCTCTAATACTGTTATCTAATCAGTGGTGTCATGAGGTAGGATGTTCAGATACATGAGCAAAGTGATTAATCTCAGAAATCGTTTTATGCTGAGGAATATAATACTGTATGTTTGAGGAATGTGGCAGATGTAATTGCGCCATGCTATCACGTGGAACAAAACCTAGCAACTGGTGATGCATGCTATGAAAATGAACTTAATTAAGGAGATCATTAGCAGTGCCTCTGTTGGCATCAAAATACTAATATATCTCAGTCATAGTTCAAAAGAGGAGAACACCGTACAGCAGTTTCTACCTAGGATTACATTCTCGATTCAAAAGCAATCAGCTAGGATGCCAGAGCATGCTCTTCTGAAGCAGACTGTTGTGGGCTAACACCAGCAGGCAGCTAAGCGCACACACCAGTTTGCTCCCCTCTCCCAGTGGCGTGGGGAAGAGAATCAGAAAGGTAAAAGTGAGAAGACTCATGGGTCGAGGCAGTTTAATGGGAGCAGTTTAACAAAAGTTGTGCACATAAGCAAAGCAAAAGCAGGAATTAATTCACTGCTTCCCATCAGCACGCAGATGTTCAGCCACTTCCAGGAAAGCAGAATTTATGCGTTACATTTTCTTGGGAAAACAAATGCCACCACCCTGAAGGACCCCCTCTTTCTTCTTTCCCCCAGCTTTTGTTGCTGAGCATGATGCCACATGGTGTAGGACATCCCTTCGGCCAGACTGGGCCAGCTGTCCTGGCTGTGTTGCCCCCCAACTCCTGGTGCACCCCCAGCCTGGTCGCTGGTTGGGCAGTGGGAGAAACAGAAGAGTCCTTGACTCAAGCACTGCTCAGCAACAACTGAAACATCAGTGTGTTACCAATACTGTTTGGGTCACAAATCTAAAACAGCACTATACCAGTTACTATGAAGAAAATTAGCCCTATCCCAGCCAAAACCAGTACACATAATGAAAATGATGTTGACAAAAATTAAGCTAAAAGGAATCTCTTATCAATCCTCTGCAAATCTTGCTTAAGGAATGAAAAGCTATGCAGTGAACAGAAGTGATTAAAAGCCTGGACAGACTTACTGATTTTATTGGATGTTGGTGATCAGATCATCGGAGAGGAAACCCCCAGGTTTTGTTTCCACACTTTCTTCTTCATGGATACAGTGTAGAAGCTGGCATCTGGAAGAATCATTCGTCATGCACTTTGGCAATCCTGTAGAAAAGTCAAAAAAGCTAATCATGCTTTCAAAACTAATGAAAACTATTGTTTTCCAGCTTCTGTTCCAGGATCTATTTCAAACAGTGTTTCAGTGACAGATTGAAGGATACATGTTCATGTCCAGTTATGAATGCCACTGGATTTGGGGAATAATGATACATTTCAAACTTTATTTTCGATGTTACTTTCAGTGAGGCACTGAGTGGGGACTTTGCATCTTGTGCAGAAATTGCTACAAAGCAATGAAAGAGCCATCAGGAGCCATTAACAGTGGATGGATCCAAGGAGAGGAAAAAGAGTGAAAGGCTTTCCACCAGGAGAACCTGATGTGTGAGCCCTCTGTGGAGAACACTTCAGAAAGAAGGGGAGAAGAGAGAAAGGGGAGAGGTTTCCAGAGGTTGTGGAGTGGGAAGGCTGGAGCAGAAAAGGTGTTGTGTCTTTAGCGATGTACATACTCTCTCCTGAAGAAGTTACTTCATCACCAGAAAAAGAAGCTAAAGCACATATTTAGCATGTAGTACTTAAATTGGCTTAAACAATTTCTGCCCTGATTTAATATTCCTGACTCCCTCTTTGTGCAAATGTGACCATTTGGTAAATCGGATGAGGGAACAGAGCCAGCTAAGAAATGACCTTGCCAAAAAAGTATGAATTTGTTCACTGAGAGACTACACAAATATCTGGGCTGGAATAATGCAGGGTAGCAGTGGTGGCTATGAATACTCTTGAATAATGATGACCGTGAGATAATGAAGCTAGTACTAACACCAAAAGAAATATACACCAAACTATGCTGTAAAAGTAGATAAAAGGGTCTCCATACCCTTTAAAAATGCTGACCAAACTGGCTTAGTTTGACAAGACCTTGAGTATAAACATATTATTTTGCAGCAGGGCTCCTTATCTCCTTCTTTATTTCTAAAGCCAGATTAGTTCTCCCATAGAGATCATAATATGGGTATACAGGAAACTACCAGCATGTCTGAAAAGGCAGAACAACATAAAAATGGAATTTAGTGTATCACCAACGACAAACGGGGTGTAGCACAGCAGGTGCAGTCAGGAACATGTTTTCCATGGATTTGCATTGGTGTATGTGGAAGCAAAAACCTTGTTTCCCAAGAAAATCATGCAGTGGATACAATCGCATTCCACATATCAGTTAATACCCCCCTTTAACTTTTGAGGCCATTCACCAAATGCAACTAAACTTGACAGCACTAGGAATAAAAACCTGAAAAATAGAAACTCTTTGCAGGGTTCATGAAATACAAAGATATACGCAGTGGATAGATCAGTCACTGTGCCACTGGAGGACGACTGTAGGGTAACCTCTACACTTGCTAAGTAATAGGAAGACATTATGAATGCTTCACACGGGGATGCCTTACAGGACACCAGAATGCCCTTTTCTTCTCTCATGTTTAAAAAACTGGAAAGCCAATTTGACATTACCTCCTTCCCCCAGCTGGGAAATTTATAATCTCTACTGTGTTGGTTCTCCGTTATCTGATAAAAGGTATACTCACACTGTAGTCTTCTGTTATTTAATGACAATCATCAGGGAGAAACAAATCTACAAACAACCAGTATTTTGCTGCCCTAAAAGCTACTTATTTGCTTTCTGCCATATCCATTAAGATGGGAACTAGTAATGTCTCACAGATCAACGAATTCTATAGAAATAACTCTGAGGACAGGAAAAGAAAAGGAACTGGAGCACTGAGGTGCTGGTACATGGACAGAGTGATCGCAGAACACATTATTTTGTATGTAACAGGCCCAAAATGTGTCAGAGTCAATTATTCATTAGACCATTAGTGTTAGTTGCAGTCTGCCGGTGAGGAGAAATACGCAGATCCCTCTCCCTTCCTCACAGGCAATTTCCTCAGCATGGTACCGTAGCTGTTGTTATTGTAGTTATGACTCCAACTCAGACACTAATAAATCACAATGTACAACTTTCCATGTCCTGCTGCCAAATGAGGGTGTCAGACAGTGCTGGGAAATCCAGATCTAGGAAAACTGAAATTCACCTTCCAGATCCAATGAAGCAAAGATAGGACTGAGCAGCTGATTCAAAATACAGCTCACTGCACTCAGTCCTGACTTTCTGAACAAGCATGTGACATGTTAACAGCAAAGAAAAGTTAGAGTTAATTGGGAAAGAGATTTAATTGTGTTCAACTTGATAGTCTTTTACAACTAACAACAGCTCTCTGAGGGCAGCCCAGACTGTCCTCATGCTGGGACTGTGGATGGACGCAGCCCTTGCGGTGGTAGATGGTGTCCCCAGCTGCCTGCCTCCAGCCTCTTGCCAGAGGTTAGACCCCATGAATACTCATACAGGTGTTTTTTAACCCATTTCAGAAAAAAAAAAAAGAAAAAAAAAGGAAAAAAAAAAGAAAAGAAAAAGAAAAAAAAAGAACTGTGTTAATATACAGCTTGTTTTTGATAGCCTGCCTTTGTTTGATATGGTGTACCTGAGGAAATGTTTAGGTGGGAGATAGAAAACCTCTGCAAGGTGCAGTGACAAAATCTGAGGATTGGCTACTGATCAGTGGCTTCTACTGCTACAGCTATTTGCAGAGTTCACACCTGGAATGTAAACAAAAGGTAGAAGACTATACTTACAAAAGCTTGTCATTCTGAATGCTATCACCGTAAAAATTTGTCACATTGTACCTGGGTATTTTTAAATACCAAAGTCCAGTTCACAGGCAGGCAACAGATGCTGTGATATGATCCTTCCCAGATGCAGAATTTCTGGAGGTTCCATGTCTACAAAATAAAAGCTACCCAGGAATATCCTATTTCATTTAATACTAGTCTTGGAAACTCGTCATCTGGTCAGTCCAGTATAAAGTGTAACCAGACAGCGCACATGTGTAGTCTCACAAGGAAGTGAACAGCTCTTTATATTAAAGGGAAAACAGCAGGCCAGGAACACTACCACAAACAAACAGAAAACCAGGTCACTCACTGGGATTTTCAGAAGTGATCTCTGAGATTATTCTGCCTGTTAATGCATCAGGCCTAAAATTACATTTTCACAGCTGTATTATAAGGACACGGCAGCAAGGTTATAGTGCCAGATTTATCCTGGCTGCCAGAGCAAGGGAAAGGCAAGACAGACATGATGACACAGGATTCTCACTGATCATCCAGTATATTTTACCTGCTACCAGTGAGCACTTGCACCTTCTTGCATATGTATTGTGCTCCAGGACTGCCTATTTCCTCCCAGTACTCCCATAAACACTGTTCTGCTTTTGAAAGTTAAAAGAAAGAAAACCTCTTATTTATTTATATAATCTTATTTTTTTTTCCTACTTTGTTCTAGGATATAGAATAATAGTATGTAAGACTTAGTGGGGATTTTCCACCATCTGCTATAGATAGCCTCTCAAGTGCAGAGCAAGAACCAAAGTGAGAAAATTAAATTTCCGTGTCATCAGGGGAGTGTGGGAGATGGTAAAGGAGGGAAAGCAGTTTAGAACCGTGAGTCTGATGCCTATGTAGCATAAAACCAACCATATAAATACTGCTTCTTTTCTCCCAGCTAAGGTAGAAGAAATCACAAGGCTCTGATTTCTATCAGCAATATGGACTTTGAATGACTCCTACAGTCTGATAAAGTTTTGCAAGTTTAAGCAGTTTCTCACTTTGCTTTCTGCTCTCATGTTGGTAACTATTTATCTTCTTTAGATTACTGAGAGGCAATACTGACGTCCAAGTTTGGAGAATAAACACCTTTCTGGATCCATTCACTAATTTCCTGTTACTTAACGTTTCAGACCAGTGGAAGAAATTGAAAATATGAGCGGTAATGCAGACTTCAGCATTCTCAGTTACTGAGTGTGTAGGTAGGTAATTTACACGATTGCACAGCTTGTGTTAGAAGGTTTGGCGTGCCTGAACACCACTCGTTTCATCTGCTTTAGATTTCTGTGCCACCTGGACCAGGGGGCAGCCTCTTACAAATACCATGTGAGCTAGAGATCCATGTCCATGAAACGGCCTCTGGAGGCTTGTCAGAGAGCAGGGAGTGTGGTCCTTTTCAGCCTTTTGCCTATGAGTTGCACATGTGGGAAACACACACCTGCCCTCATTTTTATTTTCTGAAAAGCTTCCAATGGCCTTGGCCAGGTTGGGGCTGGGATCTCCAGCAGGCAACGCGCCCCCCCAGCTCCCTGCTGCTGGCACGAAGCGCACAGCACCTGCCCCGAGCCCCACAGCGCCGCCCTCCGGCGCCATTAACCGCCCCAACGGCCCTAACGGCCGCACACCCCGCCCCGGCGGCGCATGCGCGGTGTGGCGGCGGAGGAGGGTCTGTTCCCTCCCATCCTCTCCCGTCCCCTCCCCTCCCGTGGCGGCGCCGGGATCCCTGCGGCGGCCCGTAGCGGCAGCGCGGGGGCAGGCAGGCAGGCCGGCCGCGAGATGGCGGCGCAGAAGATAAACGAGGCCCTGGAGCACATCGCCAAAGCGGAGAAATAGTGAGCGGGCGGCGGGGGCGGCGGGGTGCCAAGGCGCCTGATGGCTCGGCTTGGCTCGACCCGACCCGGCTCTTCTGGCTCGCGGGGGCACCGCGCCGCCTCCTGCCCGAGCCGGGCGCCGCGGAGCGCGCTGCTCGCCCCCGTGCCTCGGGGCTGCTGCCCGCTGGGCGGCTCGGCTCGGCTCCTCTTCAGCCCCGGGCCGCGGTCGAGGCGCCCAGGAGGTGTCTTGGGAGTTGTAGTTCTGCCGGCCACCGTGCTCGGAGCGGAGGCCCAGGGGAGAACTACGTCTCCCATGATGCCCCTGGCGCAGCGGCTGGGAGGCGGTGGTCTCGCGGAGCGACGTGACCGGGGGGGGGGTGGGTTGACATGGCGGCCGGGCACCCTTCTTCCCCCCCAGGGGCTGGTTGTGGCGAATAAAACTGCTTCACCCCGCCTGCATTCCTTGGCTTGGTTGTTTCCTGCCTGTTTCCTTTTAGATGGCCTCAAAGACCTGTGCTGACACGTAGCTTAAAGGACTTAACACCCTACGTGTGGCAGTCTTTTATTTGTGTTTTAACACTGAATATAGCCGTTTTGCTCAATCTCACAGGCTGCTGTACAGATGTAGTAGAGCTGACTGTTCCAAAGATACTATGACATTAGTAATAAATAAATAATGACAGGCAATCCCGAAATTGAGAATCGAAAGTTGTGTGATAGTGGAGAGACTGCCTCACAGTCCCCAAATCAAGGATCGAAAGTAGCGTGATAACAGGGAGAGCACTTTGCAATAACAAATGTGTACCAAGTATTCTTTTCATAATACCACCTGATGAAAAATGCCTTTCAGTGGAGTTCATATTAAGCATATCTTGGAAAGCATCGGACATAGAACACACTGAATTCATGAACTGTGTGCAGATTAAAGGCTCATGTATGTTAGCTAAATGAAATTGAGATTTTTTGTGATAAAAATAATACAAAATGAAAGCTTGCTTTGGATTTGTGTGCTGCGGTAATCCAAGTAAGATTACAAAACCAATACATGGTCTATATACAATGTTTTTTCCATGTTGAGCATGTATTGCATCTGAAGTGTCAGTCTACAACAGATGCTAAAATGAACTTTACAGGGTTTTTTTTTGTTGTTAATAAGGAAATCATAATATTGAGGTCAGCATTGCCTGATGACTCGCCTCACTTTGCTGTGTACAGTTTTTCCTCACATGTATATATGTGCAGCACTAATTAAGTGTCATGAGCTGTTGCAGACGTATTAATGACAAACCCGTGAGGCTTTGTGTTTGTGGTGGGAGGTAAATAATTTCATTTGTGTATGGAATGGGGAGTCTGACAGCTCTCTGGTTGACTTTTGTTGACTTTCTACTGCTGAGGAGCTGGGCTTGAGATGACTCTTTGGGGATCAATTTAGAAGCACGTTAGGACAGAGCATGTAACTCAAGAGACCATTGCAATGCTTTATGCAATGCCAAACAATGTTGGCGTTTGTTTTTGCAGTTGTGATGCCACAGTGGTATTCGCACAAGGGTAGTCACTCCTTTTCAGAGGTTGTCTGAAGTTCTAAATATATATTAAATGCTGCAATGGTAAAATATAAAAATATTAGTAATTGTTAATAAGTCTTTCTTCTTGTATTTTAGTCTGAAAACTGGATTCTTAAAGTGGAAACCAGATTATGACAGTGCAGCTACCGAATATGGGAAGGCAGGTATGTGTGACCGTAAATATGGACACATACTTTCTAGTTTCAAAATACTTCTTAAGCTTAAACCCTGATAAAATTTTACATATTTTCGGTACATTACTGTATAAGTAAAACTGTTTTGAAGACTAAAGTAAGAAGAAGGAAAAATAAATATTCCTAGTAGCACTGTAAAATAAATTTCAAATTGTACTTGGAGGTCTAGACCTATTGCAAAATACTTTTTTTCTTCTCAAGCTTACAGCTTCTACCTTGGATATTATTATGTATCACAAAAATAAAGCTTTCCTCCTTCCACTTGTCCGCCCCCAAATCCTTCTTGACCTTCCCCAACAACAAATATTCTAGCTGTTCTTAAATCTTTGCTTTTTCATCATCTTTTGAAGTATGTCTTGACTAAGACTGTCTCAGTAAGGTAGTGACATTGACAGTTTTTTTTAGATACAGTAAGATCTCTTTCCTCCTTCTTTTCTGCAGCAAATGTCAAACCAAACATAAAATTCTTACTAGCTGATTTTTTTTCTTAAACCATTTTTTTTCTCTTTCTGAAAGTAGGCATTTCTACTTACTCATTTAAGCCTGAATTAAAATTTAAAAAAAAAAAAAGAGCAATTAAAGCTCTTACAAACTGAAATTTACTTGAAGTCCTGCTTCAATATCCTATGTATCTAATGGAGATACAAATACATGATTGTGCCCTGAAGTGGTTGTGTTGAGGAAGTTGTTACTGGTTTGTTTTGTTGATGATACGCTTCTATCACTGCCCTACTGACTTTGTATAATCTGTACTGATTAAACCTATATATATATATGCATTTCTATGGTTTTACAATTAAAATGCAGAGTGAGTGAGTTGCTAAATCTGTCTGACTGGATGATGTATAACATAGGGTACAGTGATGTTATGCAAGTGTTGTTGACAATAAATGTTTTCAATGATAACTAAGTGACTAATGAAGTAAGGAGGACTGTCATGGGATTTTTTTTATTATTTTTTTACAATTTAACAAGCCCCCCAATTTATCTAAAGAGTGTTTATATCTTTAGGTGGTTAAATACTTGAGCAGAAGTGATTAAATAAAAAGGTAAAAGGCAAACTGTAAATGAGAACTTTATTTAATTTCTTGCAGCTGTTGCTTTTAAGAATGCCAAGCAGTTTGACCAGGCAAGGGAAGCCTGTTTGCGAGAAGCTGAAGCACATGAAAACAATAAAGCGTATCCTTTCATTGTTTTTCTTTTTTCCAAGAAGCTGACTGTTTGCTACTTAGAATGGGGTAACGGGTGTTGGTAGAAAATGTTTTTAATATATTTGTTCATTTTGTCAATTTAAGAAGGTTCTCTTCTGGAAGACTGTAAGTGGGAAAACTAAAAAACTCTTTTGTTTAGAAAATCTATTTTGTTTCAATTACTATCTGGCATGATAAGGTTCCGACCAGTGCCTGAGATGCCTAGGTACTACTTCAGAAATTAGTATATAAGTATTTTTAAATTCCTACAAACAGATAGTATGAATTAAATTGAACTGACATTATTACAATGCTCATGGTAGTATTTAGTAACCAGGAACATGTTTTTAAATAAATAAGATTTTTATAACTTTACATGTGTAATTATACTTTAGTATGTTGCATTTATGTTGTCCTTAGATGCATTTATTTTTGATACCTTGCCTACAAACTTAACAGGTTTTATTTGCGTTTATGGGAGTCCTTGCTTTGAAACTAGCAGTTGTATAAGATTTCGTACACAATTTTTCTTCATTATAATTTTATGGATTTTGTCCTTGACTTTGACAATGTTACTTCCAGACTTTTCCATGCTGCCAAGTAAGTACAGGTGCACCAACTAATCTGAAACAAGTTTTCTGATTTACGGTACAAGCATTTTGATTTCACTGTAATAAATAGCATGGTTCAAGTGATTTCACCATTTCAAAATCAGTTTAATGAAAGCACAGGCTAGAAAGGTCTGAAAACCTGCAATGGCTATCTGAAGAAATAAGGATTTTCACAATCCACAGTAGCTTTTGATATCAAGTACTTTTTCTTACATTAAATTTTTTATAAGCTAGAAATTCTGCACTGTTGAGCTTACAATGAAATTTAATTAAAGAATGCTTCAAAGCAAGCAGATAATGACAATTCAAATATTACTTGTGGGACAGATCATGAGAATAGATTTTTATTGGGGAGATCAGGAGGTGTGGTTGAAATACTTTATTTGTGGAAGATAATCTTGCACGTGTATTGTCTCATTACATAACTTAAAATACTTGAAACATCTTCAAATTATTAAACATTAACAGTGAAGTGGTAGCTGATGCAGGTTGACATTTGCTGCATACTTACAGCTTGCTGAAATACACCATATCTAACCAAACTGTAAATTTTTCTCTGCAGAGCTTATGAACAAGCTGGCATGATGCTAAAGGTACTTTCGTTTACTAGTTCTTATTAAAAAGCTCTCTTTTATAGTGAGTAGACAGTTTTATCTCACCCAGCCATTTTAAAGATATATGCAAGCAAATTGCATGTTACAGTGCTGTTCTTCTGTTGACTTACAGTCCCCACCAATACCCTCAAGTAGTTTAGGGAACCTGCATTTTTACTTGGAAACAGTTTTTTGGTTTCCTTTTGTAGAAAGAAAGGTGAGGGCCTCACGTCAAAGAGTGAATGAAGACTGGTGCTTCTGCTCTAAACTACCAGAAATTCTTGCCTTAAATGGGGAAGCAACTAATTGCTTCTTAGATGAGCAGTAGATTGAAGTAAGAGAAATAAAAGCTCATATTCTAGCGCTGTTACAGCTTCTTTACAGTTGACCAAATACTAATTTTATCAATGATATCGGTAAAAGGACGATCCTGAAAAGAGGGGTGGTAGAATCAGGTTATCTCACGGGGACCAGATCATGTGGATCTCTTTATTTTTGAAAGTAAAATGTAAGTGTCTGGTAGAATTTGGAAGCTGTAGAATGAGAAGGCAGTCTTGTTTTGCCTATTTGTTCCATTAGTACTTGTATTTTGGGGCAGTAGAATAGTGTTTTTGCTTGAAATATTTTATTTGTGAAAGAAAAAGGTTTCTACTTACTTGATATGGGTAATATATATGTCGTGTAATCCTTAAATGCATGTTTTCTAAATATATTAGTTTAGTTATCCATTATCTCAGCCATACTGCATGCATATGGTCTTTCAGTGAGTTTTGGGTGACACCTCCAAACTTCATGCGACAGGTTATAGTAAGCCTTGTAATCATGAGTATTCACTGCTGTAATCTGATTGCTTATGAGAATCCTGCTTGTGACCTTTTGTATGAGTGTGTATTAGTGAGTCAGTAGTTTTGTAGATTACTGGGTGATATCATTTGGGCATCACTAAATCAGTGCATATTAAGTTTGGTGCTTAGAAGTGAATTTAGAGTTTGTATTCAACCTTCAAGAATGTAAAAACAAATTAGAATCGTAGTCTGATGCTCAAATCCGATCTGACAGAAAGGTCAGTATTTGTGTGGACTGCAGCTTAGATGCTCTCTAGCTGCTTGTTGAATCAGATTTTAAAGAGGGAAAGATTAAATTCAAAGATGGAGAGTGAGAAAATTTAATTTGGATTGAAATCTGTAGAGGGAGTGAACTTGTTGGTCTGACTCTATATGGCTGAGAAGCCTGCCTGCTATATCCCCCTCTCTGTGGTTATTCAGTGAATTTATTGAATTCTGCTAAACTTGTTCTTCACACTTATGTGGCAGTGCAGAAGGTGCATTTCTGTATTCCTGTGTGTTCTGGTACTTTTTTTTTTTATAAACTGAAACCTCTAAATATATATTGTGTTACAGTTTGTTTTGCATTGTTTCATTTGCTTCATAAGCACAGCTCCTAACGGCAGTCTCCCTCTGACTGTTTCTTTGCAGGAGATGCAGAGACTCCCTGAAGCTGTTCAGCTAATTGAGAAAGCCAGTATGATGTACCTGGAGAATGGGACACCAGATACAGCAGCTATTGCACTGGAACGGGCTGGAAAGTAAGCTTGCGGTCTTGGTAGATAGAATACCTGTGGGGCACGGGTATCTCTTTGGTTGCCTCCCTGTCTTTTTGATGCTTTCATCTGAAGAGAAATTACTTATGTTTGTCACAGGTTAATAGAAAATGTGAGCCCAGAGAAGGCTGTACAACTCTATCAGCAAGCAGCATCAGTGTTTGAAGTAAGCTTTACTTTCTTTATTTTCACCAGCAAAGAACTTTCCAGTCCCAGAAAGTAAACTGACTTGGATGAATTGCTGTTTAGGATCATCTGTAAAGCTAAGAAAATGCCGAAGGGTGGCCTCTAAATTATTTTTCCCTCCTTTCACATCAGTGGCTGAGTAATGAAGCTGAAGGGTTTTTGTGCTGTAGAGAAGGAGATTATAAAAGTGAGGGGTCAGTTCTTTTCTCAGGTTGGGACTTGACGAAATCTGAGTCCTTTCATTTTCTGCCTCTTGTTGGTCAGTCCAGAGCATAGGGAATATAGCTTCTGTTGAGTCCTGGAATCTAAAGCAGTTTGAAATCCTTGAAGGCACAGAATGAAGAATTTGCTTAAAGCTCCACCCATCCCATAAGCCTTTTCATTACTGTCTTTGGCATATTTCTCTATAGGTGATTGTCGTATGTATGTCTGCAACTCTGTGTTGATGTTGCTTTGCTCTCTAGATACATACAGGAGCTGGCTGTGGGACTTCGTTACACCAGTACTCTTTGTGTTCCACTTGAGTTTGCGAACTGCTGTTATAGCAGAATAATTGTTTTTGGTTACAGACAACATACTTAGTTTAAGGTCTGTTAGTCTTAATCCTACACAAATGGAATATGAACATATGAGTTTTCTTTGGTCTTTTCTAGAATGAAGAACGTTTACGGCAAGCATTAGAAATGTTAGGGAAGGCTTCAAGACTTTTAGTCCGAGGACGCAGGTATAGCTTTATAACTATTACTTCTTAAATGTAGTTGAATCTTTAACAGTGAATTTATTTGTTTTGGCTTGGTTTTTATTGTTGTTGTTGCTGGGTTTATATATACCATTACTTATGCTTCTTCTTTGAGATGCACTTCAAACTTAAACGCAGTTTCTGTGGGATGTAAGACTACCATGTTCATCCAGGAGTCATGTGTTCTGGGATAGGAGAATGTGAGCTGTAAGGCTTTGTTTTCTTTGTGTTTATTGAGCAGCTATAAAGGACCTACGTCAGTTTTCACTAGTTGCTAAACTGCTGGAAATTTTTTCTTCCAGCACTAATTTGTAGAAAGTATTTGGAAATCTTTTACCACTATCTAATACAAAACAGGGAAATTAAGTTATCAAACTGAGGAAAGAAATCTGTTGGCAGTGGTCTGACTGTGGACTTCTGAGAAGTGTGTCTTGGTTTCTCAATTGCAACTTATTTTAAGTGCTTATTACTGGCACCAGACTTGACCTGCAGTTCAGCTTAGACTTGCTTCACTGAAACATACGGTTTCTTTGTCTGCATCTGTGTTTCTGGCTACTTTCAAGAAGCTTTATTTTGTTGTTTAATTGTGGTCAGAAAAATAAATTCATAAAGCAGTGTCAAAATCTTTCTGTGAAAGAGCAAGTAAACGTAGCTGCAGAACATCTGAAACATAGTTGCTCTTCTCCTTTATAGTTAATGTACTATCATTCATTTGTAGAAGCTTAATATAGTAGTTAAATGGAGTATTCAAACTGGAAACCAGCTACTATGTTTTTTTCATTGTTTGTTGACATCAGATAGACTGATTGCTTACAGTAACTTCATGACATATAGAAATCTGTTAGAGGAAATTATGAGGCATTCATCTTGTATGATGTTGTGAAAAGTGAGGTTTTGTCTGAATACCAGGGGTGTTCTTGGCCTGCATGTATATGAAAGGTATTGTTGACTGTATATATTTTTATATATATATATATATATGTTTACATACTCTTAATAAGATCTACTGCTGATTTTAGTTTTGTTGCTTTTTATTGAGGAAAGCTTTGCGTGTGCATTAGTTAAACAGCTCAAAATGAGCCTTGGGTTTATTATGCTTGTTTGCTGGTATTGATACTCATAACTGAATGGTGGGTTTTTTTGTTTGTTTGTTTTAGATTAGATGAGGCTGCATTGTCTCTTCAAAAGGAAAAAAGTATTTATAAGGAAATTGAAAATTATCCAACATGCTATAAGGTAAAAGTCTAAGTTACAATTTCTGGTAGTGTATTTCAAGTTTTTCTGGGGAACTAATGTAATCTAATTGCTGAGTTCTGTCTGACAATATGTACCTCTTGACAGATATATCTTTCTTGTTAAATAATTAGAATGTGTGGTCGTTCATGCTTCCCCAGCCTCTGTATTTTTCACTACTGTAATGTTGAAGATAAGATGCTATTATCTGTGGGAGCTATCAAAAACACTGAACTATAGTGATTTATGAACAGGCCTTCAAATTGATATGGACAAGCCCAATTTTCTGTTTTAGAAGCTGAATTAATTGATTTTGAAACAGGAAGGGAGAGAAAGAGAATCATGGACATATTCTTACTGTATTTTTAATAGGATTGTCTTCTGGTCTGTGTTTAGCTTGATGTTATTCCTTCAGTATTCTTAGTAGAAATATTTAGTTTTGGTTCTAAATAAGAATTTGTGATAGTTTGTTTTGGGTTTGTAGTTGGCATGACCTGTATGACAAACCACAAAAAGAAAAACATTATCCAGTTCTGTGCAACAGTTCGTTATAACATTAGAGGAGATAACCGATTTCATACCAGCTGATGATCTGGCTTACTACTTCATGACGTTCTTGTTCCAGTATATTAGAATCATTGAAGACTCTTAACAGTCTTTTCACACTAAATATTAGCAGTCCATTATCCTTCTCATATTTTACTGCTTTTTTCTAAAGAATAATCAGTTTCTTTTTTTTTTTTTTTGTTTAGAAAACTATTGCTCAAGTCTTAGTTCATCTTCACAGAAATGATTATGTTGCTGCAGAAAGATGTGTGAGGGAAAGCTATAGGTAAGTCTGCTTCATATTTTGTAATCTTAAGCTGAATGTTTCATTAATGGTGATTTATTCTTATGAAAGAGCAAGGGAAACGCTCTCTGTCAATAAGTTTTAAACCTGCAAGTCTATTGACTTACAGTACAACAGCATTCTCTGTTAGATAGCCACCTATCAGGAATATGTTTTTGCTCTTAACAGATTCAGCAGTAATTACCATTGTGATACTTGTTGGTGAATATACAATAAAAAGTTAGTCATAAATAAATACTTATGTACAACAGGTGAAATGAGATTAAAATTAGATGTTTTTTTTTAATTTTTCCTTGTTAAAAGCGGAGCAGAATACTGTTACGACTGGAATTCTTGCCTTACTGATAGCCTTTGGCATGTCTCGTTTTCAAACAAAACAGAGATGGTTGCCTATTTGTAAATAAATGTTCAAGATTAAAAGTGGGGATTTCTGGATGTCCCTAACTGATTTTTTTTTTTTTCAGAATCTTTTTGCCATGTCATGTGTTGAGGCCCTTAAAAAAGTTGAAATTGTAACTTTTCATTTTGTTAGTTTGAGGATGGAAATGTTGAATGCAGTCTCAAAATGCTCAGTAGCAGCATCCATGTACAATCAATAAAACTGTCTGGTATGGTGATTAGATTGAGGGAAAGATTCATCTAAAGGTTTTTGTTGAAGAAAGTTTTGTAGCATGTGAGTTACTATGTTTCTGGTTGTCCTGATACAGAATATCTTGCTCTTGTCATATATTATTAGAAGAAGAAAAACAAGATTTCTCCTTTTCACAGTTTTTTAATAGTTGATTGAACTGAAAGACAAATTAGAGAGCAGGAACTAGTCCAGTTCCACAATGAAATGGAGCAAGTATTCTTTATTCGCCCAGGAGAAAATTTTGATGTCAAAATCTGGATTAGTATTTTACCGTAGTCCTTGGAGGCTTACTTGCAGCTCTCCATTTCAGCTTTTATCTGGACTTCAGTAACAAAATACTGAAACGATGTGTTTTTACTTAACTGTATGTTTTAAGTGAAATGACGTGAACATATATGTAAGTTGAATAGTTACTCTATTTTTAGAAATAAGCTGTTAAGATCCATCTTTAAACATCTTGGTCATATTTTCTATGTCTTCAATTTGTATGTTATGTAGAAACTCATTACAATTTTTTTTTCTGTATTTAAAATGGAAGAAGGGTTTATTGACTAGTCAGGAAAAATCAAAAAATTCTAATCTATTTTTGACTTGGCTGTGATTGCGGTCTAATTCTCAGCAAACTAACACTGCTGAAAGTTGAAGTTTATGGATATGATCCATGCACCTGGAGATATCAGCGTTAGACAGTTTGATGGAGTAAGTAGTCCATCAGATTCTCATCAGCTGCCTGCTCTTCTGCTTATTAATTAGCAGCATTTAAAGATAGGATAGCTGAGCATCAAGTAGATTGCTGAAATGTCCTAAATGAACTCTTAATTTCCTCCAGTATACCAGGATTTAATGGAAGTGAAGACTGTGCAGCACTAGAGCAGCTTTTAGAAGGGTATGACCAGCAAGATCAGGATCAAGTTTCGGAAGTCTGTAACTTGCCACTCTTCAAATATATGGACAATGATGTAAGTGGGTAGTTCTTATGATTTTTTTTAATAATCATTTTTGTTTGTTCAGTTTGAGGGAGATTTTCCTCTAATAGAGGAAAATAAGGAAAGTAGGGTCCATACATTTATTGCGACTTGCTCTTTCATCCTGCCTTGTGCCTGCAAAATTCTTTTTTTCTTTTTTTGACTTTGCTGCCTGCCCCGTAAAGTCCCACACTGTTGTTCTGTGCTGATGGTGGGAAGGCTTAGATGAAAGAGCAATTTGTTATCAATATGCTGAGTCTGTTTAAAGAGTTGTCCAAAATACAGTTCCCTTTTGCTTCATTAGTTATGGGGCCAGTACACTTTGTTGCTAGTGGTATATCTCAGAAATACCATGTTGCTGCCTGCATAAACGTTACAGAATGAGTGTGATGTCTACAGGATGTTGGATGCTTTTTTTCGGCACTTATTCTCTAGCAAATCGCTAATTTGTGAAAGATATATTTTTTTCATTTTAAGAAAGTAGTCTGTATTGTGTTTTTTTTCTTTGAAATTGTAATTTGTAGGCAGAAGGTATAAGGATAGGAAAGCCATAACATGCCGAACTTTGTAACAGTATTGACTAAAATTACTCTATTACCATGCTGAATAGTAGAAACCAAGGTACTGATTATACTGAAAAATGTTTGCGAGACTTAAATGAGCCATAACTAGATAATGTGTGCAGAGGTGCACACTGAAAATGTTTGTGGTGTTTTTTTTCTTCCTCCTGAAAAGCTTGAACAGCTGAAGCTGTAGAATCCAAGGCCAGCTAGGATGGGGCTTTGAGCAACCTTGTGTAGCAGAAGGTGTCCCTGCCCATGGCCTATGGCGGGGAGGTTGGAACTAGATGATCTTGAGGTCCCTTCCAACCCAAACCATTCTATGATGATTATATAATCATTTGGCAAAATTATTGTATAATGCACAGTATTGTTACAGATCTTGTTTCTCATTTCTCAAAGTGTTGGAGATGGAAAAATGAACCAACATTACACTTACTCTAAGTTGTATAAAGCGTAGTCTGAAAGCAGCATCAGTCTGTTTTCTGTACCGAATGTGACTTCTTCATTAATTGTGAACTTCAGTCAGTTCTGTGCAGTGTAATTCAACAAGACTATTTTGTGATAGTAAAGAAAGTAAACTTATCTTTTTCTATCAGTATGCCAAGCTTGGTCTTACCTTGGTGGTCCCAGGAGGTGGGATCAAGAAGAAATCTCCAAACACTGCACAAGACAAAACAAGAGGACCAGCCACGGTGGGCTCTCATGCCGATGAGGAAGAGGATGAATATTCTGGTGGACTTTGCTAGCTGCAGATATATGTTGTCTTAAATATCTAACTTGTTTGTGATGTTGAGCATATCCAAAGGTACCAGATTTACCAGAGCTTCATTGCAATTGTGATATGGGAATGCTAATATTAGCTTGGCAGCTTTTGGGTACAAAAAAAAAGGCGAAAGAGCATGATTGTACCTTTCATCTTGAAACACCTTTGGATTTCATTTTTTACCTGGTAGGAGCTTCTTCAGGGTACTGCCTGCCATTTATGGGAAAAAATTCGAGAGAAGTTTTTACTAAAAGCACAGTTTAAAAAGAAACCAAAACTCTGAAGAGAAGCACTGGGGTTAGGGAGAGTGGCACAAAATTCCAAATGCTGGATTTCAATACCTGACACTTTTTTGTCCCCAATAATATGTTTGTGATTGTTTTCTGAGTTAAATGTAAGGTTGTTAAATGAACATCATCTGGATGTTCATCTCCTGTTTAACATTATTTAAGGAAGACCGTGGCACAGAGGGATTTTCCACTAGTATAATCACTAGGGGGAACATTCAGTTTATTTTAACATGTTTTTACCTCACTGTGGAATATTACTTTAGTATCTTATTCTTTGCAAGGAGTATCCATGTGGTTGTAGAAAACACTAAGACAGCTACTGTGGAGGAGTTTTGCAAGGTTATGGGCGCAGATATGCACATCTTTCATCTTATATTGACCTGAAGTCTTTCAAAATAAGTGAGTGCATAGTGTTTGTAATGCACACCTTGGGGAATGGAAGGAGTGGACAACCTTTCTAGCACTGTTTCTGAACATAATGAAAAACAAAAATGAAGGTAAATTTTAATGTGTGTTAAATATAAAGCTCAGGAGACAGTATTTAGCAAAATTTAGGTGGAATGTTTCAGTGGTATGATTGAGCTTAGGAGTGTTTCAGATGTTCACTTCCTAATCAATACTCTAGTTTGCAAAGACGTTTCATTCTTTCATATTTTAAAAGCATAGAACAGCTACCTTTTACAAGTGGCATTTTTCAAACTAGCTCAAACCCAAAATAACCAAATTTTAAAGCATCTTCTCCACTTCTATTTGATTACAAGTTGTCATGTCTTTCACAAGCTTCTTTAGTGTCTAAATTAATTTGACCATTGTATGCTTAAAAGTTGACAACCCCAGAAGACGGATCTGTGGTCTGTTTTTTCAGGAGAACCTAATCAAGGTCTGCACTAAGGTGATGTCCAAAGTTCAATAAACAGTAGATCAAAAGCATAGTGTTAAGTGTCAGTACAGTTTCTGCCACATCAAGGAACTGGATGGCTTCAAAAATACTAAGTGTGTCAGATGTAACTGTGATGAAGGTAGACTTTGAGGGCTAATATTCACTTTGCTTGGGTTGGATAGCATTGAGTAGCATAGCAATGGGTGCACAAGCTACACCATGATTGTAGGCAGAACTGCTGTAAAAGTCACGTTATTCAATTTAATGGATGTTCAGAAAAAGCTTTTTCTTGGTATTATGTTTGGTACTAGCTTGGATTTCAAAGCTGTTTGAGAGCTTTTTAAAGCTGTTTAAACCTGTTGTTCTGTAGTGTCTGATAGATGATTTCCCTCTGTTATTAAGGATGTATATAAAAGTTTTTGTACTTCTAAAAAATAGCCTAAATGAAATTTTAGGAAGTGAGTTGCTTTTCTCTCAGAATGATTACTAATATACACGAAAGATGTTTTTTTGAAGACTTTCCTATAACTCTTCTTTCTTCACCACTGAGGAAACTGAAGTGAAGCGTTCCACCTTCTGCCTTCTGGATTTGTTCATGAAGGTCACCATGCACTTTTTTATGGGGAGTTTTTATTACTTTTTTTTTAAAGCACATTTAGAAGCACTGGGAACACTAAGTGATTTTCCCTGCTTTTCCCTGCTGCTTCCATTTCTGAAATTACTTTTGGTGAATGGTACCAAGGAGTTTACTACTTTGTGTGTGCAAACAGTAACATGTATCTGAGAAGACAAGCAAGCAGGTCTGTCTGCAGGAAAGAACTTGATGAAATTTATACATCAGAATGCTTTTCGTGTTAGAAAAGAATATGCAAGATTGTGTCTTACCCACTCCCTCAGTTTTTTTTTTTCTTTTTAGCTTGTGCTAAGTACGGAAAACCTGGGACAAAAGTAACTTATACTAAATGTGTTAAGCTGCCATTGAATTTAAAGGGGTTTCTCTGAATCTTAGGAACAGAATCTTAATCTTTGATTGCAATGTTGCTGCAAAGACCAAATCTGCAGAAATGGAAGTGTCTGAAAATAAGATGGTCTATTTTATATAACTTATTCTCCTATTTTAGGCAATGAAAGTGTGATAGGAATATTATCTGCCTTTTAGTAAATGTTTAACTATAAAAGATGCTGTCTGTATGTTATGTATAAGTGTTTGTTTCTATCTTTCAAAGCAATTTGCACACTTCTGTAAATATCATTTAAGTGATTTAAAGTGAAAAATACACCATTTTCAGCAAGGAAGTTTCCAAAACTAATGGTGGCTGTAAGAAAAATAAAATAAGATTTGCATGAAGACTGAGCAATGATCAGTGTAATGTATATGAAATTAGATGATTTCTAAATTATCTGTAATTTATGGCTGAGTATGCCGAAGTGCAGTGTGAAATCTGTGCTTTATTTGTTCCTTTCCCAAATCTGTAATGTATTAGATTATGAAGTGTGTTTGTAACAGCTCTACAGATGCTGCCTCTGAGAAGAGGCTGTGTTTCACCAACATGAAAAATAAAACTTGAAACTAACATATTTGTGCTAGCTTTCCCTGTTGTTGATCAGGTCCTGTTTAGCATTGCCATTTGAGAATGAATGTTTTTTTTTGTAATCTCAAACAGATTTCATGTGACCATTTGTCTGTGATTCTTGTTGCCAGGCATTGCGGGTATATTATGCGATCAAGGACCTAAGTCTAGGAACTTCCTGGCTCAGTTTTGGGCATTGCAAGTCAGTGGTGTCCAGTCTTTGCAGCTTGTTCATTGGGCATTTCCTTAATTTCCTTACAGTCCATTTAATTTTATCCTGTGTTTTTTGTTTTTCTAACTGACCTTTCGGTACCTCTCCGCTGGCTTTCATTGTCAAGGAAGTGACATTTATTAGGCAATTCTGTCCAGTCAGAATAAAAAGTATGTATGTTTTGCCTCTGTGATAATATGTAGCATCTTGGTTGATGTCACTTCACTTCCTAATGGCTTATATTTAGAAAACAACATTGTCATACTGGGCAATTGTCAGACTGGAATTTGTCATCTTTTAACAAAGAGAGAGAGGGAAATAATTCTCCAAGTTCTCAGTCTTTAATTTTAGCCTAGGCATAGTAATGGTTTAGCAAAATGATTGTCTTTCTAGTGATGGGGGAGGACATGGAGATCATTAAATCGTAAGAGATAAAGCGCTTGTCTCCACATTTGGGCTGCTTAAATATATAGAAAACTCTTGAAGTCTTCAGGAAGAATACACCAACGTGCTCCAAGATTTACCTGAATATGCCGAAATCCAGAAAGGATTGGGAATATTGATGGGAGCAGAACAGACACGAAAAAAGTCCCTGAGTCAAACTGTGCTCAAGTATTGATACTGACTGTAACCGAAGTCTCGTGTGTGCCTCTGGACTCTGCTAGAGGCTGAAAGAGGTGCCTGGACCAAAATGAAAGGGTCAATTAAATGTGGAGGATATTCTGGCCATAAGAACTTGAACGTTAATTTCCAGCAAATACAACTGTTTTGGAATGGTTTAGGAAGAACACATACAAGTGACATAATGGCTACTTAAGTCATAGATTTTTGCTGGTTTAAAACCAAACCTGGAAGTGGTGTGGTAAATGGGAAAGTTAGTTTTGGAATGATTCATTCTTTACCTGTGTCATTTTACTTGTATGTTGAAGTGTCACTGGATGTTTAAGCAATTCTATAGATAAGTGGAGTTTTTTTCTTCCAAAGTGTAGTTTGTAATTCTGGTACAGAAAGCTTTTTTTTTTTTTTTGGGGGGGGGGGGCGGGGGAACACGGACTGGGGAGGGGAGAGAAGTTTAAAAAAAACACCATGGAGTGCTACTTTTATTTGTATTTGAATGGAAACAGATTCTGTTAAAATACATAAAAATACATTTCTGTATGTGCTGAATGTATACAGAAATAGAGTGGGGGCATATGAGGTATTATCAATGTGTGTTAAAACTGCTGTGTTCATTAGAGTTTCTTAATCACATCATATGGGTCACATTTTCAAAGCAGTTTTGGTTCATAAGAATGCAAGCTTGGCATTCTTCATTTGGATCCAGTGGGGAGTTCAGAAAACAATCAAGTGTGTTGGAGTTTACCATTACATTGATGAGAGCTGGGCTTTGCAAATAGCATTGTTTTTTCAGGAACATGGAGATGCCTACCTGAGGGTGGTCGCACACTGGAACAGGCTCCCCAGGGACGTAGTCACGGCACCAAGCCTGTCAGGGTTTAAGAAGCGTTCGGACTGTGCTCTTAGTCATATGGTCTGAATTTTTGGGTAGCCCTGTGTGGTGCCAGGAGTTGGACTCAGTGATCCTTGTGGGTCTCTTCCAACTCGGGATGTTCTGTGTTTCTATGCATTTGAGTACCTGAAGAACTCTGACTGTGTCCTTCCATACTAAAGAAAACCACAATGAATCTCTTTCATTTGATTTGCCTTTTTTTTTTTTTTTTTCCCTTTATATCTGCTGTTAGTACCTTTTTAAGGTAAATCCTGGGCAACTACTACTGGCTTTCACAGAATTAGAAATAACTTGGTACTCAAACCAGGACGTAAATTGTTGACGTACTTCCTTGCTGTAAAATTAATTCAAAGAGTTGCGATTAGGTTGACAATGAAGACCTTGTTGGTATTGCACATAAATGCTATTTAGATGCCTTAAATATATTTAGTTTGCAACTGTAATTTTAATAGTTGCTTTAAAGTGTGTAATTAAAAATATATATATATATATTGGTGTATGTTTGTACAGAGAACAAAGCTAACTTTGGCAAGTGACTTTTTTCTAGCTTTTTAAAACTTTCTAGGTAGGTGCTTTTTCTGTAACTAATTGTATGACAAATGCTGTTCTTTTTCTTCTTTTTTTTTTTCCTTCTTATTTTAAAGCAAATCTGACACTGCTTTTAAACAAGAGAAGAAAATACTTAAAGCTGTCAGTTAACAAAATGTCTTGGAGGCATTCCACTACAGGTCGGCTAAAACATGGTTTGAGTTTCAGTTGTCAAAATGCGATTCTCACCTCTTAGAAGACCACATTTGCAATTTTTTTTTTCTTTGAATGCCTGAATTGTTCCTAAGGAATAAAAGGGTGGTGTCCAATAGTCTCACATGCTGCTGTTCTTCATCTGTATTTTATTTATGTGTCTAGTTGGACTTTATTTAAAGCATTCTGCTTATTGAAAATAACATTTCTTTTGGTCTGCATTTGGCAACAGAAACAAAGCTGTGTTTGGTTATCACAGAGGTCTTGAAGTTTGGTAAAAAGACTGAGCAATTAAGCAGAGGTTAATGGCTCCATTATACTACTTTGGCAAATTCAGTGCCTTGTTGGGTCCTCTTTAGTATGGTCTTTTTTTTTTCTTTTTTCTATTTACTGTAGTAGCAATGTATTTAGATTAGTGTCAATGAAGTCTGTGCATCTTAGTCTGCATTAGTGTTTGAGCTATTGTTAGCTCTGTGCAGGAAATAAATAGTGGAGGGAAAGAGAGACAGTTCCTATCAGTGGTGTGTCAGTTAACGTTAGCTACATCGGAGTACTCATAAATAATCCATGTAAGCTGGATGCTTGAGTGTCTGTGACAAAAAAAGAAAAAATATTCTGTGTAGGTAAACTACAATGGTGTTTTTGAAAAATGGGAATTTGTTGATGGGATTCCTTTGCAACAGCAGTTATTGCAAAGTGGCAGACCCTGAAATCTGGAAGAGTAAGTGACCATTAGCACTGTAGCGAGTGGGTAAGGCATATATTTTTCCAGAAATCTGACTGTTGTGGTATGTTCTTGTGAAGAATGGGTAGTACTGCATCGATGCAACGTGAAGACGTGTTTCTTGTACAACTAAACAAAGAAGGTAGCACGTTGCTACCAGAACTGTGGGGTTAAACTGAAAATTGTATGGGAAAATGTCTTCCCGAGCCCTTTCTAATATGGAATGACAACAAAGCACGGATCTTCACACAGTTTAACGATGTGGGCTCTGTAACCCTTAGGAGACTTCATCATTACTGACAAATCACCTTTTCTACTGCATTTAAGTCAAAGCTGCTGGAATACTTGAAGGCTGAAGAATCTCTGGCACTGAAGTTCTCCAGTGTGATGTGAATCATCCCTTGGGTGCTGTGAATAAGGAGCTGTAAAGATAGTAAGAACTAACCCTTTCTTGGGGAGAGGGGAAAAAAATCAAAACAAAACAAAAAAAACCATGAAAACCACAAAAAACACCTTTTTTAATCATTGAATTTTATAGCGAGTAGAAAAGTTTCCTGAAGGTAGGAAATAAAAGAAGGAAGCATGCTCTGACCCCCTCAAAAAAAGCCAACTAGTGCTGGTAACAAAATTGGAGCAAGTAGATAATACTTCCCAGAGCAGAAGGGAACCACATAGGATCTGCGGTTATTTTAGTTATGTAGGAGTCTGAGTAGGAATATCAAGCTGTAAGCTAATGGTCTTCAGAGGCCAGCATCCCCAGGCGTTGGGCTCATTTTTCCTGTCTCTGTCACCCAGTACCTGTCAGAGACCCCCCTAAAAGCAGCCAGGTCTTTGTTTCAGAGGTCTTGATTTGCAGTGGTGCTGTGGTGTGGCTGCCAGCTTGGGACGGCAGTGAGAAGCAGCCGTAAGTCTGCACAGACATTGGAAGAAAAAATGGCTGTTGGTGGCTCATCTGCTGAGACTAATGAGGATAGCAGTAATGAGCAAAGCTGGGCTCTCATACACACGCTGCTGGGATACTGATGGGTGCAGTGTGGTGTTGCAACCCGTTAGGGATACTCAAAGAAACGTTTGGATACTGGGGTGAAAAAAGTAGATCCTAGCATCTGCAAAGTATAAATAGGTTATCATGACTTCCCTTGCGTTTTTTGGATATGTATTTATGCACTTGTATTTTGCTTTACTGCTAAAGTAGGCATAACCTGGAATGGGTTAATTTTACCCAAAACGTTGTTACTTTATTAGCGCTAGATGGTGCTGCAGAGTAGGCAAAGTTTTCTTTTGCAGCTAGAAATCGTCTAGGATAGCTTTAACATTAAAATATTCTCGGGTGGAGTATTGATTTGGTTACAAACCACCGCCACACACTGCTGCTTCTCATCACTTGCAACGCCTGCCTGGACGTCTGAGGCTGCACAGTTGGTGCCACGCTTCTCAGCCCTCAGGCTGGGGGTAAAAATCCTTCATGATAGCATGGCTGTGTTTGTTGCTGATGTACACGGGACAAGCACCACGTACAGCCTTGCTCTGGTGCTGCTTTTGCCTCCTTGAAGCTTAGATAAATGCATTTATTTTTACCTGTGATTTATCCCACGATAAACGGGCGCTTCAAGAGGTTCAAATCACAGGTGGATGTGCCCTTTCTCTCCCTTTCTCTGAGCACAGCTCTGAGAAATCAGGTCACGGAGAGCAGGTGGGAGAAGAGTACATAAAACAGGAGCCACTGTGTGTTATGACTTGTTAATGGAGATTTTAAGCTCTCCTTGTAGCTGCAAATTTATACAAAGTGCGGGACAGCAAGCAACAAGTTGGGGTGAGACAAGCTGAATGCAAATGGGCAAAGTGAAGGAAGTCGGTCATAATGCAGCAGCACATGGGCTGACAGGAGAGAGGGATCCTGCTGTAATCTGCCAAGAGGACTAAGTTTCAAAAAAATGCCACTTTCTGATTTATTTGCAGGGGTGGGGAGGAAGGGATAGGACTGGTGTGGCTGCTCCGTTCACCCTGGGAAGAAGTTCTGCTGCCATGTGTGGTGTGAGGCAGCATGGAAACAGACACATTCTGGGATTTGTGTCCCTTTCCTGTCACTCACTGACTGCAATTCAGGAATTAAAGGTAAAAACCTTATAGATGGAGACAGGGATGTTTTTATTTTATTTTATTTTATTTTGTATGTGCAGCTGACATCTTTCTAGCCAGTGCTTTCTCTGCTGCACTGCTCAACAACTGTCCTGCAGTAATTGTGTTAGTAATAATATAGCAGAGAATTCATGAAGTGTAAAGACCTATGGTACCCCGTGTGTCTTACTGGTGCCAAATGTTTTATATAACTGACCACCAGCCAGTAATTTTCTGGCACCCGTCTTGTGTAAATGTATGAGTTTCCAAGCTGAATAGCTGGAGGAAGAATGAGGAGCCGCTCAGCTGTGCTGGAGCCCTGAGCACAGGCTGGTGTGTAAGGAGCGAGTAGTTAGAAATGGGTAAGGCAGCTGTGTAGCAACGAGTCCAAGCAAGGTATTTTCAAGCTTTGATAACAGACATGCAGAAATACTGGTATAGTTAAAACTTCACCTTTAAGTGTAATATTCTTCTGGTACTTCAGCAGTCATAATGTTTATCCCTTCAAACTTACCAGATCTTGCGTCTTGTGGGAATTCCTGAGAACTGCTTGTCTTTGAAACACCAGTGGAGAGTTCCCCACTTTGAAATACTTCAGACTATTCCTGATGTAAGACACGAGTTTGGTGACAAGCCCTGCTATTAAAGAAACCTGGAAAGGAAAAGAAAGCACATTTTTTTTCTGTTGATTCAGACAGAAGTGTTTGTATGTAGAAGGCTTAGATCTCCTTAGACCTTAACATTCTCCAATGTAGCCGTTAGGGTTTCTTTTCCCTCTCTGATCATGCATGTTAGTATGCGATCTGAAATTCAGATAGCTGTTTTTCTGTATCTGTTATTCTGCAGCAAGTAGGAAGCAAAAAAGTTCTCGTGGTTGAGATAGTGGCAGGAGGCAACTCAAGAAGGAGTGTGTGCACGTGGCCACGCATGCTGGTCACTTGTTCGTGTTTGGGTATGTTAACATAGAACTACCTGTGATCCTTTGAGGGATAGGCTGCCAAATGGCTCCATGTTTGTGTGATTTTGCCACCCATTTTTGCCTGGAGATGCTGTGATGATGTTGGACCAGGTGCGAATGCCTCATGTTTAGTGCAGCCAAACAAAACCGGCTATTAATGACGTGCAGCCAAGCTAGTAAATGCATGCAGTAGCCTGAATGTATACGCATGTTATCTACATATCTCCACCTCTGTTTATGGCATGATATTTTTTTTATATTAAATGATCATGGATATCTAAGAGGAAACTAGCATTTTTGAAGTAGTGTTTACTCACAAGACTGGAGACCGAAGTGCAGTAGTGATACAACTTGATGCTTCATAAGTTGGGGTATGCGTTAATTACTTCAACCCTGTCAAAAAGGTATTTCTGCTTCCAGGATAAATTTGTATACTACTTCCACATGAGAGAGGTGCGGAGAACCATCTGTGATCATTCTACTGAACTTAAAACAGCTAGTTTGTTGTAAATTGGAGAGGAAAGAAGAATTCAGAATATATATATATGTGTGTGTGTATATATATATATTCAGGGCATTTCAGGACTAGTTTAAAAACAAATGAAAAATAACTAAAGGAACTTAGATTTGTAAAGAAGGCACACTGTTTGCATGATTCTTTTTCCTTCTTTTTTGCACCCTTTTTCCACTTCCTCAATTATAATACGTTGCTCACAGCTTTTTGTATTACCTTTTTGGACGTCCAATAAAGCAGAATATAATAGTTTCTTAACTGGTTCATCAACCATCAGGAGAAAAGCCTGTGCCTATTGAGTTTTCCTTATAGCAGATTACATCATGAATAATTCTGACTACTGTATGTAGTCTTGTATTGCTATAACAAAAATACTATTTGCTTTTACACACAGCTATTGCAGTTACTACAACTCTGATCTTTATGTTCTGATAATCATCTGATAATCTCTGATAGAAGAATCGGAAATGTTAATTAATAGATTCAATCTGACTGAAGCATAGAAAGAGACAAGAAGGCAGTGTGTGATCCGGAAAGGAGTGGACATGGAAAGAAGACACCAAGAAGGTTTCCATCCCAGTGCTAAGAGTACTCTTTCTCTCTTATGATTTCCTGACCGTAAGTATGAAGAAAAGCAAAGGAACAACTGGAGCCATAATGTGCAGTTTGACAAATAAGAGAGTTGCTGGAGGGAACCATAATGTGAATTGCACATTTGATGTCTTGGGTAAATCACGTAAGTTGCAGTTTTTGTTAGAAATTTAAAGGCATTTTGAGTGTCACTGACAATTCTGCTGCAACGCATTAGGGAAAAGTACTTCTTTATGGTGTCCCTTCAGTTACTGTCAAATTTATCCTACTTTGATCTGATATGTTTCTTCATACAGCATGAAGTGGATTATCCAGATGTACAGCAAACCAATGGAGAATGTAACAGTGGATGATTCTGTATGCTGTCTGCTTGTTGTTTCCCTTCTCCATTCTACAGGTGCATGCATTTTGCCTTTGTTGCAGCAGCAGGGGTATTGTTTGAAGCCTCTGATGTTTTCCATTTTTTTCAGTTACCTTGAGGGGAAACTAAGCCATTGCTTTGGTGGGATATTCCAGTAAAACTTCACCCTTTTGAGTATTTTTTTCTTGTTTTTTTGGCTTAGTTTATGCTCATTGGAGAAAAACAAGTAATAAAATGAATACACTGTTATAGAGCTGGAGCTGACAGAAGGCTACTGGTCTCTGTCAGCCCTCCAGGATGTGCTGCATTCTGGTGACAACCAGACTGGCATTTTGTTACTGTTTTTGTTTTTTGTCCTTGACAAAATACAAATAGCGGGTGAATGAGATATGTAATCATTAGATTTAGACCACGTCCATCTTGGGAGCTGTGGTAGATTAAATGAAGGTTTGAACTTAAAATATACAAACTGCTCTGCAGTAACTTTCCTCTCTGAGGCAGACTTTTAAGGGCTGTCATATCTCATTGAACTCTTTTTCTCTGACTGAGGAATTCATAATCCTTTGAATTAACTGTGATATGGTTCACTAACATAGCATGTGCCATAAGTATAGCATTTTGAGACGGCTGGGTTAAATGTGAATTAATTGCTTAAAATATGAATGTTACATTTCTTGCTAGTCTTCTAAGTTATTTCAGTGTAGTTATTTGTGCCATTGGCTTTCTTCCCAATTTTCCTAAACATCATGTCTAAGTAGTATTTAAAGATGATGATGTTCCTGATGTCTAAGTAAATTGTTGAAAATCCCTGGCAGCCGCTTACTCCTCAGATGAAGATTTCAGTTACTCCAAGGCAACTGGGGTGTATTTTTTTTGTTCAGCCCATCAGTTTCTAAATTGCATTCACTCCTATGCTTCATTTTGTTTTAGGGATGCCACATCACATATCAGCTCTTTGAGCCAGTGTGATACTTCATGTCTCTCAAAGCCTTCCAAACTTTCTTGGATGAACCACTGGCAGCCTGTGGGCCTTTGGCAAACTCTCAACCAGGCTGTGATCAAGTTCTTCCCAGCAGAAGACTAGGATGATACATATTTGATTATGATCTTATTTCTGCTCATTGAGCTCTTTCGTACAAAGGTTTGGTGGCAGGAAGGAGAGGTTGGCTGAAGGGTCTGGATGCTGCACGTCCCAACTGTGCTGAGGTTAGAAGTATCAAAGGCTGGGACTTTTTTTCCCTGTCAGGAGTGGATGAAATTCTGTGGTAGTGTGTGTACAGATCTGCCCACACCCATGACTGCACATATCTCAAAAAATCACTTTCAAAAAAGGACAGAGAATAGCTAATATAAGGAAAACTGCAATTTTGTATTTTACCAATGATGCAATTTTTGCATTTTGTAATTATGGACATGCCTATAGCCAAATTAATGTTGAGATCACAGAGCTGGGAGCAAATCCTGAAGTCTGGTTCTGGATCTCGGTCAGGAATTGAATGTCCCTGGGGTTCAAAGTGGGAGATAAGTTGGAATCTGCAGTTCTCCAAGTGCATGTCAAGTTGAAGGAGTAAACTCTCTCTCTCTCCCCGCTTCATGTATTTGCCTATAGACATTATGCAGCTGATCCTCAGCTGTGTGCAAGGTGCGCTGCCTCGAGGCAGCCAACTGTACCCACAGGCCAAAATTCCTGCAGTGAAGGATTGCAAGCTTCTGGCTTTCACCCGTCTCTCCCAGACAGGCTTCCATGGCAGGCAAGGGCCTGACTGAGACTCCTCTATGTGTTTACCATGCGCAGACCCCAACTCCTGGGGGAAAGATATCCACTTTCTTCTTCTGTCAGGGTATTGAAGTGCTGGATCCTGCTGCTGGGTGTTATGGAAAAGAGAAAAGTGGACTGGGATGTTGTGTGGCCAAAGATGGGTTAGAGGTCAAAGCAACATCTACTGTTTGTCAAGGCCATTTCATTTCAGGCAAATGGTCTTCAAGCTTCTTAAATGACACTTGGAGGTGTTTGAGTTATTGCTGAAATGCAGCCATTTCCAGAGCTGGAGGCATTGACAACATAACAGCATGCAGAAACCCCACGGTGCCAGAAAGTGGAAAATAGCGGTCTCTAAATACTACTACAGGAGGGATTTAAAACAGGGATTTGATGCTACTTAGACTAATTGCTGGGCTGATTAGCTTGCAACCTTTGCTTCTGGTTCTGTTCTTTGCCTTGACTTGAAAGCTTCCTGTCTGCTGTCCTCTTCCATCATGAGCATTTATAGTCAGTTATTGCAATCGTGGCCCTGCTACGCCCAGCAGCCCTACCTTGGCTTGCTGTTCTTGTGTTTGTTACACACAAACTGCCGTGTTTCACTCTGCTGGTTTAACTGCCTGTTAATTAGGCAGTTTCTAAGCAGTAGTGCTAGGCAGGGATAAATCTGCAAGACAGCAATATTGCTGGAGTTTTCCAGTTTATGTGAGTGGGTAACTTCAGGTCAACAGTATTTGTCTTCTGCATTTAGTGAAACTGGGGCTGAATGAAGTGTCCTGGAAAGGTATAAATGTATCTAAAGTATTAGCATTCAGAAATATGAAAAAAAAAAACCACCTCAGAACATTATGCATTGGAAGCTTTAGCACAATCTGATATACTGTCTATTACAGTCAGTTTTTAGGTAATGGATGGCATTAAAATATTCCCAAGGCCTGCAGTCTGACTTTTTTTGGCTTCTTTCCCCTTCATCTCCTTTTCTTGCCTCACCACACCCCACCACCACCATCCTCTCTCCAGATCCTCCCCCCACCCACAAAAAAAAAAAAAAAAAGAAAAATCTGTAGTTCTATAATTTATGAGACAGTCTCGTAAATTACCATGTTGGAGTTAGTTGTCCAACTGCCTGTGACCTGCTGGGTATTTGCTGGAAAAAAATAATGAATTCTAAGAGTTTCATGAATCTTAATGTGAATGATTCTCCATCTGAAAGTTTGGACTGGATTGATTATTCCCCAGTTTAAAATATTTCCCTCTTCTGTTCCAAGAGTAGTAACATTAACCTATTCTTAGGGAACCTGTCACCCAAAATGCAGATAGCAAAGAGTTGGAGAGAAAAGCTGGCAACTCACCCATAATTTCAAAATGTTATTGGTCTCAGATTACCACGTTAAAAGGAAGCCAGGATCATTTAATGCATGACTTACTAACCAAGAAAGGAGCTAAATTTAACAGAGAACATTCAAAAAATTGTTCAACCAATGCTAGTGTTGATGTTTGTATCCTGAACTGGATGTAACTGGAGTTGCTTCATGAACTGGAGCTGGGAGTCTGAAAACCATCTTGTTCCTCTGTCTTGTAAATGAAGAACATGCTCTGCAAAAGTGTGCTGAAATAACTGTGTCCTTTGTAATGAGTTTCAATATTCATTTAGGCCTCCCATCATGAGTACCAAGCTGGATATGCAAGGTATCACTGAGAAAGGACAATATTGTCTTGTCCCTTTGAGAAAGGGTAAGTACATTCAAGGAAGAGGATGCATATGGATGGGGTAAGGCAGCATAATAACAGCTCTGCATTCTCCTAATTCTAAACTATGAGATTTCTGCCTTAGTGCAATGTTTCTGATACTGCCATCCGTAAGAGGGAGAGGGCAGGAGCCATTTAGTTGTCATCTGCTTGTGTCCACAGAAATCTTGCAGACTATCAGGGTTTCTTTAAGCCAGTTTTAAGGGTAGTGATGGTGACTGTGTTCCTGAGGTTTGGAGACACCCTTAGACTCTCTTAGGACTGTGTGGGAGTTGCCATGTGTACAAGGATGAGATTGTGATCTGTGAGAGATGTTATGTTCCTGCTGCTGCTTTGGGTTTGTGAGTCTCTGGCTAATGTAAGCCATCTGAATCCTGCATTTTCAATATGCTTTTTTAATGTTAAGAAGAGTTAAAAAGATCCGCACACACCCTGCTCCAAGGTCAGAATTAACTCTAAGCCTGCAGCCAAAAGCTGTATAGCATGGGAGATCCCACCTATAGCTGATAACCCACGTACTCGGAAGGATGTTTATCAGCATGTATCCCTTTCTTCTGTCTTTACTTTTCATCCTAGCTCACTTAGTTTCAGGTGCTGAGTGGTGTACCTTTATAATGCTTTAAAAGTTTTAAATTGGGACTGACAGCTGAGAAGCAGTGCAACCAAAATGAAGGCAGTATGGCTGGGGACACACTGCATCCTCCAGACTTGCTCCCCTGAGGTGAGGAAACTCCCATTCATCTTAATACATCTGCTTCCTCAGGTAAAGCTGCCTTGTACAAATAATGGCAGGAGGTCAGCATCTTCCCTTTGAGCTAAATGACCAACAGAAAAGGTCCGATAATGCCCTGGTGGCTACTCTTACTTAAAAAAATAATAAATAAATTAACAAGATTATCTCGTGGGGCTGAGTGGTTCCTTGATCTGAAAAAAAAAAAAAATCTTTTGCTCACCTGCTCTACCTTGCCTCTCTTCAGCCCCTGGAAGGAGATACAGCACTGAAATCAAGACAGGGTGCTGTGAGAAACTGTGCTCCTCATATGGGGCAGCTGTAGAAGTCTAGCATCTGATAGTAATTGATTAGTAAATTAAATTTTAACAACCTAGAGGCTGCACACGGTCCAGCCCTGCTCCCCTAATATAAATCATTCAGATTTGCAAATACGAAACACATGTTTTTCTGTCTGACCTTGTCTTTTATGGAGCAGTGGAGATTGCAAACACAGATGCTCAGGTTTGTCTGCTTTCCTGGCCGCCAAGGCCGCAAATGGCAGCTTTGCTCTCGGAGCACACGTTAGGTTGATGTTACTTTGCGACCTGGAGAAGAGATACGGCAGCAGGCAATAAAGCTGGGCTGGAAGCCGCTCAGACAGCCTCGCTCCCTTTAGGCCTTGTTCACCCAGAGCGGGGCCGTGACCTCCGGCCCTGCAGCCCGACTCCTCTTCCCTTCCCCACCACGGGTGGGAGGAGGACACGGCTGCCTACGTAACGTGGCTGATGGCAGAAGGCTGTCGGTCACCTGCTGTCTCCACCAGCAGCAAAGTGCAGGTTTTGCCTGTTTCCTAGCGGTTTTGGCTTATACCCAGCGGCTTTGAAGCACTCCGTCCCTGGCAGCTGGGGCTGGGGCAGGTCCTTTCCCCACACTCCTTATTTTAGCTGCAAGCTCCAACGTGGACCTAGGCACCACCACAGCTAATGCTGCTCACCCTTCTCCTGGAGGTGTTTAATGACTGGTTTAATGAGCAATTAAAGATAGTTTTCCCCTTGAGAGCTGAAGCCAGCCTGTCTCTGTACCCCTAGAGGAAGGTAGGGCTCTGTGTGTACCGTTTCTTCCCTTTCTCATCGGAAGGGCATGTCCCAGTCTGACACCTAATTTCTAGTGCTCTTATTCTGGAGCAGAAGTGGAGACGGCATGTTTAAAGGCTCAGATCTACTCTGACTGCAGTCAGTGGGAATTTTCCTATGTAGGTGCTAAGTATTATTCAGTGTAAGCAAAACTTGGCCCATTACTTTTAACTTATTTTCCATTATAAATCAAATCCTCTCTCTAATTTTTGCCTGAAATCTTTCCTCCTACAGAGGAATTTGTTGTAGCTATAATGTTGCCATGAAGTATTTCAGCCACGAAAGCTTGAAAATAATTTTCTTCCCTTTTAGAAGTCATGTTTCTCAGGGAATCTAACTTGCTCTAAGACTTCTGAATGTGATTTATTGATGTATTATGACCCAGAGAGTAGTTTTGCTGGTTGTTGGGAGAGCAAATGGATTGAGTTCTGAGGCCAACAGCTTTGTAGGCTGAGGTGTTAGCAAAGCATTTAAAGCTCTCTGTGTTACTGATGAAGGCACATGTTTTAACACCCATGTATCTCTGCTCTCCAGAGTTTAATAAGACAGCAAGAAAGATTTAGGCCCTGAGCTTGAACTCACACCAAAATAAAGCAAGCCCGGACTTAGGTGGAAGCTGGAGAGTGCTTTCCCTCAGGGGCGTACAGCACTATGAAGGGGCACCGTGGGACTCTCCCTCAAGGACAGCAAGCTGCACCTCCACATCTCCCATCACACTCTCCCATCAGGGTGTTGGTGATCTATAACACCCCGTGCGGGAATCCAGGAGAGAAAATAGGTGCAGTGGGGATGAAAGTAGCAAGAGGCAGAAAACTGAAGATATATAGAGATTGAAGGGTGGAGCTGGACCATGTTTTCAACCTTTTACTTTGAGAAAGCAATGACTGAAGACTCCCAATGCTGCCTGTCCACATCTGTGGATGGGATGGGGAAGTAAGGACACATCAGTGGGACAAAAGAGTCAGTACAGAGGATCTAGCATAGACATTATGTGTGGTTTGGGTGTTCTACAGTGCCCTAGTTGTAGGCTGGTCCTGAGGATCTTCAGTTCTTCTCCATGCTTGGCCATGTCATACCTCCTCCCCAGAGGGAAAAGGGCTGAAGGCAAAAGAAATCTGGTCACACGGACTGAATGCCTTTAAGTGGCTATAGCACATTAAGTGTGTACATGCAGTGCACCCTCTGCATTAGTTTCATACAAAATAGATTTAGTTCATGTGCTACAAAACCTCTCCATGGTGTGAATCAGTTTGATAAGACAGTCTAGACCACTAGCGTGGTCTAATGGGAGGTGTTCCTGCCCATAGAAGGGGGATGGAATTAGATGATCTTTAAGGTCCCTTCCAACCTAAACCTTTCTGTGATTCTATGAAAGTCCTTGTGAAATTGCCCTCAGTCCTGCACTCCAAATCCAGACTATAACTCTAATGCTGTGGACACACCAGTGACAGGAAAAATAGCTATTTAAACCTTACTGCAAAGAGGAGTCCCAGGAGAGCCCTGTGATGTCTTCACACTTAGCAACACTCAGCAAAATTTTGTTCTAGAAGTACTTCATGGCTATATAATGTCTGGAGAATTGCTTTGAGGTGGGAGGGAATCCTTTCAAACACTTTGAAGATTCAGTTGCATGACAGTTTATTCATGTGACTGGTGTTACAGTTTGCAGTTAAGCATTGATTTGGATGTTCACAAATCATCGTAAATCTTAGTCACATTAGTGATCACACAAGATATGTGAAGCTGCCTCTATTCAGACTGCTGTCAGCAGTATTTCATTTACTTCTTTCTTGTCCAGGATGCTTAGCATCTTTTATGCATGGGGCTATGGCTTTATGATTATTGTTATTATTTGTTTTAAAAGATAAAGTTCTCATTCCCAAGCTGCTGGAGTCCTTACAGAAGTTAAATAAGACTTTGGAGTTGTTGAGTACACAATGAAAGTGGAAATTAAGTTTTCACCTACTGAATGCTTTTATTGTTAATGCCATCTTTTTTAACATGAGATTCCTGTACCAGTCTCTTAATAATAGCAGAATGTGCTAATATCATTAATGTATCTTGAAATGAAAGAAGCCCTTTCCACTCATTGCAGGAATGTCTTCAGGACTATGCAGTCATCTCTATTACAGGGCAACGGTGCACAGAGATATTAATTTTATGTAGGAAGGCAGATTGATGTTTTTTTTTTGTTTTGTTTTGGTTTTTTGTTTTTTTCTTTTTTTTTTCCCCTCCAGAGTAACTGGATTTTGTTATTTGAGACTGTTTTCCATTGTTTGTTTTAGGATTTTAAACCTGATGATATTGGTCATTAGTGCCTTTTACTGTAGAAATTAAAAGCTAAGGTTCCTGTGTGAATTGATGTTGGATGACAAATTTCTGCATTTCAGTATCATTTCGATTTGCACGTTGTTACTGTCTGGATATGGTTAGTAGTTCTGCATTCATTTAAAGCAATAATACTGGTATTTATTTTATTTTATTTTATTTTATTTTATTTTATTTTATTTTATTTTATTTTATTTTTTACCTCTGAGGGAAGAAGCGTTAACAGCAGTCTTGCTTATGAAGTAATGCAAGGAAACGACAGCACTCTCAAGTTCCCATTTGCAGTGATGCTTGCAACCAAGCCATCCCTCATCCTTAGCTGAGCACAGCCCCCAGGCTCATGAAGCCAGACTTGCAGCCCATCAGTTGTGAGCTGTTCCCCAGTCTCTCCCTGCTGCACAGGCTGGCTTTGTTGCCCTGCTGCAGATGACTTTCTAAAATCTAAGTGGCACGTTGCCGTATTCAGCAACCAATCCCTTTTTCTGCAGCTGCAGTGCCTCCTGTTAAGCAGAAGATCATCTAAAAAGCCAGCCATGGTGTTTGTTCTTGTTACTGCATTGTGGCCATTAGAGGCTGTGGGGCTGGGGGTGCAGGTAGAGAAGGCTCTATGCAGGCTCATGAAGTTGGCCCTGGAGACTGAATCTCTCATGTGAAGAACGAGTGACATGTGTGTCTCTGTGAGATCTGACACTTTTGGAAAAAGTGAGAAACATGGGCCTCTATCAGTCTTTACCTGGATCACTTAGCTGGTCTGGGTAGGACTGAGTGCTTGCTAAATTCTTGAACTGTCAGCATGATCCATGAGGGGTACTACTCCAAAATACTAGTGTTTGGGGTTCTCCTAAGAGAGGAGACCAGCTACCATGTGAACTCAGCCCATCTGCTCTATTTCTAAATAGTCCCTAAGCAATCTTCCTGGAGGGAACATCAGAGATTGCTTTTTGAAATCACAAATTAATTAAAGTTTGGCCTTTGCTGAAAGAAGCCGTACTATAAACCTGCCAAGGTAACACAATACACAATATATATGCAATATATGTGAACATAATATATACAAATATAAGCACTATATTACCAGATACATCAATTCTTTAGTGCAGTGTCACATGGACACGATGCAGGATGCCATGTCGTGGACCTGAGTGTGCATCTCTGTATTCTTGCCTGGTGGCTACATGCAATATCTAATAGGAGAGACTGCATAGTTTCAAGCATCACTACAAACAAGACTGATTGGAGGGGGGTTTCGCTGCTGAAAGCTAACATATTATTGCCTCTCTTCTTATTTGAGTCTGTTCTTAACACTTTTTCCCTCAGAAGTGAGACTTGAGTGTACAGTGCCAGACCTCCCCTTGTTTCTCTAAGAGAACAAAGTTCCTACAACAAATTTATTGTGCTTTACCTCTCAAAGGACCTTGTCTTCATATACTTACATATAGGGCTTCAAGTTTTTGATTCCCTTTGGTTTAGTTTATTCTTTGCTAAAATTGCCCAGGAGTTGCAGAAAAACCTTTGTTCTGACAAAATCACCCTGTTTCCCCACAGTCATCTCTTTCACCCCTTAAATCTTCCTCCCATGCTTACTTCCCAAGCTAACTTTGCCTGCTATGCCCTGCACACTGGGTGTAGGCACCGGTCTGGCTTGAGCATCTAGGCCGGCAAGCAGATGACGGCGCAGAGCCAGACCTGCCACTACACCAGTGTCTTTTTCTCCGCTTGTTTGCAGCCAAGAGCATTGGATGTGGTTTGGACTCCCTTGTGATGGATGAGAAGCTGAGTGGGACATCTCAAAGCTTATGTGCACAGCTTAGTGTGATCTGCTACCCTGCCCTGGCAGCTGCAAATTCCACCAGCCACCCAAAGCTTTTCCTTCTATGTCGTATGATTATTCATATACCTAAAACTATATGTATTTTTTTCCCCCTTTTCATTCCAGCCCCTGAGGAATCAGGAAGATAAATTGTATTTAATGTCAGCCCAATTGTCTGAGATTTTGAGTGTGAAGTGGGGAGTCCCTGGGAGAGGGCTGGAAATCCTCCAAGCTCATAAGACCTGCAGACTTTAGGGAGCTGTTGCATACAGTTTTTCAATGTGGATTTCTTTGCCAGATCAGCTCTGAAACAGATTAGAGGTCGTTGTGATGAAAGCTGAAGAAGGCTGAATGCTAAAGAAAATATAACGGCTGCTGGAACGTGCAAACCTGAGGTCACAGATGTATAGGGCTGAGGAGAGGGATCCAAGAAGTAGGAGTTCATGGTCTGATACTCACTGAAATTATATTTTACAGGGCTGTACAACGTGACTTCTTCAGACGAGCTTGTAAAGTGGATGTCAAAAGCCAAGTCTCTAAATCTACATGCCTTTCAAATACTGGCTTGTGCCATTTTTATCTGATCCTAGCTGATACTAGGCCTTCAACCTTTCTTTGCTTTTCCTTCTACATGCATCTGCCCAGTGCTCCCATTGATCTGTGTATTTCAGAGAAAGGTCTGGCTGGTGCTTCAATCACTTTCCTTCTGTTTTCATTAAAAAATGCTGCCAGCCGCCTCATATAGGCAATGGGGTGACCTGTTCAGTTGGCTTTAGATAGGAATAGTTCTAATATTTCACATCCACGTCTTACTGAACTGGTTTATCTTACTCGGAGCATGGCAGCTGCAAATAAGTGAAGTATTGGCTAGTGGTGAGCAGAGAGAGACTCAACTGTACAAATTGGCTGGCTCTGGAAGTATGTCTGAGAGTTAAATAAGCCAGGAGAATGGGCAACTCCCTGGAAAAATGCTTGGCTGAAAAGGAGATTTATTCTTCTGTCTCTCAATTGCAGCTTTTACTTTTTTTTTAAAGCACCTAGAAATCCCAGGGAGATCCAGCTCAGCTGGATGATCTCTCTGTAATCTCTGGGATCCAATTAAAAATTAACACATCTCCCAGCAATATGTCCTTTTCCTGCTGCTTGCTTGTTCCTCTTTTGGGCCAATGTCTATCTCCAGGATACTAAAGAAGTATTTTTTTTTTATTTTTTTTTTCTGCTTATTAAAATCCACTCATAAATAACACATTTCTCTCTGTAAGTTATTTCAAAAGAGTTAGCAAGCGTAAATACAATCCACACCCCCTATTTTCCATCTGTTTTCCTACAAGATCTCTTTCAAGTTCCATTGCAAAGGTTGTTCTCTGGGAACCTGAAGAGGCTGTGTTGGTCTCCAAGATGGAGCCAGGCAGATTTACCTATCCAGGATCTGCTTGTAATTTTACCTTGTTGCTTTACTTGTAGTTCAGCAGCTTGGAGGCCACTTCTGCCTTATGTTACTGAAGAAAGAAAGCGAAAAGCTTGTGATTTGAATGACTCACATAACCCACATTTTCTGTAAACTAATTATTTTCTGTACGGCGCTTGCCTTATGCAATGAAATCACCACTTTCCTGGTGCAATTTCTTTGTCCCTCTGGTGCAAAGCTGTAAAGGCAACATAACCATCAGTGACTGGTGATCAACTGCTGCTGGGACACATGGTATTTATAATCCTAACACTTGATTAGGTGCTGGATGGTGTCTGGTGAGGCCTCTGTGATCATTTGGTGAACTTGAGTGACTCTATTTTTTTAAAATAAATATAAAAGTAAAAATAAAAAAAGCTTAAAGGATTATGTCATAGATTTGTTCTGTAAAACCCAACTCTCTTCTAGGGCATGTGCCTTTGTTATGTACTTTAAGTCAGTAGACATCAGGCTTTTAGACAATACGTTGAGAATCAGTGCATAAAAGACTCCAAAGAGTTTAAATCTTGCTGTTGACAGGCACTGCTGATGCTAAAGATGCTAAGAGGTAGGCAGTTCTTTATGAGCTATGCAATTGTGCTGGCCAGACAATTATACTTTCTCCATAACACTTAGGGTCTGTTCTGAAGGGCTCCCCGTGTTTCCTGCAGCAATGCCGTGTCTAATGCCTCACTGAAACATTTGGACAAGGATTATCCCGGCTCCAGAAGGGCTGATCACTTCATGGTGACATGGCCCTACATGGCCAACCCATTGCTGAGGGATAACTGGAGAGCAGGTGGGCATGAAGCCGTTTCATTTTGACCCAGGGTGAAACATGCAGCTACAAAGTTTTATGGGACAGGAATGCCACAAAAAGTGGAATGCCAAAAATAACTTTTTTCCCCTCCATCTTTTCACCTCCTACCCTCCCAGCCAATATTCACTCAGGGCATGGAGAAGCATGCTAAGACAGTCAGAAAGAACAACATCTGTAAAACCTCGGGGGAGCGGGCTGCAGCATATGGTTTGGTTGAGGACTTCTGAAGGATTTCATCAGTAATAAAGTCTCACCCAAATGTTGGTTTTGACAGCACTGTAAGTCCTGTTGAAAACCACTCTCAGACATTTTATCAGCTGTAATCAGCACCTGGACAGATTTAAGAAGTAATAGCTACACCCTAAATGCAATCAGTACTCTTTGCAGGAACAGTTTGAAGAACTAACACTTCCCCAGGAGATGGAGCAAGAAGATAGCGTGTTGCAGACATCTTTATGAACAGAGGCTGACACAGCCAGGGAGAGAGAAATTAAGCAGAATAGTTTCAGTGCAAGATGCTGGTCTTGAGGAACCGGCAGAGTATAAAGTGAGACCCAGAAGTGAGGACCACAGAATCAGGGGGTTTGGGAGGGACCTCTGGAGGTCCCAGAGCAGCTCCTGCTTGAGACAGGACCGTGCTTGCAGCTGCAACACCTTGCTCAGGGTCATTTGGCTGAGCCTTGAATGCCTTGAAGGATGAAGTCACCATGGGTGTTTGACCTCTCTCATGGTAGAAAACAAACCAACAAAAAGTGAATTCTCATATCTAATGGGAATTTCCAGCATTACAACTTGTCTCTTCTGTCTCCCTTCCCACCATGGTGTGACTTGGAGAGGAGTCTGGCTCCATCTTCTCTACAGCCACCTGCTAGGTGTTTGAAGGCAGTAGTCAGCTCTTCCTTTAACCTCCCCACATCTCTCTGTCTCTTCGTTCTTGTTCCCCAGCACTGCTTAATGTTTTATATTGCTTCCAGAGGCTAGACCTGGGGGTCAGGAATTGTAGGTTTGTCCCGCGAGCTGGATCCTGGTGAGTTGCATGTGGAGTGCCAGCAGCGGAAGGGGAGTGTGCGGATGGAAGGGTGTTGCAGGAAGAGGGGGGGACTCCTATTTTAAATGATTGTGTTGATCAGCACTCAACCTTTCCTATGGCCAGGAACTTGAATAGCACTAAATCTTGATAGCAACCGTCTGGAAACTTGTGTTAGTGATTACTGCTGGAAGGGGTTAGCTTTCATGCTTTATAACTTTCTCAGCAGGGGCAGCACAGTCAGATTTCATATGCACCCTCTCTGTAAAGGGTATTTTCTTTTTCCTGGTGTTGGGGTTTCCCAGGAAGTGTGCATGATGTGGGACCAGGTGCAATAATGTACCAGTGGAAACAGCCCACTGGTTCACTCAATGTGCCTTTTGATCCTTTTTTTTTTTTTTTTTTTTGGCTCATTTCTCTGTAAACGTGACCATTGCAGAAGGTGACCAAGTGGAGAGTGGATGGGCTTGTTCAACACGTCCTGGAAGTGCAGCCGCACTTGTTTGCTGGTTGGTAACAGCTTGGGAGAGAGCGGGGAGGCCTAGTGGTGCCAGAAACAGAAATAATCAGATGATTGATTGCAGCTCAAAGTTCAATTTCTATTCCACTGGCTGCAAGAGCCTACTTTCAAAAAATAGGAATTGTGAATTATACTGCACTTGACATCTGAACCAGTTCTCTTCTGGTTTTATATGGAACTTGGATATAAGTTACAGTTGCTTTGGGAATCCATACTTCAGACTTTTTGACTTCTGTGAGTCTAATTTCTCAATCTGACTGTTCCATTAAACATATAAATTGAATGAGGCTATAAACACCTGTGAGTAAATGTCTTAATTGTTATGTCAACAACATAAGCATATATGGCTTTTTAAATGGCATGAAAGACCAAATCTTCCACCAAACGGCTTGGAATCTAACTATACAAATGAAAACCTTCTTGCCAAGTCTTGTTTAAATGTAGCACACATTTTTATTACCAAAAAAAAAAAAAAAGTGAATTGCCAAGGTTTATTTTTTCTCATTTAGATGACGTCATTAAAATATACCGACAGGGGTGGTAGGAGAAGTGGAACCCATGTCCCTGCTCTGCAGCCCGTCTCCATTAGCTGCTGCTTGTCTGAAAGTCGAGTGCACCTGGACCGAGATCTGCTCTCCATCAGTCTCGGTGCCTTTGTGACAGTGATGCTGGGTGCCACAGCAAAGCTATACACTTTATTTTCATGCATAGTGTCTGCAGGGTTAGGGCAGGTCAGGTGCAATGCAGAGTCCTTGTGAGTTATGTGGATGTGTGGCTGCCTTTGTCACCTCCAAGAGTCATCCCCCATCTCACCCTCCTCAGTGCTCTCCCCCCAGTTTCCTCTTTACTGCTGCCTATTTTTTTATTTGTAGAGCTTATACGAGGTAGGGATTATGCAAATAAAAATATGTCAGTTTTCATCTGTTGATTGAATTCAACTATAGCCATGGGAAACAGGCTTTTGAAAGTCATAAAGTAGAGTGTTGGCTCAGGCTGACTCACAGTGTCTGAATCTTGGTGAAGCGCGGCCAAATCATGCCATTGATTAGGTAAAACAGTCCATGATCTATTTTGATCCATCATGATAGGTTGCATAAGCATAGGTTGGGAAAACTGATGAGGAAAAAACAAAAAAGCTTTGGTTCATAGTAAGAAGTGTATTGAGAGCTGGCAAACCTCTCTGCTTTGTGGACCTTCCAGATGAATTTGTAATAGCAAAGGAGGAATGTTTTTGGAGATAGGTGTTGCCAGCTGAAACAGAAAACACATTCTGTAAACAGCAGCGGTTACATTTGATTTTTTTCACAGAATTAAAAATGATGTTTTTTCTTTAACAATCCCTCATGTTTCTGCCTGGTCACCCTTGCATCATTTTTCCATATTACCTGTTGCCATAGTATCCAAGTAACGATGCCAACATGATTCAAGATGAGTAAAACTGCACGTTGTCGTGTGTTTACCTTTAACTTGGACAATGAAAGTATAACTGAAAGCTACACCAGATGTCTACAGCTAGCAGGGCTGAGAACTGTATTTGGGTGAGGGGATAAATCAACCCCTTTTGGGTCTGTCCTTCAGCCCCCTTGTTTAGCACTTGGGCTCCGTGCATAGTCAGTGGAGAGAGGTGCCCCAGTTCTGGGCATGCCTGATCTGGCAGTACGCTTTGCCCTTGGCAGTATAGAGAGCATGAAAAAAAGTGTTAATTTATCAGTCTTCTTTCTTCAGCATAACTTATTGATTTTATTTTTTTTAACTTGTTTTCTTAGCCTTACTAGAACTTTTTGTGCTAAGAAGGAAAAAAAAAAAAAAGCGGCATTATGAATAAATATTTTCATAACTTCATTTTCTTTTCTGAATGCTTTATCTTACTATTGTTCTTGTGCATAATTCCACCTTGGAGATGACCCAAATGCCTTAAAATACCTGAGCCTCAGAATAAGCACACAGCCTGCAGGCAGGCTAAGGGAGGGAGTGTTGTCTTCATGGCCGTTGAGGACTCAGAGTGGACATAAATGCTCCATCCCATGTTGTCCTCAGAGCAGTTTGTTCCCTTGTGCCAGAGATGTTGGCTCTCAATGATGAGCTTTCCCTCCTGTTTCTACTTGTAGTTATGGTCTGCGCTGCTGAGAAAAGCATCTTTCAACATGTGACCGGCTGAATATAGATGCATGTGTGTGTGGTTCTTTCTTCTGCTAGATACTGTTGAACTATGCCCTCAGATATGAGTAAAATAACTGTCCTTTCTTGCCCATGTGACCTATACAAATATTAGAAGTTGTTTTGCGACTTTCTTAGAAGATGAAGTGCTGTACTAAATGAAAGGCTTACAACTGTTTAGATATTGAACAGTTCTGATGGGAGGCAATACATGACTAAGAAGAACAAATTTCAAAACGAGCATACCATCTACTGAGACATCTTAGAGAAGCTAATTCTTTTGCCTCTTTCATTGTATTCAGCACCTGAGCTGCCTGGCAGAAAAGCTCTTTCCTGAATCACCAAACCCTCAAGGGAAAAAAAAAAAAAAAAAAAAAAAAGAAGCTTTAGGAAAGCTTTAACCCCTTTCATGTTGGTTGTGTTGGAGTGCTTGAGCCAATCTGTTCCCTCCAGTCCCTTCGTCCATTTCCCAATAGTTTGTTATTTAGTATTTGGGAATGAAGAAAACTTCAGCATGCTGTGCTGAGCTGTAAGGAAGCCCTCCAACATATTGCTCAGAGGCAGCTGGCTAGGAAGGTGCCATCTCCGCTGCTCTGCATGGCTTGCTACTTTATTTCACACTCAGGAGCTCCAGCTCAGTGCACGGGTGTCAGTGAGCCTGGCCACAGAGAAAGGACAGAGCTTGGCTCTGCCTTAAATTGCAGGCATTGAAATTGGCTGTGGCCAGGATGGCTGGTTCAGGGGAGTTCCTGTAAAGCTCAGCAAAAGGGAGCACCCTCTCTCTAGGCTGACCTTTCTTGGTGCCTCCCAGCACCAAGAGTCTGCCTTGGTGACTCTGCCTAGGACACCCTGAGCTAGCAAGCAGCATAGGGAGCAACTCCTTGCATGCCTTTAGGGCAAGCTGGGGCCATCTGAACCCACACTCAGCTGAGATAAAGCATAGGAAGGGATGGATGGAGCAGGGGAAAAGAGAAATGCAAGGGCCACTTTCTGAGTATCCACTTTCCTTGTGCTGTAGCACAGCAGACTCAGTGTCTGTCAGAAACTCTGGTGGAGACCAGTGCCCTTCCTGTCATTTGGACCCTGACCAAGACCACCAACATTTTTTTTTTAAGCTGTAAGTTGTTGAAGTAGCTACATAAATCTCACAGCCCTGGAGGAACGGCTGTGGAGTCTGTCTAGGCAAAACAAGCAAGAGAAATATTACTTCATCAACAGAGTACTAAGGATGTGTTTTGAATCCACACATCATGAGCTAATTACCAGATGGGCTGAGCAGAGCAAAAGAAATAGCTTGGATGATAAATATCAAAAAGGACGATTCAAAAAGCCATCTGAAATGCATTTTGTCTCCCTGCTCACACAAATGACCTTCAGTCATTTCACTTTGCATTGCTGTGCCCTTTGCTCTGTTAGATTTGCCCGGTGTTTTACTGGGATGAGAGCATGAAGGTGCATTTCCAAGGTGAACCCTTCCTTGGTCTTTGCTGGTGTCTCATGCTCGGTGCAGGAGCAGGACCCTGCCTGTGTGGGAAGATGAGTGGTTGGTTGGAAAGCTGCCTGGCAGAGAAGGACCTGGGAGTACTGGTTGATAGTCGGCTGAATATGAGCCAGCAGTGTGCTCAGATGGCCAAGAAGGCCAACAGCATCCTGGCTTGTATAAGAAGCAGTGTGGCCAGCAGGTCTAGGGAAGTGATTGTCCCCCTGTACTCGGCTCTGGTGAGGCCGCACCTCGAGTACTGTGTTCAGTTTTGGGCCCCTCGCTACAAGAAGGACATGGAGGTGCTCGAGCGAGTCCAGAGAAGGGCGATGAGGCTGGTGAGGGGTCTGGAGAACAAGTCTTACGAGGAGCGGCTGAGGGAGCTGGGATTGTTCAGCCTGGAGAAGAGGAGGCTCAGGGGAGACCTCATCGCTCTCTACAGTTACCTTAAAGGAGGCTGTAGCGAGGTAGGGGTTGGTCTATTCTCCCATGTGCCTGGTGACAGGACGAGGGGGAATGGGCTGAAGTTGCACCAGGGGAGGTTTAGGTTGGATATTAGGAAAAACTTCTTTACCGAAAAGGTTGTTAGGCATTGGAATGGGCTGCCCAGGGAAGTGGTTGAGTCACCATCCCTGGAGGTCTTTAAGAGACGTTTAGATGTTTAACTTGGTGATATGGTTTAGTGGAGGACTTGTTAGTGTTAGGTCAGAGGTTGGACTCGGTGATCTTGGAGGTCTCTTCCAACCTAGACGATTCTGTGATTCTGTGATTCTGTGATTCGGTGAAATCTCTTTGGGATGGATAAGGGCTGAAACCACCAGGGAGGAGGCTGGGCTTGCTGTCTTCTGTTGCTTTGCAGCAGGGCCCTGGCAGCAGTCAATCTGTGGAGGTATTTAGGAGGCAGAAAAGAGGATCTGAGAGCTGGTGCACATGAGACTTGATGACAAGTGACAGGGAGCCCAGCAATGAATGTCACCCTGTTCTCATTAGGTGCAAAGAAGAGAGGGAGCAGAGTCAAGCCATGCAAAAGTGATCATTTTTGTCCCATAAGTGCCCCTTTGAAGCAGACATAAGTAATATACTTTGCTTATTTGGGCCTGTTTGGGGTTTTTGCAGCAAAACAATTGGTAGATAGAAACATTCCTTGAGTTTTTTCACATCTAACTATTTGTTCCTCAATCTGCTTTCTTTTTTTTTTTTTTTCTACCCCTTTGAACAAGAAATCAAAAAGCAATTCCATCTGTATTGCTGCTTATCTTTAAAGTCATCAGCAATGAGCACTGTGTTTGTGCTCAGCCGATGTTGAACTATACACTCAGGATAAAAGCAAGCAAAAACAGTGCATATCCCATTTGTCTTTTTCTTCTTTTTTTCCCAGGCCCGGTAGCATGGTGTTGTATCTGGAGCTCATCCTTAATTCTGTGACACCTTATGGAGGAGACTGTTAATTTGGACATTTAACACTGACCCTGGACTTCCCGGGTCACTGGAGATGCAGTCATCAATCTTTCTGATTCTGATATGGGATATGGCTTGGAATGAGATTTTTGGGGAATGTACTTCACTGAGGTATTCTTTAGTGATGCTTTCTTTTCAAATGATAGTCATCTAAAAATTCTTGAAACTTGCTTAGAGAAGACCTTCATAACCAAAATATGTACTTTAAAAACTCCCACATTTAAATTTTTTTTTTAACGTTTCAATTTCTACACTACATCTATCATCCGCATCAGAGTCCAACCACTTCAAAAGGTGAGCTGCCGTGTCACTATGTCAGTGCAGTCGGTATCTTTTCCAAATCGATCTGAGTCAAGACAACCCTTTACAAAACAGAACTTGACCTGAGAGTAATGGGAGCATCCATGAGGATGCTTGCCCTCAGTTTTAGATGGGTAGAAGGAAGAAGGTACCATTCAATTTTGTGCTAACCTGCCGCATGCTTTCTCTTAAAACATCATGAGCTTTATAGTTAGCTTTCCCTTTTCTCTCTGTCCACCTCCCCAGTAATCCTGGTTAGAAGAGGGGAAGAATTTTATAGCTAGTTTCATGAATATGAAACAAATACACTGTCTTGACCTCCAAAGTTTAGTCTCTGCAATGTATTTAGAGCTGTCAGCTGAAGCAGCTCGTTAATATTTTATGGCATTACATCATTCTTGCTGCCACAGTGTTAAAAATGCACTTTCCCCAAATGTTTGCTACAGTAGTCAGATGGTCACGTTGTCATGAGCCGTCTCTGTCTGCTGGCAGCTGCCTCTTTTGCCCCAGCATGGGCTGCGGGAGGCAGTGGCTTGAAAAATTAATGAGCCCTAACACAACAGTCCTGTGCAGTTAAAAAAGATGACACTTGCACACACATGCACACAAACACACAGGTACTTAAAGTCCATGTTAGTGTATGTGTGTCTTTCATGTACACACTGCTACTACTTGAAAACTAGCAGATGCTGAGGTAGCACAGCATCCCCCCCCCTCCCCCCCAAGGGCTCCATGTTCAGCCACAGGGTTTGCTGAGGCACATGCCGGATGGGGCTTGCCACTACCACACGGGTGCTGTAAGAGATGCTACACCCAAAACAAAATGTGATTGTAGATTGTAGTGGAAAACAAGATCTTAGCACTGACTGTAGTGAGTCAGGGCAGCCTAACCTGCAGCTACACCCAATTAGATTGTCTTCAGTCTCGTGCTAGATGCTGCAGGAATCGCCTGGGTTTGCTAGGAGAGGGGCAGTATGAGAACACCTTTTCTGTTAACATTGTGATGACAACTTTGATGGGCTTTTACCCCTCTGGCTACTGATTGTTGTTCTTGCTTCTCCCAGATAAGGGCAAAATATCACCTTTTACCTCACTTGAAAATGGGTTAAAAAAAAAAGAAGAAAAGAGCAATTGCCTCGGTTCGAAGCATAAAGGAGAATCAAAAATGGGGCATGAAGAGAGCAGCCACTAGGGCGTGATGTACAGCAAGCATGCATGGAAGTTGCATGCGCTCACAAGGAGCAGACCCCAGGGATGAACCCACCCTCTGGCACCTGATCGCTTGTGAGCAATCTGATTTGCTCAGAAGCAATGTGGCTGGGTTGTTGCCATGTCTCAGTGACATTTACTGAAATGAGCCATGGGGTGCTTTCCAGGCAGCAGCTCCTCTGGGAGCCCACGTCTTTTGGAGAGAGCACCACGTGGCAGTCTCCTGGCGCTCAGCTAAAGTGAAGCTCCTACATAGAGGAGATGGCCAAGCACTTAGGAAATGCTCCAAACACCCCTTGGACTGAGTATCCACCAAACCTGTGAGGAACTCAAGGTAAGGGTGCCAACATTAGATCTCATCAGCCTTGGCCTCCTTCCTCCATGCATGCTTCTGCATCTTCAAGGTCTGGGACTTGAAGCAGGCCACGCCATTATTTCCTGAAGAAGAATCATAGAATCAGCGTGTGCTGTGGGGCAGCACCTGGAAAACAACCTTCATGCCAGCTAAATAGAGGAGTTGGACTCTGGTAAATGTGCACACCATGCTGATTGTATCAATAACAATGCTGTGAATATGTGGTAAACATAATATGACTCATGTTTTGCAAATTTCTCCATTAGTTTCTCCTCACAGCAGTGGTTACCTGCTAGCTAGCTTGCTAGCATGCTCCTTGCCTGTTGTGTCCTCCAGCCCTCTGACTGACTCACACCAGTAAGTCAGTGTTTTTCTCTCACTGGGGTCCCCAGACCTGGATGCAGTTCTCCAGGTGTGGTCTTGCAAGTGCTGAGTAGAAGGGACTAATAAGCTCCCTTGACTTGAAGCAGTGCTCTTGCAGATACACCCAGTATACTGGTAGCTTTCCTTGCTTCAAGGGCACGCTGTTGATATACACACAACCCCCCTTGCCCTCCTCCTCCCTGCTGGGCCCTTTTATTTCAAAGCTCTTTCCTACCCACTACCCAGTCTGAAATGCTGCATGGGGTAAGTCTACCTCAGATGCAGGTCTTTATGACTTCATTGGACTTCAAGAAGCACACAGCAGCTCATTTCTCAAGCATCTTGAGGCCCCTTTGAAAGGCCGTCCTGCCCTCCACTGCATCAACCACTCTCTCCATCCCCAGCAGGGCAGTTGACACATGTACGTTATTATAAATCTCACCAGCCCCAGGTTTGGTGTGGGCCACAAACTCATTGAGATTGTGCTCTAAGTCATCCTGCGGGTTGTTAGTAAAGTCATTACACGGTACTGGCCCTGATATTGATTCCCTAGAGGATATCACTAGAAAGTGGCTGCCAGTTCAACTTTAGCTGGATGGTTGGGCTCAAAGGGTGGAAATTAGCAGTACACTTTCCATCTGTTGCAGTCATGTATCCAGTCCGTATGTCACCAATTTTACTATAGATTGTTTTGAAAAAAAAAAAAAAACAACAGAAGAACTCTTTTATTTTCAAAGTTTGATCAATCCATGAAAGAAAGAGCAGCACATTTCTGCAAAGCTCAAATAACTGTACAGCTCATACCGCAGACAGAGTTTTCTCACCAGAAAGTAAGTGCCTGTTAAAGAGAGGGAGCCAAAAAGTGAGCCAAGGCCAACTATGGCCAGCATGGTTCTGCTGCTGGTACTTTCAGAACCACATTACACCCTTCACTCTTCTCCTTCCAGTGTTGCCTCCTTAAAGTTACTGAACACAGATAAGGATCCATCTAACCACAAAGGACATTTTAGCATCCCTGTTGGATCCTATGTCAGGGCTGCCCTGTATATTTTGATTTTCATTCACAGGTTGTATGAAAGAAATGAGGCAAAACCCTCCACCAGGGAATGCTGCCTGGCTATATGAGGAGCCACCTTTCCATTACACTTAGAGGAAATCAGGTTGTCTTCCAGTGAGTTCCAGTCACCAAATGATTTTATTGTTACAATACGATGAAGCGACTTTTATTTTGTGCACTTCATGGTGCTCAAAATGTTGGTTTTCACAGTATAGAATGGATGTGACAGCATTTGTCATGGAAGCACTGAGCAGAGTATGTTGCGACTTCATTCAGTTGTGCTGTTTTATGAAGTTCTGCAGTAAAATGTGCCAGAAAATTATGTTGTATTATCTTCCTTCCGGTGATTAACTAATTATTCATATAATAAATAGCAGCTAACTACAAGAAAGAGATTTATTTGTCACAGAGTTAGAAGAATGTCAAACTTTTCCCATTTCATGTAAAAAGGCAGAGGAAAAAATACTTCTAAAATGACTTTGCAACATGTGCTTTATTTTAAGTCATTACTGAATCAAAACTACACAGTATACCCTTTTAACATACCCTACCCACTCAATGATCTTTTTTTCTCAATAATTTTTTTAACATGGAATGAAACCTACATTGCAAATGTAAATTTTCATGCTACAATGATCTTTAATGAGCCATTTGTGTCACTAATAATAGTAATTTAAGAAAAAAGGCCATTTTCCAAGCTCATATGTATGTCTACATTTGGGAACTTAAAAAAAACCCGTCTCAGATGTAAAAATGTGACTTGGAATATGTAAACATTTTTGTATACCTGAAACACTGGAAGAAGAATATTGGCTAACAGCAAAACAATGGTTGCCTTAAATCACTGAAATGGGAAAAAGCATGTCATGGGAAGCAGAGAGAAGCACACACTATTCAGTCTTTAAAGGGTTATAAGAAATGAAGTAGCTCCTTAGGTCATTGAATTCACTTTCTTTTCTCATCTAATGGAAAGCGGTAACTTTGAAGAAAATGGCCCAGCAGAACATCCCAATATTTCACCATAATTATTCTAGCCGTTAGTTACCCTTGACGAAGTGTCAAGTTTCAGTTGCTTTTTTTTTTTTTTCCTGAGAAAAGTCATTGATGTTTGGTGGAAATGTTTTCTGTGACTGTACAAATAAAATAAGGCATTTAAAGAGATTGTTACTTGTATTCTTTTTGCTAACAGAGGTTTGTCCACAGTGTCCTTTGTACATCAAAACCTCTGCTTTTCTACAAATGGGTATGGCTAGAATGTCTTCAGTTCCCACTGGGGCTCTGGGTCTTGGGTGTCCTGAAGGCTAGTCAGCGTCCCATTACTGTAGCTTGAAAGTCAGTGATGTACAACAGCATATTGCACAATCCAATCTACATGGCTCCAGAAAAGGTTAGGAAGTTACACTGGAGTCATCTGTGGGTTCACTCCTTTCTTTTCTCTTTGAGGGTAATAATTATTGTCTGGAAAATTAAATTAGCCAGACACAGACGCAAACTTTTTGCTGATTAAATTACAAAGCAGTCCCCAGATTGTAGAGGAGTGGCACATTAAAAACAGCAAATCATCCAACTTTCTTCACTGTCGATCCTTAATTTGAAAGGCAGCATGGATTCCTAAGGCCGTAGCTTCCAGGACTCCTTCAGTGAAAAATCATTGCTACCTAACTATAAAAGGCTTAGCTCTTAAGAGAATATTGTGCTTTTTTTCTTTAAAATTCAGATGAAATCAACTTGATTCGCAGTGTGACACCAAAGAGATCAATTAGTTTTTTCCCTAGTCCACTTGATCATTGTCTCTGGTGAGCGATACAGGAATATTAGTTTGGCATACAGGTCTTCTTCTAGTTCCAGTTCTCCAGTCTCTCGTACTAAGAAAATGTCAGTACACAGCTTCAAGATTCGGTCTACATTGGGTAGCTCCTCAAACATGATAGAGTGAGAGATCCCGCTGAAAAATTCACGGACGAACTTTCCTATCACCAGGACAACCGATGCGTATAGTCCCATGATGCTGAAAAGTAAGAATGGAAAGAGTTCAAACCATGCCTTGAAAAAGGGTCAGTCAAGTGAGAGGGAGCTCATCTACACGGCTAATTGCAGTCTATCAGCAGAGTGAACATTAATTTATAATTAGGGTTCTGTTTCTGCTGTGCTGTAGGATGAAGGAAAATAAGGTCTCTTCAAACACTATAGAAATCTGTGAACATACACTGCTGAGGCTGCTGCCTTAGGTGATTTAGCCTCAGTCGTTGGTGATGATGGTCTCATGTCCTGTCTGCTACAGCTTGGAAGCAACAGAGGGAAATATCACAATTTCTGACTACTAAATGGAAGCAATTTGCCAGATTTCACACCTAACATTTTTTATTAAAGTACATGTCGGTGGTGACAGACTAATGCTTACCTGACCTCCCATGATAAATCTCCAATGAGGAGTCCTCCAAAATGATGCTAGCAAGGCATATCTCTCAGGGAGGTACAGTCTCATGACTTCCTCTGTCTGTGAAGTTGTATTTCATAACTGCTTCACACCCAGAGTCCTGGCCACATGCATGAGATTAGGAAGGTTGCTGAAACTGGTCAGAGTTTTGGCAGAACTTGACTTGTAGTTAAACTAACATCATTTGAATGACTTTATTCTAGTAGGAAATTGGTGTGAAGGGTGCTTCTTCTGCCTTTTTTTTTTTTTCCCCCACTGGAGAGTAGATATCAAGGGTTACATCATTTCTTTAAAAATATGAAGCCTTTTATAGGTAACAGTAATAGATGTAAATTTGTAACTCCCACAGAAGCCCATTTCTGGAGGTTCAAACATTACAACAACAAAGAAGAAATAACATACACCCTCAAAAGCAAATGAAGTCACCTCTACTTCTATCATATCTACACTATTTTAATTTTACATAAAAGATTCCTTCTTACCCATAGCCAGCCAAGAATCCAAGGCTTGGTGGACTGACTTTATCACTGAATATGAAGAGTTCAAGACTCTCTTCAGATGTTTTATATCTTTTCCCAAGCTGATTCAAAACCCACCACTCACGAACTCCCTCATCGGACACATTTTTGACCAGGGAAACCGTAATGTTCTCCCATCTGCAGTCTATTGAAAAAAAAAAACAAAAAACAAAAAACACCAGAAATGTTAATATATATTACCAAAACCTACAGAAGTTAAAATGATTCCAGTCAGATACTTTAACAACTTGCATGATAAAATGACTGAGCAATGTAGGAGTAAATGTTTGTTATAACTCTCTTAGAACCAATTTTACAGTATTTCTGTACAAAAGTACTATATCTATGTTATGATTTTCCTTCCCTAAATTAAATAAATAAAATGTTTCACATCACCTACATTTCCTTCTGTACAACTGACAGATCATTCAAGTATTTTCAAGCTGTAGAGTCAACGACAGGCAGCATGTTTACATTTCCGGCCTAAGAAACACTTGGAGGTATAGTGAGTGATTAGGTTCTGCATATCCGAGTGACACTACCACTGCAAATCATTACTTTTGGGTATAAAATATATTATTCTTTTATATCAAGAAAAGCATACTGTTCTATTATGCATAATGATCATACAGACAGGAGCTGAACCCTGGCCCTCCTGATTTCTGGGGACCCTACATTAGCAGTGTAGACATTAAAGTCCTTTAGAAGAATCCCAAATTAAGAGTGTTTTTTTAGGACAGAAATTGACTAATGACAGTGAAGCACTGGTAACACATAAAGCTAGACTCACTCTCAAGAATTATTTTTCCCACTTAATATAAACATGCTCACTCAACCTTGAACTGTAATGGACTACACAATGATCAAGAAAAGGCCTGAGTGCCAAATTTAACTTCTGCTGAGCAAAGTATTCTTAGGTACAGACTTGTTCCTACTCTTCCAACCCAACAAGTTTTTCATATGTGCATATGTACACATGTATGTACTATGTATGTCTATGAGTATTTATACACATTCTGATTTGGAACTTTGAATTTCCCTATTTATATCTAAATTGGATTCTTTGGAGCCAATAAGGAAGGAATAGATTAAAAAAATCATTATTCAAGTAGAGGAGCTACATTTGCAAACACACAGCACTACTATTTGTGGTAAAGTATTAAAGAGATGCAGAGAAGTGCAACTTGTCATCAGTTTCTCAGGAAACAAGGGAAAGCAATTTCTGAAAGCAGACTTGAAGAGCTGGACTTTTAATCTATAGAGTCCTTACTGTTAAATACAAAGCTAAAGTACATCCAGATGCATTTTCTGCCTTGAACTCTATTACCTCATGTCTCCCCAACCTTGTAGGCACCAGGTAGAAATGACTGCAAGAGTATTTCAGCTTGAGGTGCCCCGTAACAGTTCAGCAAATGTGCAAGTTTGAGCACTGTGTTGCACTTCTTTCAACTGTGCTCTGTTTTCCATGGCCTGGATACATACCTGTCAATAGCTGCTTTATGGGTTTTGCCAGAGAATCACTAGGAGCCTTGATGTAGTATGGATACACTGTCTCTAATGTTCTGGAAAAAATGAGAAAGCAAATATTTCATATTTTTATACCTCTAAAATAATTTAGAAATACCTAACAGAGCTATACACAGTTCCCAGTAATTCTTGGCTTAAACTATGATTTTATAGTGTTCAGATGCCACATCTGAAAGTTAGCTGGATTTATTAACTATGTTCTGTCAGTGCTTCAGCAGGGAGCTCCATCCATAATGTCCCCTTTCACATGCCATGAATCCCACACACCTGGGGCATGTGTGTTTGCAAGGAATGTAGGATTTATATTTTGTTCACGTTTTTAACAAAGCTGCTTTTATAGTCAGCTACATTAGCAGCACAAAGAATGGCAACACATCACCGGTAGTAAACAAGCTTGAAAAATATGTAGTGAGAACATTTATTACTTCAGAATTAAAAGATGTTTAAATAATAACACCTGAAAAGAGTGAAAATTCTTCCCAGAATCTTTTATTGTGAAATATTTTCACAGTTTGTATTATCTGGAGGATTTCAAATTTAAAAAGAAAGATGTTTGTGGAAGTTCTTCCATTGGACTCAAAATTAAAAGTACCTTAAATAGGATAGATTACCAGCATCCTGAGAGCGAGAAATGTAATTAAAAGCACAGATGCTGTCCTAACTTTTCCCTCATGTGAGTGAAAATTTCTAGGAAAGGGGAGCTCTCAGGGAAGTCCTCTGATACTGCTACATTGCATATGCTAGGCTGTGGAAGAACAGAGGTGGCCAATTTAAAGTCCTTCATGACTGCTCCAGCAGGCCCAGTGGATAGGTAAAAGCTCAGCAGCTAAGTTGTCCCAGCAGAGGTGGTGGCAGAAAGCTCCTGCTGAGGTTGTCAAATGTCTACTAGCTGCCACAAACATTTTTCCTTTATGACAAAGTTAAAAATGATTAAATCAACAATATTATTGCAACATGGGCAAATACAGCTCTATCTTCTGTGCTGCTGTTTGCTTCCTGCAAAGAGAGAATTACAGACGGATTACATCTTCCCACAAAGGAGGAAAATCTACCCTCCTTGACACTACTCTAGGAAATCACCCTAGGAAATATTTCTGTATCCTCACAGGGTAAAAAAATAAAAGATGCACAAAATATTCTTTAAATGCAATGATCAGATGTGGAACAGCAGTCTGTTTGGATGTACAAGTGTGCGTGGGTGCAGAAAAATAGCTGTGCTACAGAAAAGACATCTGATTTCCACCTACTAAGAGATATGAACCAGTCAGAGTTTTCATTCTCCCAGTTGACCTCAGCTTTAACTTTTCAAGTCTTGTGGCCACAAATTAGATCAGGCAGCCTTCAGGGACAATGTGTTGGCCTAACAATATTTAGAGACTACTGCTGTAAAGTAATTCTCAGTGACCAGGAGGAAGAGCCAGACTCCTTTTAAACTTGAAAGGAGGCATCACTGCTGTTAATGCTATAAGGCTACATCTATACAATAATGTTTAATATTCAGATGAAGAGAATGCTCTTACTGCCTTGCAAATTTCCATTACAGGAAAAGATCTGATGTCAGAAATGACTGCAGATGTTACCCTTTGACTAGAGTGATTTAACACTTCCTTGCCAATCTAGTACCATTCAAGAATGACACTGAGAAATACTGTCTGGAAGGTTATTTAGAATGAAAAATTAATCAACATAACTTCCTCAAATCAAGTTGAACTCAAGTAACTCAGAGGAGAGTTTAACTAAGAATATGCTGCAATGAACTGTGCTTATCCAATAAATCAAAGAAAATCAACTAATAGCTTCACCATGCTTGTAGGTGGTGTTCCAGTATTCACAGTCTTCTCAGTCTAAATTTATTACGAAAAAAAAAAACCAAAACGCACCCCTTTACCTTTAAAGCAACGTTATTATTCTGTGACTTCAATGCTTTTGGGCTCTGTGAACAAGGCTTCAAAGTTTTAGAGGTGGATAGATGGGCAGACAAACCGTATGTTTGCACAAGCCTCACCTCCTTAAGATACTAGGATTAAAACAGAAGGTTTGCATATAAATAGGCAAAGAAAATAACTTACACCTTTTCCAATTGCTTCCCAGACATCATTGTAGCAATGTCTCTTCTGGTTTTCTCTGGTAGGCCAAAGGTAAGTTTATCTGATGCTATTTCTGCTTTGGCACCAAGAGTGAGATTTCTGTTTAAGTAAAAGGGAGACAGACAGTCATCTTACAGTAAGAGCAGAGCCTAAATGTGTGTTCGCTGAACTCTAGAGTTGGTTGTCTAACCAGTCTAACCACACTGATCCTGTCCATCCCAATCTTTGCTAAACAGCAAGCGTCATACTACCTGTACCCAAGATGGTGCATATGTGTCCCAGAGGACACATAGCACTCTTAAAGGTGTTTTTTTTTTTTTCCTATCTATTCTTTTGCGTTCATTAATGGTGATAGACCGATGTTATTTTGCTCATTATGTCAGTCAAACCAGAATAGGGGAGGGAGGATGCCTGCTCAGACTTCGGGCAACAGGACTGCCAGTCTACATACATCCTGTCCCAGGGGCACTGAGGATTCAGCAGCCAGCTACAGGTTCCTGAAACCCCACCTTGGCCCAGCAGAAATGTGTGTCTAACAGGCTGACAGGACCCCCATGCCAGCTGCAGAATGCAGCTGGACCAGGATCAGCTTTTGCACCACGTCTTGTGTTGTGCCTTGAGGTTGGGATGCAGCAGCTGGGTGAGGCAACCTCTGGGCTGCTGGGGGCTGCAGAGAAGTTCTCCCAGCAAATGATGTGCAAGGGCAGAAAGCATATATGCTGCCTGAGGGATACAGGAGGCTTGTTTTACAGCTGCTTGTGGTCTCCTGGCCTAGGTGAAAGACAGCAGTTTCCCTTTACAGAGAAAAAGTGGAAGGACCCCATGGTAAGCCTTTACCGCTTTCAGTCATTCATGGTTGCAATATAATCCACAGGGTATAATTTGAGGGTGAAAAAGGTCTTTTTGAAATCCAGTGTATGAATGTTCATAGTTAGGTAAGTATACTGGCAAATTGAGTAGAGGCATTAAAAATTAATTTAAGGTTCAGAAATGAATGGGGGATGTAATTCACTGGCTTAATATTGTATACTTCTAGGAAAATGGGGGGGGGGGGGGTGTCAAATAAAGTTGAATAAAGAGTGCAGATTCATTACAAACCTATTTTTGACTGTCAGGACTGACCCAGCATGTTCAGAGCTCCCACAGTGATTCAGCTGACTTGCTTCTTGTGCATGGTCTTTTGCTGGGGATTGCTATAACAACCAAGCGTCTAATTCCAGAAAACCATGTAGATAAAGGGGCTGCAATAGCAGTTCATTTCCAGTTTAGCCCAGTCTCAGGTGGCAGGCGGTAGCCAAGAAGCCATCCTGGTGACTTGGTGTGTTTCAGCATGTATCCAGCTAAAGTACTTTCTAGGCTGGCTCTTGCAAAAACTTCATTGTAAAGCAGTATTTCACTCAGGCCAAGTCACCACAAGTAAATGGGCAAAAGTCTCAAAAAGTGGATCTGTGCTGAGTGGCAGAACAATGGCTCCAAGTATATGTATATTTAAAATATAGCTTTGTGTAAGTTTGAGATTCCCTTAAAAAGAGAGTGTTTCTATTTCCTTGTTGGTTTCTGCCTTAATTATGTCTATGTCTTCAGTTCCCCAAAACACTAACAATGTTGTTGTCTGAGGCAAAGTTTATTTGAACATCTCCATCTAAAAGTGACTTACGTTTTTTTACTTTTCCCTCCTCCCACTCAGGTCCTATTGAAAACTCCACCCTGCCTTTTTAAATCATCTACTTGGAAGTAGCTCCATTTCTCTATTTATTTCTTGAGAAAAAAAGGCAACAAAAGTTTTCCTGTGTAACAAAAGTCACCACTCTCTACCTTTCTCACTCCCACATTTTTTTTTTTGGTTTGAAGTACAATAGAATGAACTGAAAAACTAAACCAAAAAATGCAGTGTGGAAGTATTCAACTGTTCTGCTCAACAAAAGCTTGGCAAATGATACATAAATTTTATAGCTGTCATATTAATTACCTTTGAATGCTCCATGAAAGAACTACAGTGAACTCAGCTGAAAAATCCAGCAGTCCCTGTATCATTTTCTCTCTACTGGGAGGGCTGATGGTCCACAAGGAGTTTGAATTCCCTTCTAGATCTGCAAGAGTTATATCTTCTTTTCCATAGCCCTCTAGAAACTGCAAAGCAGCCTGTAGTTGCAGAAGAGGAAAAGAATCGTTCAATGCTGTGATGTTCACAAGACTCACAACCACATTTCCTGATCAGGCAGAACTGCAAATGTTCAATTAATCAGAATTGCATTGTTTTACACTGATTGCTTTGTTAGGTATCAGCTGGGGCTTTAGATGGGGACAGGAATAGACTAAGCGTAACCAACCCAAGAAGGCAAACCAAAAATGGCCTAGCTGTTCAAAGAATAAGTATGATGGTCAAGTCAGCCAAAATGGGTTTGAAAGTTCATCAGGTAAACTCTGTAAAGTATATTTAATCTTGTTTTCTTTAGTTTCTAATAACCCCATTTATATGCCTGGATCCAATAGGCCAAGCAGCTCTCAGTCCACACCAGTTTTGGCTGGTACCTCTGACAGCTTCACTGAAACTCCAAACAGTATCAGTGGTCACCACAAAATATAGGTCACTGTGTGAGTGATATACCAAGCCTGGCCACTGTGGGATGGCAGATGCTTTCAGAACTTCTGGTAATAGTCAGGGGGCACAAGTCACCTGCCACCTCTTATTAGTTTTCATATTTTTATTAAAATTGTACTTTTTCTTTTGTCAAGCATCTTTCAGCATAGAAAAATGTCTGCAAGTGTTAAGGCAACTTGAAACCCTTAACTTTCAAAGTGTATCAAGACTGCAATATTACTGTTATAATACCCAGGCTATTTGGTAGCATCTAATATTAAAAGGTGTTAATTCTTGAATGGGTTAGAAGGAAGTACTTCTTTAAAGTAGTATCTGATCAAAATCTGATTATTTTAGTAATGCAACAGTTTCTGCTAAATACTAGTCTTTTTTTTCTCTATATAAAATAATGATAACTTTGTGCATAGTGCACCATGAAATATTGAGACTGTGTTTAAACTAAGGCATTTTAATATCAACACTTTTCCAGGCCATACACACTTCCTTTTGACAGCACCATGTCTCGTCACTGGGAGGTGAAAGCCACATGCACTACAGGAAGGAGCATGGAGCTTAAAAGTGCTAACAGTGTTGTGTCCCCAGAATACATTTGTTTTGGCACTACACCAACAGCACCACACCTCCTGAAGGTTTGTGTCCTTTAGAGGGAAGGTTTCTATTCGGATGACAGGACAACTGCAGCTTCTGTCTGTCTTCCATGATTTTGTGCAAAGATGCTTTAATTAATGGTAACTTTTCACTTTATATCCCAGTCCTGTCTTGACAAATGATCTGTTCAAACTAGTGCAAACTCCCTTTATGGACACATCTTCCAAATGATAGCGGTGCTGCTGACCACTTGACTACATAAACAAAACTCACAAATAGCCTCCATGGAAACATGCATACATTTTTAAGTAATGAGGTAGTCTACATTTCACTTACAGTGTTACCCCTATAGCTTCCCAGAAACGCATTGAAATCAGTCTGATTCAAATTCTTGAGCTGATTCTGTTGAGCACTCATTGTAAAAATAGGCTGGGAAACAAAAGAACACACACTTGTCACATTTGCTTCACATCATTTGCTACATACACAGTACAGCATCCTGTACTTCACAGTCCAAGACAATTATGGTACTCATTTCAACAGGAGAAGACTATGAAATTATTCCACTAAGAAGCAAGCTACCTCCAATTAATTATCTCACATTTACCATGGGGACCTGTAATCAGTTACCCAAGTTTTCCTGATGTAGGATAATTTATTCAGATTAAACTGCCAGCAGGTTCTGTTTTTAACTGGCAAGTGAAGGTAATCTTTTATATCAGTGATGAACAAACATGTTTTTAAGCCAAAGGGCTTAAAAGCCAAAGGACTTGTGGGAGTTTGTCTGATTTTTGCATAAGCCAGGAGAGTTTCAGTCAGAAAATTTAATGCAAGGAATAAGAAAGAGCACAAGGAAATACAGTGCAAAAACAGAGATTTCTTTTAGCCTGTCTTCTTTTTTACCTGATAACCTCCTAGAGTTATTGTGATTGATACATCTAGAGGCTTGTTCGTGATGCCTGCAACAGATTTGATTAAAGACATGAAGAGCAGTGGGAACCAGACAATACAAATCAGCAAGACGATAATCATGCCACCCATTCCATACTTCACAACTTTCTTTTTCTTCTGGCCTCTTGGCTGGGGATATCTCTGCAAAAGCAAACAGCAACATGGTAATGTCTCTTCTATCAGTGGAACACTTGGTATGATTTGATGAGTGAATGAATATTGATCTTAAGGATTCTGATTTTCTGTTGTCATCTGTTACCCATTATCAAGTCAGTTATGTTGAGATTTTTAGCCAAACCTGCACACGCAATGAATTTCTGGCAACTACAGAGAACAGTGCCAGAAGAACCCATGTCAAGTGTGTGTCTGGTGTGAAAAATATTGTAAACCTCTCTGTTTTTTATTCTTTATGGCCATAAAGAAGGGAAAAAATGGGTAATTGCCACACCAACTACATTTAAACAATGCCTCAAGCTTTGCTGCTGTCCCTAAAATCTTGACAGTGCGGATGTGACATCCTTCCATTTCTTAGCTTCTTGAGCAAAAATGATCTTGCTTTTATCCTTCTCTTTACAAAGCAAGTCATACAACACATTGTTTCCCCTTGCCCATAATTCCCTCTGTTATTGACCTCATCACTGAATACTTTAATAGAAGAGTACCCATCCTGTAAAATGTCTTACCATCACTGTAATGTTTTGTTATAGGACTTAATGCTACAGTGTTTTAGGATCCTGCCTTCCACACACTGCGTACTGCATGTGCAAAATCAAGATGCAGTGAATTACACTGCACCTCAGACACATGCCAGGAATCCGGCTTTCAGGAAATTGTTCTTGCTTTACAACACGAATCCATAAAGCCCTAGGAGAATATTAAATTTGTAATACAATGCTATATATAAAACAAATTAGCTACTTTTCAAAAGCATTGTATCAAATCATTTGTCTTGCACTACAAAATACTGTTTTCATTAAAATATCATATCAAGATCACCAGGGGCACATTATTTGTCCGTATGAGATTAGTTCAGGCACCTTTAATGCTGTTACACAACAGCTCAGAGACTCTAAGAGCCAAAGTACTTAGGCATACCACTCAATGTGAGTGAGAGACAGAGAACTAAAGTACCTTGAACAACACCCATAAAGTAGTGATAGTTATAGTAGTGATAGTTAGGTAGTGATTTTGCTACATGGCATTGGCACACACATGCATGCTCAGACTTGGAAGTCTTCCTACATTAGATCTACGCTACATATTATGCAGAGTGATCCTGTTGGAAGGTGAAAAAATGCAGTACAATGGACAGTCAAAGCAGATCTGGGTTATTATTTCTCTGACTCCCAAAGCCTCTGATGACACTCCATTCACAGCAGAAATGTTAAGTCAAACCCAAAAAGTCTACATACAAGATCTGTGTGCACTTCAGCTCTAAGTTAATCTAACTGACATACTTGGAAAGTAAGTGCCATTAAGAGACAGGATTATAATAAAAGTAGTAGTACGTCAGTAACACTTGAAAATACAGCCATTTCATTGCAGATGTACAATTTCTGACTGGTTGGGTCACTCTTAAAAGAATGCTTAATTTCTTTTTCAAATTGGCAAATAAGCAAGCATATGGTTGCAATCTTTATAGTGCTTATAAGGAATCCAGAATTTGCAAGTTTAATTTGAGCTGAAGCTTAAATGAATTAAAGAGGCTGAAACTTCAGTCACACAAATGGTGGTTTTATTTGTTTTTTTTTTGCAGTCTTTTTGGATGTGCGGATCCTCTCTCAAGGCAGAGGAGCCAGATGAGTTCCCTCTGCAGTTACATGAAACAAGCATCCCTGGGATCTACATGATGGAGGTGTGAGCTCTGCCTTGTCCTGACCTTTCTTTAGAGCTACAGTTTCCCTGCTACTGCGAGTTACTCATTTAGTTGTTATGCACAATGTGAGTCTGTAAATATGAGGCCTTTCAATCCCTGTCTTGAAATTCGGGCATGCAATTAAACTAGCAGCCACATGTTTGTGGAATTCACATTAATGGTGGAAAAATCAGGTGTAAAGGAGAAACCATTTGAAATTTCACTTGTGGTGACTGCCAACTAACTTAAAGTACCCAATAGTCTGAATATTTCTGAACATGAACACCAGGTGTATCTTCTAACAAACTGGCTTTATGGTGGATTTCCCAGTTATTTAGGGACTCATGATTACTTTTCTTCATTTCGGCACAGGGGAGAGAAGGCCTCGATCAGTCATATGGGGCTTCCTTACTTTTTCTGATTCTCGCCAGCACTTCAGGATGAATATATGAGCATAGATATCTTCAACACAGATCCAGCTGGAAAGACTGAGAGTGGTATCAGTCCAAACCCAGTCCATTACTGCTCTCAGCTCGGTCAAAAATGGAACCAGGCGGAATCTGAAGGGAGAGCACAACTGACGATTAGTCAGAAGTGGAGGGATCACATTTAATGAGCACAATAACTGTATATATCACAAAAGGGAGAAATAAACCAGTATTTAAAGACAGTTTAACCGGAATTTTTACAAATACAATGCAATCATATCCTTAGACTGTATGACTAATACTGATGTTTTGAGGGTGATATCTTTTGCCACAGCTCATGTTCCTCTAGGGCCCCCTGTGAGGCCATAAACATGCTTTTGCATCATTACACCTAGCAATTGTACATGAGGAACTGATGGAATGGTACAAAACAGAATTCCCTGTACACCCAAATTCCTCTGATCTGAAGGCATAGAAGAACATAGACTGGCCTGTCCGCAGAATGGTGGGACTTCATTTTATGCCTCCTTACACCAAGTGGTGCATTGTTTCTTTACAGTAGCTGGGCAGTCCTCAACTGCATACAGGATTGGGCTTTATGACTCAGGATTAAGCAGCAGAAGAAGGTGGGCTAACAAGAAAGCAACATGCACAGAGCAGCTTTTCAAAGTGCACCATTTCCTTTACTAGTTCCACACTTCTCTGCTTGGCCAGGTCACAAAGAATACTTCATGTGAAGAAAGCTTTCTTCTATAGCTCTTTCTACTGGAATGACACAACCCATACTGAAAATATTGGGAAAACGCTGAGACTATTCCATCTGTTCTGTGAAATATGTATATGCTTTGAACTAGCTTAATCACAACATCATGGTAACAGCACAACCCTAATGCCACCTTTCACTCTGAGGCGAGGCTGTTTTTGTTATTGCACCAGCATTCCTAACCCTGAAGAGCTTCAAATGTGCAGCATTTTCCAAAAGGTACACAAAGGAAACATCTTTTGATGCAAAGATTTTATTTCTCATATGTACGCTCTCTCACTTTATTCTCCTTTCCACCTGCAGCCTGTAAGCCTGCTCCAATGACTTGTTCAGGATTTGTTGCCTTGCTACTATTTAGGATTATAGAACAAATAACATTACATAATGTTGTAGCCCCTATCTCTTTCACAGAAGTGATTTCTTACAGGTGTTAAAAAAGGGCCCTGAGTGTCAGACTGGTAAGTCAGGCTTACGACAGGAGACTGATTTTTCTGCAATTTGCATTCCTGAAATTGTTTTTTTCCCTTCTGGACTGCAGGGGACATGTGGCACAGACATAGCAGTATGGTGTGAAAGATTTACTGTCTCATTTCCAGCAGCTTGTGAAGAGAAGTCATGAATAACCCCATCTCACGATAACAGGTCCTTATTTCATGGAAGAATGGACTAGGGCAGTAGGTCTAGACTTACCCTTGAAATAAGAACAGGTTCACATAGTTATAACTTTTAGTGAGGAAGTTGCCTAGAACACGAGTTGGATATCCACAGCGTATCTGATATGCTGATAAGCCAAAATAAACACATTTCACAAAATACCAGAGCTGGGCAACAGTGTTCTGGCTAAATTTCCTGTAATGGAAAAGACAGATAAAGGAAAACGATGAGCATTGTACGTGTGTATGACAGAATTAGCTTGAAATGTTTTGTGCTCCTGGCAGCTTCCCTTTCCTGAGAACTGGTGAAAAACCTTTGGCCTCTGACCCTGCTGCATTGGTGACACACTGTTTGAAAGAATCTGGAGGAGGAAGTCTATAAACAGCATCCGTAATCACCTCAGGGTCACGGCGAGAGAGTGGGAACAGGCTCCCTGTGAGTGATGGCTCTGGGGCAGCGCTCTGTCCCTCCAGACACTAGAGGTGCCTAGCTACACCACAGGGGCCTCTACAACGACACATGCCCTGCAAGTCCTGGGTAGACACTGTTTCTCTTCAATGTTCAAATGGTTGACATCCACAATGACTCTAAGCAGCTTTAATGGTAATTTGTATTCATGGAGGTACCTCCGACATCATGGACTCATATAAGGAATTAGGTTGGAGCGACCTCTGAAGACCATCTTTTGCATCATTCCCTGCTTGAATCACGTCTAATCACACCAAATTGTTCAGGGACCTGTCCAGCTGAGTTTTGAATATCTCTGAAGATGAAGATCCCACAGCCTGTCTGTGCAAACTGCTCTAGTCATGGAGCAATCGTCAAATGCCATGGAGCACTACTGTCATGGTGAAAAGATTTGTCATCATATCTAGCATAAATTCCCTTTTTCTATCTTGTGGCTTCTTGCCTATATGGCTTCTTGCACCTCTGAAAGCAGCTTAATTTCGCCTTAATGCTCTCTTTAACCGGTCAGTGAAGACAAGTCATCAAGTTCTGCAGGCTAAACTAACACTATTCACCCAACCTCTTCACACATATCATATGCTCTACCCCCCTAACCATCTTGGTGAACATTTGCCCCTTCTGACAGCAGCCCAATAACATGCTGGAACAGCACAATGGACAGGGTTTGTGAACCAGACATTATCCACTGTTTGCAATTATATCTCACAAAATTATTGCAATTAAGAAATGTGCATGTGCTTTTAAGTGTCAGCCTAATTTATAAGGGCCACAGGAGCTTCAGCTGCAGGTTTGAGATTAACAACATGACATAAATATTTCGTGAAGGCACCAAAAATATCAAAATTATTTTCTTGCCCTTTAAGTTGCCAAATCAAGCTAAAAATTTAATCTCAATTTTCAATGCTCAGTAGATAAGAGATACACTTGAAAAATACACTTATTAAAATAGGGGCGCAATTATTACTGCACTGAGGAAAAATAAAACAATCAGTTTTTAAGAGGAAATAAGACTTTTTCTTTCTTTCTTTCTTACATTATGCTCCTATTTTGTTTTTCCCTTACAATAACTTAACTGTTTATGAAGTGAAATGTGCCCAAGTGACAGGCCCAAATTCTCTATGTAGTCAATGGAGTAAAGCAAAGTTTAAAGTCAAAAGTAGGAGGGGAGTTAGCCAAACACTAGAGAAGAAACATTAACCCCTCTGCAGAGCAGACTGCTTTGAGCCATGCAATAAGAGATGTTAGATTTTCAGGTCCATTGGACCAGGCAAGTCATACAAGATTTCATACAGCAGGTGACTACATCCACACCACCTCCAAAGCCATGTGACAGAAGCAGGGGAAAAGAAATTTTGCTCTTCAGAAGAGACATGGGCTTTAGACCTTCTTCATTCTAAGGAGATTCAAATCCATAGTTAGTTCACACATTCCAGGAGAGTGACAAGGTACAGGTTACCCTGAGAGAGACATTTTCTATTAAGTCTTCTAAATCAGTGTGCAGCCAAAAAAGCAAGGTTCCTGATATGAAAGAAGGGTGTAAAGGGAGGAATGCATGGCATAGCTGGAAGGGGAGAGGAATAAAATTCTGATCACTGCTCTCTGAGTTACTTCAGTTTGTATCCAGCAGCTATCTCATAAAAGACATAAACCAGTCTTGGGAGTGGGAAACCAAACCAGAGGCAAACATTGTCTCAGCTGAATGGTCAGTTACAGGCAAACTTTCTCTCACCTGCTATTTTTTTGACCCAAGTTGAGAATATTTCATTGCATACTTGTATAATCTAGCTCTTACCTCCTCAAACCTACACTGGCCACAGTTACTGCTGTAGAAAGACATTTTGACATTCTGTTTAGGAATGAGACTAAGAAATTTGTTTATGATTCCAAAGCTTAGCTATAACCCTCTCAAATTTACATTCAAATAACTTGGTAGAGCATGACTTTTCAACCCATATTGTCCAATTATAAGGTTTATACCTTTCTGTCACTCCAGGTAAGATAAAGAACATCCAGAAATGTATTCCAAAAACAAGGATGACTTGGAAGATGACCTTTCCCATGACAGTCTTTTTGAGGTACAGTGCTCGGTCTACCACCATGGTACCAAACTGAATGAGCACCATCACCAAAAACGCCTCTGGGACCTGGTCCTCTGATAATGAAGAGGTGATGTCTGCTGCTGCAGAGTGTTTCTGAAAAGGAAAATGTTACAGAGTTGTTGAGGAAAGACGACACTCACACGGAACCTAGCATCCACAAGAGTCAAGGGTCCCAACTGACAATTTACATACAGATGCCCTCTATGACATACCCCGAAAGCCCAAAATCCAAACACAATGATGATGAAGTCCACTGTATCTGCGAGGAACATCAGCACATACACATCAGTCACAGCACTGTAGTCTGGATGAATAAGATTGTAGAAAAACTGTCTGATGGGCACATACACCTGGAGAGTCCTAAAACAACAATGATCACAATGTAATTTAACAACACTGCAACTGGCACTGAAGAAAAGTGTCTGGAAGTGATATGAGTAATGTTTGTGAAGATACACTTCTCTGACAGCCTCTTCACAGGTCAACAGAGACACCAGTTCCTTGCACTGATTGCTGCTTAAGCAATGTTTGGTAGAAATACACATAGGCACCCAAATCAGTTCACACAGGAGATTTAGCTACATATCAGACAGGTAAACACCCTTGCAGTGCTGTCTGAACCTCTGCTAATTTGTCTGAAGTTCAGCTGGTGGGACATAGGGACTTAGGGTGAAAGCATACCAATATAATGAATAGCATACATATCCATTCTTCCATTTGAATTAACAGAATCAGTAACCTGCTCTCTTTAAAATTTTACTGCATTAGTCAGCTGTTTGCAACCTCCCACCCAAGCCCATACAACTCTGCACTTTGCTCACTTTTTAATTGTAAAGGCCTTGGCTTTGATCATTTGTTCTCGAAACTTTTCCATAAGAAGCTCTTTCTTAGATTTTTGCTTGATGCTTAACACACTGCTTCCTTTCTGACTGCTGTTTCTTGTACTGGTACTTCCTGAGAAAAAGGAGAGGGAAAGAGAAGAGAAGGAAGCTAATTCAAATTCAAAGTTTAAATACAAAAACTAGAAAGTAATATATCTGGAAAATTCTACCGCAAAGCTGAGTCCCACATTTGAAAGACGCTTTGAAATAAATCCATATGGTAATTTTTTTCTGATACAATAAAATCTTGACAATATCCAGTATAGGTTTAACAACTAGCAGATCTAGATTAATAACTAAAATGAGAAGAATAGTGCCAAAGGCAAATTCTTGATTGTTCTGACTCAGTCATCTCAATTGGTAATATACATTATTCAGGCTGTAGTAAGCCCTTCTTTTTCAGAAGAGGTAATCTGTTTCAATATTCCTAATCTTTTTTTTTTTCTTTTTTTTTTTCCACTTTAAGTACCATTAAATGTAGATATGAGAAATACATGTGCTTTGAATTCCCTCTAGCTGGGGATTATACTGAACCAGAAATTCTGGATTTGGGCCACACTGAACGTTCCTTTCCCAGCTTTTGGGTAATGTCATTTTAAAAACATACTGAATCACAAAGTACAGCTCTCCATTTGAACTTTAGGAAGGTTTGGAGCGTGTTCAAATGCAAAAGATATTTTGGTTCATATCCTATTTCCTCACAGAGGAGCAACAGCATTCGGTAGTCTCTGTGTTCTCCACAGCAACAGCACAATGTTTCAGCAGGATGATCCTATGGGAAATGATCATTCGCTCTTCAAATCCCAGAAATGCCATGACATTTACCTCTCTTAGATCTGTGAGAGGAGAAGCTGGATCTGTGAGAAAGCTGTGATGCACTGCTAGAGCTCTTCCTCCTGATTGCGGTCTGCTGCTCGGGGAAGTGGACATGGATGGACTCCACTGATGCTGCAAGATTGACAGACTTCATAGAGCCTGAAGAGTCTCTCCTGCCTCCTGTCAGAGAGAGCTCATCATCAGTATCCTCTTTATTACTGGAGCTGTCCCCTTTCTCATCTTCATCCCACAATCCATGGCACTAATGGAAGAAAAAGAAGAGCATTTCAAACTTGTATTTATGTTACGATATTTATCGTAGACATTTATCACAGTGTTCACTAGGGGGACGACAAATTTGTTGTGTTGGAATATAACATGAATGACTAAAAAAAAAAAAACCGAAAACATTAAATATAAAATAAAAAATCATTTTACCTTTAAAATGGATCTGTGGAAGAATAAAGCAAGGAGCTGAACAAGATCATAGTGCACATAGCCCTCTTTCTTCTCAATGCCAATGATATTGGGTGGATGGTAAGGTTTATCTTTTGTGTAATCCACATATTTATTCCAAGGAAAGAAGCCAAACTGGAAGAAGTACTTGATGACGATGGCCACCTGTTCAGAAACACAACACACTTGGGGTGTTTTCTAAGCATGGCAGCCTCATAACATTAAGAGGAGACACATATGACTATTTTGTCAGCTTTTTAAGAAGATTAGCAAACATTCACTGCTACAGAGGAACAACAGTTTATGTTTCCTGAGCAAAAAGTTCATCAATGACTAAAATCAGCATTTACCAACAGATAGTGCTCAGTGGTACCTGAGACACCACAGGCAGTGTATGCTGTCGCTTGATTACCGATTACACAGTAGCTGATTATAAATGGTCCATTTCTGTGATAACTGCTTTACATGCCAGGAAGGATGTCACCTATGTCACCTTTTGCAGTGAAGAAAAACACAAACAAGACCTTCTTATACCACAGAAATTGCAAAGGATGTTAGAAAATATTTATACTAATATGAAAGGCCACAGGCCCCTGGATCCTAGAGATCAAAACCAGAAAAGAGACCATGCAAAGCTTACAACTTCACTTTTCTAGGTTCGACATACAGAGTTGCAAAAACATCAACATACCTCAGTGTAGACAATGGCTGTCATCCAGAAGCGTTTGCTTGGCCGAGGAACAGACAGCATGGCCCAAAGGAATATAAGGATGGGAAGCACCAGGGTTATCATGGAGGCAGAGATCATGTGGTTAAGAATGATCACAAAATAGCACACCATTTCTGACCGGGCCACCAAGGTATTGTACAGGGCATAAATAAGAAGCAAGACTCGAGGCTGACCAACATAGAATTTCTCTGATTCCTCTAGCTCTTCATCGTGAAACATCCTGTTAGAAGCACAGTGCAATAAATTAAATAAAAATTAAATTCACAAGAGATGCTTTGCTAATTGCTATTATTTTTCCTTTTGAAAAACTATAAGATTCTGTTGGCGAGTATAATGAAGGAAAAAAAAATGGGATTCAGTATTATAATCAAATAACCTGTATCTAAGCTCACAAAACTTCAAGCAAAATAATTAGAAGCACTGTTCTGATGTTTTTTTAATTTACCCAGAGAATTGACTTGGTAGCTTTCCTACAGTCGCCCAGCCAGCACACTTCATGTAAATCACACAATGCTGGTGTGGCCCTGTCTGGATTCGTATCTGATTTATTAACACAGGCAGGAATTAGGAGAAGATCCAGAGGTCCATCAGGATATGCGTGGTATGAATAGCCCCACAACATGAGATTAGAACATAATAAATGCTCTTGATCATTATATGTGCCCGATCTCCTCCCACTTACCTAACTCAAATAATAGAAAAGGCAGCAAGAAACTACTACATAAATCCCACATATTCAATTCTCTTTCCTTTTCCTAAGGAGTGCCCTCATCTGAGATCTAGGTGGAAAGTCAGAACAACTATGGACAGCTAGAAGAAAGGACACTACATTTACATTTACATTTACAATGTCAGATCTATACAGCCTCTCTCTCTCTAGATGTAGGGATGTAGTCAGTTTGCAAGGTGGTTTAAGATTTTGTCATTACACTCATGGAAACTCTCCCTCAGTTGGGTCAGGCCAGAAAGCAGAGGAAGAAGAGCTGTGGCACCATTTGAGCCCACTGGCACTACTGAGCACACTGTCTGAGGAGCAAAGAGGGAGCATCCTATCCCCTGTGAAAGCACTTAGCAAGGTGGTCTCTCTACATAGCCTTCAAATACTACTGGCTTAAACAAATAGTCTGCCAAAGGTCAGAGTTTCCCTTATAGTAATCCAAAATAATAAAAAGAGAAACATTTTCCCAGATAGCTCTGGAAGCAGATTATTTGAAATCACAGCTGTCTGGAGAAGAGAAGCCCTGTCCGCATGGAATGTTTAGAAAAGCCCTTGAACCCATGGCTATTGGAGTACAGAAATCTGATGCTAATTGGAACAATTAGCTATGGTATCTGGGGAGAAAGCAGAGATTCTTTCCAGCATGAATTTGAATCATTTTAGAAATCTGTAATTAGAACAACTGCACAGGAAATGAGCTTCTTCCCTTAAATCAAACTTAGCACAAGGTCTGTATCAAAAAACCATAGACTAGTTCTGAGAGAAAAACCAAAAACAAAAACAAAAAAAAAACCACAATGGCAAAACTTCAGAGACTGGGACCAAAAATTTTCCCCACTCAAAGGTCCTTACTTGTTCAGAAGCAGCTCACTAGCCGTTAGCTCATGCGTCAATGGAGGGAGAATCGTATCATTAAGTCTGTCCGTCCGACTGTCATCTGGGCTCACCATCATGAGGCTCTTACCAGCTGAGTCATCGGGGGAGCCAAAAGGAAGGTGTTCAAAGCTGACAGCTTTGCTATAGGAAGGTGGAGCTTCTGCATTGCTATCCACGGTGGAGTACAATGGCACATCAGTATCAGGAGTAAGTGCAGCTCCTTCTGAACCCAGGCTATAATCTTCCACCTCCTCTTCATCCTGCCTTGAAGCAGAATGAGCTCCTTCCTCTTCATGCTCCCCTTCTACCTCCTCAATGGTTTCTGTCGTCCCCTGACGAGAATAGAGCATGGTGACCTGCGTAGGTTCACTGTGAAGGCAGGATAAAGAGAGAGAGTTAAGGCTTATGAGGCTTATCACAAAATGAAATTTGTTCATTCTACCTTTATGCAGACAGCTGAGCAACCCCACTGCACCCCAAGACCCTCAAAGTTCACATCGCTTGGTAGAGAACATTACAACATGATCTCTTCTTACACAGAGGGACCATCTGGGTCTGTTTGCCCCCGAATGGCATGCCAGTGTACTCACAGTGATTCACTATCTTTTCACACCAGGAAAGGACAAATGAATATCATTATCAAGAGCTTTCGGAAAGCAGTTTAAACACTTTCTTACCAGAACCAGAACTTGCTGTTACATCTATTTAAAGCATGCTCTGTGGTGAATGATAGACAGTTGTGGGGTTCCTTCTAAACATGGTGCTTCTAACAACCACCCTGTATACAGCTGGAAAACTAGCTGAAAACACATGTCAAATTGGATTCCAAGTAAAAGAACAAGAAAATTGCAAAAATGGAGAAATGCAATCCAGATTATAAAACTGTTCCAGTAAGAGGGTATCTTGCTTACCTTCAGATTGCCCTATGTTCTTCTTTACAGTCTTCATTTCTTTTTAACTTTACCTGCCTGCTTTTCTTCCATATGGACCTACATTCTTTTTCAACTGTTCTTATTCACTCTGTTCAATTCTCTGCTTGTACACCTTGCTTACTGTCGGCTTTGCAAGTCCATAATCACTTTCTCTCCTAATGCTCTGTGCTGTGCAACAGTTTTAGCTGATGTAAATTCATGCAGCTTGATGACTCCAGATGGGAATCTGGACACCATCATCTTTTACAAATTTTCTTGGCCTTGCTTTCACCCTTTTTTCCCTCACAAGTATTTTTTTTTTTATCTTTCCCCTAGAACACTACTCTTTCTTTATTTCAATCTCCATTTCAGCCTCTCTCCAAAGGTTAGACAAAAGGCATCAACTTAGTGTCTTTTGTTGGCTGGGTGTACTTCTATGTCAACAGAGACAAATCCAGGTTTCACACAGCTCCAGAGAAATGAATGAGGCCATGATTTCACATAAAGTATAACCTTTTTAAGAAAACCTCACTGCCAAAGCCAGCTGGCACTACCATTTCCTGCCAAGTTCTATCTCTTTCCTTTTACACTGTTTCTAAACTTATTGTGGCTATGTTAGATAACTTTATTTCTAGTAGACTTTTAATCAGAATTTGAAACAGTGTTATTGGGATGTATGTTTTGATATTTCCTGTTAGCAATCATTCTGGTTAAAATGCACAAAAAACATAAAATCAGATCACTTCAAAACTGATCAACACTAAAAATTTGTAAAACACTTAAAATTTTGGAAAAGAATGATCTAATATGCTTTGAAATGTCATATTTATATTACTAGCTGAAACACTGTTTTTATTTCACAATGTCATATAAATCCCTGAGTTTTACCTTCTAAAATGAGTGAATGGCTCTGAACTGTTTTTTTGAGCAGGATATTAATAATATTCACTATCTTTTCATAGCAATTTTCCTTTTCTTAATTCCAACACCTCACAGACTGTAAATCAATGGTAAAGAAATCAAAACATATTTAACAATCTTTCCTATGTGGGGGAAAACTAAAAATTGAAAGAACAGGGCCAATACTTGCCTATCTCAGTTTCTAAAATTAGACACCCAAGTCCATATTTAGGATAAGGCATTAACTGAGAAACTTCACTTCCAGCTTCCAGTTTCTATAAGAACAATCATCAGCTTAGTAACTCTGAAAAATCAGACTCTTCTTTGAATAAATACAGACTTAAGAGTCTGTTTCTTTGTACACAGCCATTTTAATGAAACGTAGTGGACAGACTTTTAAAAATACATGAATAAAGGATGAAAAACAAAAACACAGAATAAGAAGTGAAACAACAAAGAAGTCCTATCTTATGACCCTGACTTTGAACCTCAGAACTGTGCCACGACACAGAAGGCAGTAAAGCTTCCGTTAACCATGCAAACCACTCTGTACACCACAGATCTGCAAATGCAAATTTATATACACTGCAACAAGTATAATGGTATGGGTAAATGAGTGAACAAAGCATGCATGAGTTAAGCACCTTGACACTATACTGCCACTGTCAGCTGATGAGGAGGACATATCCATGCTCTGCATTTTACGAAGCCTAGGTCGAGCGCGCTCACTTGTTTTAGGAACAGTGTCTGGTCCATCTAAATCATCAAGGGTTGACTGCCTTGAGAACAGCATGGTTGCTTCAGTGTAGCAGCTAGCAGCGCAAACAGTTACAAAGACAATGTTAAATACAAATGATATTACTCTACATGGTTTAGTACAGGAATGTGCTTGCCATGCAGCAAAACACAGACACAGAGACAAAAGGTTCAGAGAGAAGATAAGGATTTGTTTAGGGTCACTATGTAAATGCATCTTTATTGTTCATAGTCCTATTCATACAGGGGCTATAGAAGGCCAACAACTATGTATTCACTATTCAAAGAGATATGAAAACATCACGATATTCTACATGCTTTCCAGGGGCACCAACGTACATAGGCTACGAGGTTTTATTTTCTCTGTTTCCCCACAGAATTTCCAAATTCCTCCCAAAATGCTTTGGGAAGGGACCTCCTCTGTACAAATTCTGTTTTGTTAATGATATGCTGTGTTGAACCTTTTGCATAGGTACAAGCCAATTTCCTAAAAGAGCCCTTAAACCTGAATATGCTCATATTCCACAAATAGAAAAATATCTGTCAGACATTGGCTAATCCTCTTTCCGAACTGAAGAGCCAAATCGGATATGTTACTTAGCCAGTAGATGCATGCCAAATATAACCTGCTGCATGGGATGGCTTTTATTTTGATATTTAGTAGGAAGTCCTGATGATTCTTTCCAGAAGATTTCATTTATTTCAATTGCAGCTTAAAAATGATTTCAAAATCAGAAACATGCACTTCTTGAAAGGGAGAACAGATATGATAAACCCTTATCTCCTTTCATTTATCAAATACACCAGGACACCAGAGACATACACCATACATTGAGCATTTATGTGTTACTGGAGAAAAGAAGAAGAACTGGATGAGTTATGTGAAAGAAAGTACATGTTTAAATACAAGCATATAACATAGCAACAGGAAAGAAGCAAATACATTAATGACATATGGTAGGTAAAAGAACTATTTCTCCTGTAAAAGTCTTTGAAAAACATAGATGTCTATGACATATGTTGAAGGACCTGGTGTTTTAACACATGCAGTCACCTGCCTGAGTCTCAGATATAGTGTGAGAAGAAAGGACCCCAAAATGCAGGATTTACACTCTACTTTTCTTCTTTCTTTTGATTCCATTTGTGCACATGAGCAACAACAGCTGGAGATTTGCTTCCTTGGCAAGCATTAAATGTGTCCAGGGCACAGAGAGTAGGGAAAGAGATCAGAAAGGAAGTGCAATGGCATTTTCTGTGTAACTGTGGTCTTGCTAGCTTGAAGTGAAGAGAAAACTGCTGGTATGAAGTGACTGTTTGCAATTGTTGTCTTCAGGCAAATGGAGAAGAATACAGCAAAATATGTGCAGCAAAAAAGCACTTTTTCTTAGACCTATGCTCACTGACAATCTTTGACAGAGTGGACAGGGTTAAAAAGAACATTTTGGTCTTATTTTAGACAAAAAATGCTACCAAGATACCAAAGGTATTGTAAAATATTTTCCTTAAAAACAATATTAATGGCAGGGGCAGCCCTGTCCTGTCAGCTCACTTGGCCAAGACCCTTTACAAGCCACTTTATTATTTCTGTGTGTGCACAAAGGTGCACGTGTCCTCCAGACAAAACTTGGAGGACTGTCTGCACAGGATTTTGATGGGGCACAGAAAGCTGCTTCCTTCAGGAAGAGGAGATCCACTCTGGAGACCTGATTCAGCAGCATGGAAGTCAGTGGGAGCTTTGTGCTATTGACCACCAAGGGCTCGTGATGCAGGAGGCTTCCCATCATGTATAGCATGCCGGGTTGTACTATCAGTGAGGTTTTGGTGCTAAAATATGGGTGATGGCAGCAGGTAGTCAATCTATATTTGTAGGTTACCTTTATGTCTCTGTGCTACAGTATTATCCATGTTATTTTACAACTCAAAGGCTGAATTTATTATTTTAAAAAGCAACACCTCTTACTAAGGTGTTGAAGTATTTTAAAAGTGGGCATAGCCCAGCTGGAACTTTCCAAACACCTTCAGCAGAACAGCTATTGAAATTCAAGTGGCATGCAGCCGGTCATATATTTTTCAATGAAAGAAACATATTCCAACTGCCCTCCACAACAGATAAGTTCTGACCTGGGTCCCAGAAAAATCAAGGGAAAAATATTTATTAATCCTAATAAATGAAAACATTGGCCCAGATTTAGTCCTTGCAATAATATGGATCAGGTAGATGTTTTAAATGAAGGATGAATAATCTGATGAAGCATCTACTGAGCAGCTGCTCTAGATCCTCAAATGTCTAGGTATGTGTATGAGATAACAGCTGTACTACAGTGTGTATATTCTATATGTACTTCTCCAGGAACATGCTGCAGAAAATGGAGGAAATGAGAACTCCAATAAAGTGGAGAGATTTATATTTGGCAAAGCTGATGTTGACTCAGTGATTGACTAGCATATAAATGTAATCCAAGCATATCTTCCTGAGTGACTTTTCAAATTCATGTCCTTAGAGACCTTGAAAACCATTAGCTTCTTGAAATCATTCAAGGAATAGGTATTTTAAATTGAAGGTTCATTAAAAGCCCTGAGTTCAAGCATTTTATATAAAGTTGATCGGGTATCCATTTCAAATGGGGATATATATAGCAGAGATGATTTTATCCTGTGTGAGTGGGAAATTTCTTACTTTATTACTTCCCTTTGGTTAAACAAATTTATCTTTCCCAGCAAGTTTATTAGTTAAAGGGTGACTTACAAATTTTATTTTTTTTTTCTTTCTTTTTTCTTTCCATATATTTGTTACTTACTGGCATTACCTTTATGAACTAGTAGTACACTTCCCACACCTGCAAGCAAAAACCCCAAACATTTACTATCACACATGCTCCTAAGTCAGACCCAGATCCAGCCCCAAACTGGGACTTTCCTGTCGTCCTTTCTCCTGCCTCCCAAGGCAAACTTTACTTCTCCAGTACTCCATGTCCCAGGCCCTACACTTTATCTGAGGCAAACACAGACAAAAACTGGGGTCCACAAACACTCTGACGACACCTGTCTACGCAGTCTTACAGGAGGGCTAGGGATTCCCACCTGCAGGTCCTATAAAAGCCTACATACAGCTAGAGCTGACAAATGAAGAAGCTATTTGTGAAGGTATAAAAATGAATACAAATGGGTCCACGTATAAACCCCTGGATATCCCGAAATCTGACTGGTTTTGCATCTAGCTGCTCTGTCATAACTGTAGGTCATGAAACCCACAAGCTCTTTAACCTAAGAAACAGTTCATCAGCCAAATGGAAACAAAAATGCAAGAAATGCTCTACCATGCTAGCTCCGGATCAGTTCTGGTGGTGCACATGAGTTTGTTAAGAAATAGCAACAGTCTCTTCTCTTCCTGGCCCATGTGAACTTTGCACTATGTCTTTAGGACACGAGAGTATTTACACACAAAGAGAAACCAAACAATCACATTATGAATACCTCATTGTACCTCTAGCTTCTATACAGTAAAAGGACAGCAAATAAATAAGAGCTAAGTGTCCCCTAGTTTAAGAGAAAATCCCACAAAACTCCTTTTAGAGTTCTATCTAGACTAAGAACAACATTCCTGGGTAAGACTTAGAAGGGTCAGTCTTCAATTTCATGAGAAATTTACAGTTCCTGCAATTGATCAGGTGGGTTGCTCTCCCTGGGAATTCCCCTCTGAAAATCCACTGTTTAGAGCACTGAGGTCATACTTTAGGTAATTACAGCCCTGAGGAATATGAATTATTATAATGGAATAGCTTCTCTGCTTCTGAAGTTGAGTTTTATTTCCAGACATGCCCATCTTACTCATCGAGCTAATATTCACTACAGAATCTTGTGCAGGGCAACCAAAGGATAACCAGAATGCTCGTCAGAAACCCTCCACCTCTTCCCAGAAGTTTTCCACAGTAATCCTTGATCCATGATCACAAGGATGCTTTAGATTTAATTAGTTGCTTTTAATGTTACTGGAAACCATTGTTTTCGAATGCAAAATATTCTCCTCTATTATTTGGGCAATTCAAAAAAATCACACACTTGATAAACTCATATGAAGTTTAAAACACTACACATTTATAAAAACGGCTCATAAACTCTTTTGTAATCCCAGGAAGAAACATGCAAGTATGCCCCAGAAAACAGATGGCATTATCATTCAATCAACAGACACATTCTTGCTTCCTCTGATTACAGGTCATTATTATTACAGCAGATGTGTACAAATTGCAAATACTGCCAGTCAAAGAATATTTACTTTTCTATTACCAGAAAGAGAATTCAAGATTAGAGAAACCAGTCACAATACTGCTTTTGCTATTCCTCTGTTAATAGGTCCTGTGACATCTGGGGAAACAGATGACAGTAACGCATTTGAAACGTTTGCTATATTCGATATAACTTTTTCTGTTGCAAAGCAGCTCCACAGAATCACTGAATTCTCTGAGTTTGAAAGAGATTTTAAATTTGTAAACATGCTCAAAGCATTGTGACAAATAGGTGCTTATTCTGAAAGAAGACGTAATTGAATCTTAACACTGGATACCATTTAATGGAAGGGACAATTTACATAGGAAAATTGCAAAATTTGTCTTTCTTGTTTATAATTCATTATGGAATTGACTTCCCTTTGCTTCTAGTTAAAGTTCTTGCTAACATTGTTAGATAAGAATGCTATCTTCTATCTATAGTAAACAGCATGACAAAAAATATTTAATGAAAGCAGGACTGTTATTAGTATTTCGTTTTTAAGTGAGAATGAATTTTGTGTTAAATTCTGTCCTCCAGATATCCCACTGACTCCAACTGAGCTGGCAATAGAATTTGGCTTTACATTTTTCTCATGTAATCTGACTCCCATAAAACTTTGAGACAAAACACGAAGGTGTTGCTTGGTTGGGTAGCTAGCCACCAAAAAAGATTTGCTAGGATTTGGTGTTTTTACTGGAGTGAACCTCTCAAAGACCAGTGCTTGCCCTGGGGAGCAATTTGTGAATATTTTGTTGAAGCACAGTACTCACAGACACTCTCTGACACTTACTTTTCAATAACATCAGAAAGGAATGCAAATGCTCATTATTTTCAGTCTGCTAGCATCTACACATACGTCATTAGTAAAAGCTAAGCACTACTGTAGACTGAAGCTACCGAGTTTGTAGGGAGTATCAAACACAATAAGATACTGCTACACTTCAGAGAAGTACAGGACACAGCAGAATGCAACGGATTATGAAAAGGCTTTTATTTCCAAAGCCCTCCCTTCTCCTCCTCATGATGCTGTTGGACAATTTCTGCAGTCTTTTAAAAGTCAAGAACACCAGGGACATGGTTGGAACAGGCTGCCTCTGTAAGGGAAGGAAATGAATGTATGTGCCTCTGTGTGCATGGAGCAGCAGGAGCATGCAGTAGTTTTGGAAAGGGACTTGACAGTATTCATCTTCAGAAAAGAATGAGGAAGGTGGTTTTTCTAAAAAAAATATGGATATATGGATATGGATATTTCATGCATCGTGTTGCTCTGCTGGACTGTAACAGTAGTTAGGAAATCAGGCTCTTCAGATGATCTGTGTGCATAAGAGAGTTGTTTTTTTTTTTCTTTCTTTCAGTGTAAAGCCTTTTTTTCTTTGTGTGTAACAGACAAGAATTTATTTTCCAAAGGCAAAATATTCACAATGAATGATGGCTCCCTAAACTCCAGGCCTGAATTCCTAACACAGTATCCCAAAATCATCCTTAGTAGGCTCTTATTTTCCGTTATTTTTGACAAGATCAGAAGCCCTGTCAATAACTCCTAATTCTATAGGAGTGGTGAGTATAAAATCCACAGAAAGCAGTGGTATAGTCATGCAGTGGAAAAGGAGTTATATCATCTGCTTGCAATTGAGCGCACCACTGTAAAGGAATAGTAATATATAGCAGAGCTTTCATTGTCATAATGGCATGGATAAATCAAAAGGACTGTTCAGTATTCATTAGAAAGTTCATGAATACCTAGACTGTCTAAAATTATGTCTACTGTACAATCCTTCTATCCTTCACAAAATAAAATTAGATGAATACCTGGAGATACTGTCACGAGAAGCTGCTGAATCTAAACTATCCATTCTTTCAGAAGCTTGCAAACCAGAAGCTTGACCGGGATTTTTATCAATTGAGTCCAGTCCTGACTCCTTGGAAAGTTTCATCATATGGTTCTGGTAATACATATGGATGCTCTCTCGGGTAGGAACATTTCCCTGTAAAAGACATAAGGAAAGTTACGTGGCAGGGAGAGTTATATTCTTCAAAGATCTGCTTTTTTTTTTTTTTTTCCCCATCATTTGGCAATACATAGTCTGTCCAGACAGCTTCGTAGTAAACAATAACCTCTCACCACAGTGCAAGTCAGGTTCTGACTTAAACGTACTGTGGCACGAAGTGTTGGGTTTTGGAGCAATGAAAGTGGCTTCAGACTCTGCATAGTCCACAAAACTCTGCTAGGTGCAGTGCAGATCACTCAGTGTGAACATGAGCTATGGCCTGCAACCATGACACAACATAAGGCTCCAGCAAATTTTGAGACAGCTCTTTTAGATAGCTCCACTCAATCCAAGAAAAATCATAGGTCTTATTAGCAGCCAGTAGCAATTATTATTATTATAAATTTTAACAGAAACAAAAGAAACATATCACGTACAAACTGATCTAGATTTTCATTAGTGTCCAAAATAAGATTTTTTTCATGAAGTATGGATACAGTTGGAAAACTGAGAAAATAACATTGAAGAGCTTCCCTATTTACTCTTTCTCTCTGACTTCAAGACTATGAAAGGATGGTTTTATTAACTGTCAGCCCAGGTCTGGGCACAGAATCAAGTCTTTCTGACTATACTGCCAACAGAATGCTACAGGCTTGTAACAAGAATAAAACTGACAACTTGATAGCCTTTCTTTATGCAGAAACACATCAAACTCATTTTACTAGTAGTTGCATTGACTTCAGAAGATGCACTGAGATTGCTACTCTTGAACAGTCATTCATAATGAAGCCTTATGCAAGAACTTTTCCAGCTGAAATAATCAAGCTACTCTAAAATACTGCCCATATTTCCTTTACTAATACAATTAGTTACTAGTATTTCAACTCTGGACCTCAGCACTGTCCTATATTGAGCATGTTCATAATCTGAAGATTCATCAGAAAAAAAATCTTAAAAAAAACAAAACAAAACACAAAACCCGAACCTTAAGTTTTTTAATTAGGTTTGCTTGTGTACACACTGTGTTGCTTCTGCAATAAAAAATGTTCATGCCATTATGACAACCTGCCCTTGAAATTGTGGCACCCACTACCCACTATCTTGATTGCAGGCCTGTGATAAAGGACAAGAGCTATGACAGCAAAAGTACCCCACAACTGATGGAGCAAGGACTCAATTTCAAGTTCCTCTGTAGTTAGAATAGAAACCAAAAGAACTTCACACATGTCCCTGACTCCATGCTGGACAAAACAACAACATGTCACCATGATGGTTACAGCAAAAGCCTTCCTTGGGCAGCAATGATAGATATGGAGCTGATGCAGAGCCTTCTGAATGCTATGGAATAATCTGTGATTATGAACCCAGTATTCCATAGAAGAAGAGAGAAAGATTCTTGTAATAAAATACTGAAGGTGAGAGTTTTAAAGCTAACAACTGGAGAAAATTCTCTGACAGGTGCCCACTACCAGAACATTTAAGATTGAAGCAACCTACATAGGCCTACACAAGGACATATGGGCTCTACTGTAATCAAAATAGCATCGGGCTGCTAGCAACATGAAGAAAAAAATCTATTGTGAACAAAGGATAAGAAAGACTCATTAAAGTTCAGTAGCAAAGAACAATCAAAATAAGGTCCAAAAAAGTAATGGCCATAAAAAGGCAGTTAGCCTGACTTCTACTTAAACGTTAAAACTCTAAAAAATAAGGGATAATGAGTAAGAAACGTAATTTTAAGTGAGGATGCTGAAATAGCATGAAATTCTAAGCCTTGGGACAAAAAAGAGCATTACTGTAGAGTTGTACTATCAAAGTTTTATAGGAAGGATGGAATGAAAGATAGCTTGGTAAGGTCAAAAATAGTAAATAAAGTTAAATAAAGTTCACGAGTTAAATAAATTCACTGTACCAGGATTGCCACAGAGTGCCTGTGAAATATTAAGAAAGATTAGAAAGAAAAATAATGTTCATTAGCTTATATTACTTTTCATATATGCTTATGTAGAATAGGTAAATGACATGAAAGTGCCTGCAAACACACATTCAAGTCACCAGAATGGAAAAGACCAGGAGGAAGAAGCAAGAAGACATCCTTCAAAAAAGTGACATTCGTGAGGAAAAACAGAAACAATAAACTTGGTAGAGGTAAATGTAAAACTTCAGCATATCGGACCAAAAAAGATGTTGAGGAGTAACTTCCTGTCCTGGTTCCAGTTAGGACAGAGTTAAGTAGCTCATAGTAGCTGGTAGGGTGCTATGTTTTGGATTAGGATGAGAAGAGCGCTGATAACATGCTGATGTTTTAATTGTTGCAGAGCAGTGTTTACACCAGGCCAAGGACTTTTCGGCTTCTTGCTCTGTCCTGCCAGCGAGCAGGCTGGGGGTGCAGCAGGAGCTGGGAGGGGACAGACCCAGGACAGCTGACCCAAACTGGCCAAAGGGGTATTCCATACCATCTGACGTCATGCTAAACAATATATAGGGGTGGCTGGCCGGGGTGGGGGGGCCGGCTGCTCGGGAATAGGCTGGGCATCGGTCAGCGGGTGGTGAGCAATTGCATTGTGCATCACTTGTTTTCTTACACATTATTATTGTTAATACTACTACCATTATCACTATTATTATTATTATTGTTATTATTATTTTCCTGTCTTAATAAACCGTCTTTATCTCAACTCACAGGCTTCACTTTCCCGTTTCTCTCCCCCCATCCCAGAGAGGGAGGGGGGAGGGTGAGCGAACGGCTGTGTGGTGTTTAGCTGCCAGCCGGGTTAAACCACAACACTTCCTAAAATGAACAATAGTCTGATAACAAAAACATTTTCAAGAACATCATAAGAATCATCTGTCAGAAAGTTAGGGTATGAACAGGTGGTCAAGGCACACAGAGGTGTAGCTTTTTAGGGAGTTAGGGCAACAGAACAAAACAAAACAAAACAAACAAACAAACAAAAACACCAAAAAACGATTTTTTTGTATCCCTGTTCACTGCAGAAAAAGTCACTGACATCACCAATGGAATATTTTGAATCCCATGGAATGACTGGATTAATAATTAGTAATTATTTTATGTAAGACAAAGCTGAGAACAAAATAGTGACTGGATGGTGCTCACCAAAGAGCTCTGCAGGAACCAACGGACAAAATAGTCTAAGTGCCAGAGAAAAAGAAGATTGGTGGCTTCAGGAGTAATCCTGAGTGACCTTTATAAGAAATAAAGCAACCATGAAATAAAGACAAGTATATTTCTTATACTTGTCCTCCAGAAACAAAGGGCACAAACAACATATTTTTTTCTGTACAAGGGAAGAAGGTTATTGACTGGTTCCCCCAAGGAGTTTTACTGTCCAGGATATTCAGATATAATCTGTATAAAGAGGAAAACATTGAGGTGATAAAGTTCACAGATGGAAAAAAGAAAATATTTGTGATATTCAAGTGTAAAGTTAGCTGATGCAATACTGATGAAGGGCCTTGGTAAAAAAGGGCAAATGAAATTTTTGTGCTCACAAGTGCAAAGAAATGCAATGGGAAAAATAGCCTACAAAATGACAGGATTTATGTCAAATTGTTTCAGTCTCAAAGGTCTTAGAATCTGACTGTATAGTCCCCCTAAAATGTTTAGTTAATGTTAAAAAGAAATCAAGGAGCTTAACTGTTAGATCGTAGTAGGAAAGCAAAAGAAAATAAACTATACTCCTGTATAAATCTGTGGCTCACCCGTACCTTAAAACAATGTATAGTTCTGGTCACTCAGTCTTAATAAAGCCATATTAAAAGTGGAAGTGGTATGAAGGACAATAAAGATGATATGAGGCATGGGATAGATTCCATGTGAAGAGAGGCTAAAGAGAAGAGGACTTTATAACTTTTATCTATCTATGCAACACACCTTGGGGAGAATAACAGTAACTAAACATTAATATTGAATCAGCCCGCTCTTTTTGGATCTGTGCCTTATGGCCAGACAGGGTACGGATTGTCTCCTGACCAGGAAAGCCTGCATCTTGGACCTCCTGGGATCATGGACAGCCTGCTTTTTGTGACAGCTGGCAGTGGCTGTGAGCGGGCAGCATGGGGCTTTATTAAGGCCAAGGATACTAATGTGCCGTTGACCTTTTTGACCTTTTCATGTCTGAGATAGTCTGCAGCTTCTAATGAGAGTTGAACTAAAAATGAGGCTCCTATGCTAAGTTTCCAGAAATAGTTGGGTAGCTAGTGACATATGTAAAAATACCTATGCTTGAGAGCTTTATACTACTGCAAGGTATCACCTACTTGCATTTTGAAGATCCAAATACATGTCTAGCTACACTGGTAATGTTAATCTTACATAATAATGAGTTTTACTAATATATCACTGGTTTTTGAGGAACCATGTAGCTTCAATGTCAATGAAGAAAATTACGCCTGCATGTTGTCAGCCATTTCCAGGGCAAGTTGGTCTACGAAAAGGCTGAAATATGCAGACTGAGATAGTTTCCGAGATGTTCAAAATGCCGTGCCTGCTCCTCTCTACTTGAATCTATCACATTCCCTCAAAACCAAATTTTATTTCAGCCAAATCCTTATATCAATCTCTCAATTATTTTTCCAAACACTTGCTTTGCATCCAGATAATAAATCAAGCATTCTATTATTTAAATATTAAAAAAAAGCAAGCAGTCAAAGAGTCCAGATGTATTTTTTAAATGTGCCTGTAAGTTGGGTTTTTATATTTTTTCTCCTTAATACAGTGCCTTCAGCTGATCTGAAAAGACAACCTTTAATTTTTCACTGGGCTTGAAATGGCATTAACAGAAGAAAAAGACCAAAGGCGTTACCTTCTTAATCTCCCTGGTGAGCATACAACGCTCGATTCTCAGCACAGTAGAGATATCGATGTGTTCTCTTGAGATGGAATTAAGCCAAGCTGTAAAACTGTCTAGTGTTGCCAGGAAAAGGACCCAAGTGAACTTCAAAATATTAAATATCCTCTTTATGATGTTATCTAAGGGGGAGGAAAAGCAACAGAGAGTTAATGGATGCAAATGTCTTTCTCTGCATTTCTGCTTGGAGTTAGTTTCAATTTTCCTTTATTGTCTAATAATAATCCAGGCTGTGAGACCCTGTCATAGTAAGGAATCTCTGAAGATGGCTGGAGGCCTTTTGGCTGTCTGGGACATTTTCCTGCCTGTATGTCTAACCTTATCTTCTGGAATCCCTTTTCCACCCCATAACTCCACAATCCTGCAATTGCTAGTCATATGAACAGTTCCTGATGTTGGACACTGTATGTACAGGTCTGTAAAAATGAAACCCAAAGATTTGGGCATCTCTTGAGAACTATTCGACATCCCCTGCTCCAGTGATCTCAACAGCTGCTCCACCAGCCCTTACCTGTCTATTTACTCACGTGCTTTTCTCCGTGCATGGAGTTTGCCTTTTGTGACTGAACTTTGCTCAGTTTGAAAGTCTAACCTGCTAAAATGGTCTTTGACTCTCCCCCAGTTTTCCAGCCACCTGAACACACCTCTTCATATTTACTGTTTCCAAAACTTCTCTTTATTTAAATGGACTGCACTGTCATCAGCAATCTCAGATCAACTAGCTCAACTAGCAGTAATCATATAAATCATTTATAAAACATTACTTTTGCCCCGTTTTGCCAAAGCATTACACTTTCCCATGAGTAGGGTTTATGGTTTTATACCAACAATTGTAGCTTTCTTTAGCTCAACGCAGCAGCCTCAAGTTAATTTCTCATTTCAGTAGTTCCTTTAGCATTCGTGACTGCACCTAAAGAGCAGCAGTTTCAGTTATTTTTCTTTCACTCCCAAGCGTACACATCACACTTCAATTCTTAAACAGTCTTACATAAATAAGAAAAAAATTCTTTCCAACCAGTTAGTTCCAGAGCTAGTTGTCCCTGCTACATTTCTAATCCCAGAACACTAGATATTAAGATCAATTTTACAGTAACCAATCTCTTAGACAGAGATAATAGAAAACTGCAAATAATCTGCCATGCAGAACCAAAATGCTTGAAGTAGGTACTAAGAAGCCAACATAAGCACTAAAGCGTGATGATTTTAACTACCGCAATTCTTAACTGTACCACAAGGTGGCAAGCAAAACTTTGTGGAGTGCACTCTTTACAAAGCATGCAAAGGTGAAACTAATAAAGCAAAAGATATCTTAAAGAAGATTATCTTATAGAAGAACATGCATGTGTCTCTGGGTGTGCAGGCATAGTTGTATGCACATATTTGTGGAGAGAAATTAAGGGAAAAAAACAATAGTGGTACATTCCTGTAGAGTGGAGGCTGAAATGGTATTATGTACCATTTACCTGAGTAACGTCATGTAACAAGTCCAGTATCTCTGAATCAGGAGCTTTTATGGCCTTCATTTGGCCATACCATTATTTCAATAATATTTTACTTTTTCTTTTTTTTTTTTTCCAGGCCTTTTCTATATCATTTAGAATTGGGAAGATTTTATGATTTATTTACTCAAATTGTATTCACACTTTAGCATATATATCTTGAATCTAAAAAAATCTTTTCATTGGAAATTAAAGATAAAGCTGTTTATGCTTCTAGAAGCATTCATTTCCTTTGAATTCCAGATGTAATATTACAAATAAATTCAATAAGATGTAGCATTCATAAACAGAAATATACAACATATAAATGGCCTTTTTTAACCCACACTCTTCTTCTCTAGTATATCATTTCTGCTACTGACTTCAGGAGGATTGCAGCTCTCAGGTTAAAATTATCTCTATTACTGACCACCACTGGTATGCCATAGTCTCATCACAGTGCTTTGCCAAGCACTTCAGTCTGATCTGGAAGGTCGTTTTTCTCTCTGGGATGGAGGTGATTTAGTGTACATTTTTAATGATGCTGTAGCTGTTCTGACAGCTTTGCTGTTCTCTGAAACTTTTTAAAAATAATCTTTTGGGGATCGATCACATCTAAATAACTTCAAAAAGGGAAACAAATATTTATTTTTTGCAGAGATTGTTACTGTAACTTCAAGGGTCAAACACAGAGATGGCTTCTCTCTGCCTGAGAGCATGAGAAAGGATTTGGTCCAAGGTTAATAATGACACTAATGCTTCATAACAATTACTCTTTTTTTTTTTTAATTATCTTCTTTAATACATATTACTTAGGACTTGTTAAAGCACCTTAAATTGACTACTTCCAATATAAATCAATTATTAACCTCATTTCCTTTCTCTAACTCCTGTCTAGAACCAACTTTATTTCCGTTGAGATGTGTTTGAGTGATTCAGTTTCATGTTTAACACAGGTGACTGCACCACAAGAAAGTAGCAAATAAAAAAGCTCACAAAACACCACCAGAATATTATATGAGAAATAAATATTTCATATTCTTGTAACCTCTTCCACCCTGTGGCTCACGCAAAGGTACAATTCTAACTGGGATTGTAGGAAGCAATTCCAAACAGAGAATAAAAATAGCTTTTGAAGACAAAGGAGAGAAGAGCGTAATTTCTTCTTTTACTCCAGTTAGGAAAAAAAAGACCCAAGCTTAGAGTTATGATCCATTACACTTCTTTGTAGGAAGACTTTCAATATGGGCAAGATCCTGTAAGCTGCTGCCATTTCTTCTGCTGTGCAGAGCATCCTCAGATCTAACTATGAGTGAGAAAGGGTAAAACTGGGAAAATCCCATTCTTTTAGAGCAGTTATTTGTACCTCTCTAAACACCTAAGCACTGGACAGAAGCAGTATCTTAACATAGCTAAAACACATTGAAAAACAGCAAGGTCTTCACGCTAATAATAAAATATCAGACCATCAAAATCAATGGAGATGACAAGACACACCTAAATGGAATCAGGATTGGAAGCTAAGCTTAGGTATAAGATGTTTTATAATTAAAGTATACAAGAAGTGATCAAGTGTGAGCCTGAAGGTGCATTTATTAAAGTGTAGGGGAGATAAGTGCAGTAGCTTACATTCCAGGAGTGGAAGCTGCTATGCTCAGGACTTGTAAATCTGGCAATAGAAATCTGAAAGTTATTAAATAGTGCTCACTACACAGTTCATAGTGGATTTTGCTAGCTTTATGCTTGCCTGGATCTCTGCAACGATATTTTTGTGATATGCTGCTTACCCCACCTGTCACAACTACACTGTAACAGCAGAGAAAACTTCTGTGTTCATACCTGGTCCATCAGATTTCTTCTTGACATGTTCCTCTTCACTGTCTTCATAGTCTGCATCAGTACCACCTGTTGAAAGCAATGAGTGAAACAGTGAACATTAAGCCTACGGAAGTGCAGATTCAAATCCCATTCAAGCTAGAAAATGCTACTGTTACTAAGCAGAAGTGACTGGTTTCTCACCTACTGGTTTAAGAGAAAGCAGATTTCCATTTTTAAAGTACTGAAGTGAGGAGACTACCCTGTCAGCGAAGGTGTTTTTGGATGACCACCCCTCTCTTGTAATTTCCAATGGCATTTTCTTACTATGTCGTCTGCTGAGCAATAACATCTGCTGTAGTAAACCCATGCAATTCAGAGTAAAGACATGCAATTCAGAGTTGCAGTTTTTCCAGCTGCCCAGCTGCAAAAGCCTCTCCTTCCAGTAACACACTCAAGCTCATTTCTTCAACTTCTTCAAGAGGTGACCTGAACATTGCTCTGATTTCCTCCTGACCCTGACCCATTAAGCCCAAACGAACTGAGTGGGACTTTCAGGCTGAAATGAAGCAGCAGAACTGGTTTGAGACTACCATGTGCTTTTCTTTTGGCCTATAGCAGATCAGGGATGCAGAGAGTCACAGGCAGAACTGAAGGACAGATTAGTCTCCTTCTATCTAGTATCCCAAAACTGCAGCTACAGCTTCATTGGCAGCTGTCAAATTATAAGCTCCCTATTTTTGACAGGTGGAGATGATGGATGGAGGGAAAGTCCAACTGATTCAGCCTGAATGGGCCCTCTTCTTTCCCATCTCTAAAATTCCGAATTATTATTTTCTTTTCTTGTTTAAAGGAAGTAAAAAATGAAGAGATGAACTACTTTTAAAACTTTTTTTTTTTTTTTCCCAGAGATATGAATGATTTTACAGTGCCAGTCAAAAACTAGTAATGACTGCATGTTTTCTTTTTGATACCTGCTGAATTCACTGTGCATTTAAGAGTAGATACTAGATACTTGGTAGATACCCTAGATACTTAGGTTCCATACTGAGCACTGCATTGAAACCGAAAAAAAACAACTTCTTGGTATTCTTACCCACATGCCAACTCAACCTTCTTTAGGGAACGATATAGGAAATGTGTCAAAAAGAAATAGTATGTGGATATTTCATTTCATTTAATTTTTCTTACAGGTCTATTTCAACTACAGCATTTCAGGAACTTCCTCATGAAAGACTCCTTCAAAAGGAAATGTTAAGTCTGTTAAATTCAAAACTTTCCCCAGGAATACACATGAATTTATCATCAAGATAAGAGACTTTGAGCAACCCCAGAAAAATCTAGAGAATAAGATAAATGTGTTTATGAGGTGAGGGAGTGAAAGGCAAATGTCCTTGCTCTCTCTGATGCTGGCCAAACACCTGACATTTATGCTCCTTTATTCTGGTGAAATGCCAATAACTGCTAGGATATTGGTTTACAGGGCTATGCCTTTATGGAGTTTTGGCTTTCTTTTGCAAGTGCTTTACTCTCACAAATGTTTTGATACAGCTGATGGTTTCAACCATGTGTTGAGTCTTCCTACATGGTAAAAGTTCTGAGCATGTGTTTTGCAAATCCATGGAAATCACATGTATCTACTCTTCTGCTTTACCTCACCTAATGCATATTGCGTAGAACGAGAGGACACAGCTTGACCCGCCTTGTCATGTTAATTTTTCAAAATACAGAAGCATACATACCATCCCCAGATCCTTTTCGTCTTCGCTTCTCCTCTTTCTGAAAACTTTTCTTCTCTTTGCGCCTCTGTCGTAATGCAGTTTTAGGATCAGTGATCCAGGCCTGATAAACAAACTGGAAGGAACAAACTCATTTATTTCAAGGTTCTTCATGTTTTGAGAGTAAGCCACAGAATAAGCCATAAGCAGGCCTATATACTTTGAGTAAACGCATTCAGATCTGCAGGGATAAGTAAATATTTTGAATCCCAAATCAAACACCTCCCCTGCAGATCTTCTGAGTTTTCATGTGCTATTTTTGCTAGCATAAAACCAAATGCGAAAACACTTGTGGGTGAACCAAGTTTCATTAGAACCCACAAAAATTCATGCTCTGAACTTTGGGAATTAATACCCTGTTGTATATATGGGCTACTTCACCTGAGTCTTTCCATTCAATTATATATGTGTACATCTTGTACAGACAAGATGAAGAGTAACAGAAATTTTAAGAGAAAGTTTTGCAATCTACTAACTAAAGCATCAAAACTGTGGTAGTGTTTAGTAAAGGTATTTGTGTTTGTACATTTTTTATACTCTAGATGATTTTTTTCTTTTCACATTGGAACATGGGTGGATTTACTATTTGTGCATAGTCTCAAACCCAGCACTCAGGAATTCCTCAAATTTCATCCTAATTTTTACAATGGCTCTCTGTGGTGCTTCAGGTAAGTCACTTATGAACCCTTCTGCTACTATTTTTCCAGTTGTAAAACAGGGACGATGATACATGTATCAAGGGGATTTAATGAGGCCAAATCCTGCTCACAGTACTCACTCAGATCAACAGTCTGTTGACTTGCATGACTACATTAAGCATGAAATTGGTACAAAATATTATAAATACAATAACAGTGAAAAAAAAAAGTTAAAAGAAGTTACCAAGAAGTAACTTATTGAATGGCTCTGCTCAAGCTGTGAGGTAAGGCTAGAGAAAAAAGCAGCAACACTTTTATACCCATTTTTCCCATTTGAAACAAAATGTGAATAACACAGACTAACTCTTCCCCACAGCTATTTTGGATTTTTTTTTTTGTTCCTTTTATGGTTTTCATTCAATAGTGAAAATCATCTTTGATTGGCACTATCCTTTTTTTTCTATTTCTAATCAACACAGACTGGTAACAGACACAAGGAAACCCAGAGATACATGCGTAAGTCTGAAAATAAAGCACAGTGATAAACTAGCTCTATTAAGTCACAAGACAAACATGCACGTAAAGACAGAAGCACATGCATATCTCAGTGAAGCTGGAGCTGCCCCGTGCAGGACACAACAGTAAATTACTACTTGGTTTATTTATATTCTTAAAATTTGCAGACACAAATTGCTTTGGAACATTAAAAGCAATTTAAAAAAAAATGTCAATATGACTTTTACTGGATTTAAAAAGGAAAAAAACCTTTGTACTGTTTTGTTCATGTATGCAGTAATGGAGAGAAAATTATTTTGGTACTGTTGATTAGAATGTTCTCTTCAAATCTCTCAAGGTCTGTACATTTATTTTTATATGTACGATGTCCAAAACAAGCACCACGTGAAAAACTATGTAGGATCAGAGGTGATGTTTTCTCTTTCCTTTGTAATAGGCACTTGCCAGTGAAGGTAATTTGAAGGAATGGTGACACTTAAGCAAAACAGCAACACGTTACTTACTGAAAGTTAGAAACTGCCAATATCTACTATTGAAAAATTAGCTTAGAAGCTGTAAGCTAGCCACAGCCATAGTATGAATAAAGAATTCAGAGATAAAAGGCATACTTGGAAGAAAGCAGTGGATTAGAATGAAGAAAATACATTAATAAATGTATTACAACTACTTATGTTAAGCAGTGGATATTTTAAGAGCTAACTGGGTACATATATGTATATTACTTCCAATTTTTACCACTGGGCAAAGGTAGGAAATGCTACACATATCCAAGGAAGATGAGAAAATGTTGAAGATGTACAGATATTAAGATCGTGAAGACCAGAAATATAGTGAGATTAAAAAAAAGGGGGGGGAGGGGTGTTGTTGCAACAGAATGTATCTTCTAAAAATATTTTACCAGCTTTCTGAGATCAATTACAACATTGCCCATAAGATGCATGCAAGTCGATGTGACCATCTTGTACAGCAGTAACAGAAGAAATCAAGAATTTGTGTCTGCATTTTCTCTCTAGGGTTGTACTTAAGGCAAGACAGAGTGCTTTTCTTGGGGCTTGACCACTCCAAAAGTAAGAAATGTATTGCATTTACTAGGACTGAAGCTTTGGCTGTTGTTATTTTTCATATTATTCATATAAGAGGAAAAATGCAGACAAGGACAAAGGTATATGTTACACCAGGATCTATGGGATGGGTCACATACTGAGCACTCACAAAATGTCAAGTACCTTTGCTGCTTTGATTAAATATTGAAGAATAGTTTTGGGTAGTTTAATGATAGACTTTGGCAAGGCTAAAATGGCTGAAGCAAATTTTCCAATAGCTCTCTATAAAGAAGGACAAAGCAAGAGCAATTAGTAGAAAACAAGAAAATATTAATAGAAAGTATCTACTGCATGATTATACCTAGATTATTGAGTTTACATTCATTGGCTCCAATGTGGAAAAAAGATCATGTGTGATGTTCACAATAAAATTTCAGTGAGATCATTTTAAGTGCCTGCATTATCTAACAAACAAAATCTTTACGTTAACCCTTGAGGTGACTATTGCAGACAATTTACACTAAAAGAAATAATTAAAAAATAATAATTCTTCAGCAGGTTCTGCCACAAAACAAGTTCGCTTTTCTAGTATTTTTATTAAGACCACGTTCACATGTGATGGAAGGCATATGAAGCACGGTGACCTAATGACGAACAACCGTTTCATAAACAAATGTAATTTTCTGTTCCAGACAATTACTCTCCTACATGAAGCTACCCAACATCTTCACGTAGCACATATTGAAGAACTGGTCACTTATACAGAATATCTAGCTGCAGTTCTGAAATAAACACCAGATCTTCCAATCTCAGATTAATGGTTTCTGTACTGTGTTTTAAAAAATAAGACAACAACAACAACAGCAGCAGAACAACAGCAACAAAGAGCAAATGCATAACCAACCACATTAAGAGAAAGAATTGTATTAACTTCAGACCTCAATTTAGAACAGTTAAAATCTCAGTGCTTGGCATCAACACATCTTAACAAAATGTTGTCAACATTTTTCCTTAAAAACAGCAGAAACAAGAATGCGAACTCTTTGCTACAGCTGCATGAAAAGAAAGATGAGCTAGAAATTTATGAGCCACTTCTATGGATCAAGGTGAGTTAATGCCATATATACAAAAAAAAAAGTGTAAATGGTAGAAAATAAACCTTACATCATACTTCATCCAGATTTGGTTTTGCCTTTTTTTAGGTCAGGAAAAAATCTTTCCACATTATAACCACTCAGGCAGTTTAGTAAATTTAATTAATTACTAATGTAATTTCAGTATATAAAATAAAGGCACATCAAATCAATTAATTAAACAAAAACAATTATTCTTGTAATTCAGTAATATGGCCTGGGAAGCTTTGCTTGAACGCTATTGACATAAGAAATAGAGCAGCATGGAGGCAGTTATTTACTCTTGCTTGGGCTGGGCTTTCAGTAATGCATTGTTTATGGAGCAATGTGAGCTTTCATGGTTGGGAAGAGTCATCTGCAAAAATTTACCTGTTTGCTTAAGATTTTAGAGTTGAGGACCTAAAAACATTCTGCAGTATTTCTGAAAATTCTTCAACAACTAAAACTTAAATTTTATAAAGATTACAGCAATCCTACATGCATTAGTGTTTCACTAACTTGTTCACCCAAGTCCTTAATTTAAGCCAGTATGTCCCATACTTGGTACTACCTAACATCAAGCAAGCCACATACAGGAAACCAGTTAGGAAACTTCAGCTGCCTTTTTAACATTACAATATCCTCTTACTTCAACAGTCCATCACTTAAAATGCCAACATATTAATTAAAATAATCCTTTAAAAGAAAGGAGATAAAGTGATGATGATTTAAAAAAAAAAAAAAAAAAGCTTTTTTTAAAGTATGGTTTCTTTTCCATGAAAAGTTGCTTATTCTTGGGATAATTTCTTCCCAGAATGATAACATCTACTGAAAACCAGAAAACCATTGAAGCATTCTACAAGATTGCCAGAGGCAAGACAGCTTCCTCACTTGTCTATACTGCAATGGAGAAAATAAAGCTCAGATTCTGAAGCTTTTTGATTTTTGTTTTCCTTCAGCATAAGTGAATGAAGATATGATTTCAGTATAGTTCTTGTAGAAATTTGGCAATGCTTAAAACAGGCAAAATTGCATTTTAAATTGGCAAGAAATTTCATTTCCAATACTTTTCAGATGTACTTTAGATGTACTAGTTGCTTTAACATATAAGCCTGTGTTAAGAGAAGCCTATTTTTTTTTCAGTTGTCAATTACCAAGCAAATTACTACAAAGTACCTGAAATGCAGACTTTTTTCGAGGCTCTTCCTCTTCTTTTTTCTCCTCTTCCTCTTCCTCTTCACTATCCGTCTCAAACAAATAATAATTTCCACTTCTGACCACTAAGTGAAACAAAATTTTTTCTTATTTTTTTTTGAAAAGCTCTATTCTGAACTGCCTCAATATCTCTAAACAGCCAGACAGTGATTTATATGTTCATAATCAGGAGAGGTGAAAACAGAGAAGAAGCAAGAGATGACTAGGTCTCAGGCAACTTATCTGATGTTAGTCTGTGATACTTTTGGGCATGAATGAGAACTGTACAAGAACTAAGGAAACATCACCATGAGAAGAAAATGTAATGAAAAAGCTTGAAGTACATCAGGTTACTAGGTTAAAAATTTTAGAAAAAAATGGCAATTTAGTTTAAATGAATTGAGAAGTAATGGTTATCTGAAGGAGTTAAAAGAGCCCAGCAGGTAAATAAATGAATTTATACAAACAGTACCACTGGACAAAAAATACAGAACTGCTCTTTAAAATGCTCAGGCATCCTTCAAACTAGGGGATGAGATGGTATAAGTTAATGCTTTCTTCAAACTTTTAAGTTTTGATCAGGTAATGGAAAACCTTGGTTTGTTTAAAACAAATCACTTGGATTCTATTAATGTGATCAGAAATGAGTTTCAATTTTTTGCCCATGGATTCAGAAACAATCTGAAACCTTGATACAATAAAGATGCACAGTGAATAAGCTAGGCCTTATATCCTTGAACAGAAGCAAAGTTTTTATTTCTCAGATGGTAAAAGGCCTATATGAATAAACAAGGGAAAAAAAAAGAAAGAAAAAATAAGATAATGAGCAAGAGAAAAATCAAAATCACAGCATTACATTCAGCAGTGAACACTGGTAAATAATTTCTGCATTTAAGCTGAAATTTTTAAAAGAAGAGTTACTTAGATGAAATGTTACCCAATCTGGATACACATATTTATATAGAAAAGTGTATTTAACCCTCATTATACATTTCTGGAAAACTTACAATAGCTTTAATTCTATTCAATCATACCTTGAATTTTACACAGATCCTCTGTACATAGGTGGTCACACATAACTAGAGTAGAAACCTCAGGGTAAGCACACCGTGAAATTTGCCAGAACTCCATTAGGTCATAACTTCAGCATCTAAAATTCCCTCACAGAGAAAATCATGTGCCTAGTTATGACTTTGTAACATCATTGAAAGCCCTGCAGAGGGATAGAGTCCACTTCAGCAGTTCTAGTCGTTGAATGGAGGTTGAAAGAAAGTCTGGAAATTTCTTGGGTCAAGCAAATTAATTGCTTGGTAGAGGGCCTTCTAAGAAAGCCCATTTAAAATGCAATGAAGAGATAAATGTATTTTAAGAGGCAGTAGTCTGCAGTTCTGTTTCATAAAAAAGTGCCTCATAAGCAGCAAAGGAAATTGTCCACACAAAAGATCAGCAGGATAAAGTCTGGCATCTAGAGGAAACTACACCATGGTGCAGCTCCTTATAGTCTCAGAACCCAGCAGCCAGTCAGACTTGGAAGGCCTGAGCTGGCAGAAAACAACTCAAAAATGATCTCTCTCCAAAATTTTTACGTTAAAATATATCTAAGGGGACACCATAATGTAGCAATTACATCTCTTTTACAAATAAAGAGGGAGGTATGATTGAATAGCAATAATGCATTCTTGCACACATCAAAATGGAGTAAGAAGTGTGTCACCTACAGGGATTATTAAATAGACCAAATGTTACTAGTTAAATAATTCGTGGCTAGACTGGACTCAGCCACACTCTTCTCTCCCCCACCCTTCCTGATGCAAAATGAGACTTTCTCCTACTGAGAAAAGGGACTTGCAGGCTTTCCATGTGGGATGAGAGGGAGGAGACAGAAGGGCAGTCTTGCAGGAGAAGCCAGCATAACATCAGCACCTGCTTGAGCCCAGATGGAAAGAGCTCCCCAGGACAGCTGCAAACTCCATCTTTCCCACTGCATCAGACACAACTCTGTGATCCAGGAGAAGCTGGGGACCTCTAAGCATGTGGCCCTAACTCCTGCTGATCTTTGTGGGGCTCCATATCTAACCCACAAGCACAAAGGAACCATACCTCCCTGAAAGGGAGAGTATGAGTGTCAATGAGGAAACCCTCACAAATGTTTTCACCTTTTCTACTCAGACCCAAATTCATAACTGAGTTTTAATTCCTATGGATATAAAATGAGGTATCTTTCTGCAGAATAAATAAAACAAGTGGTATAAGAATAACAATGACAATCTAAATTAAACATCAGAACTGGGATAAAACTTTCAGCTTCAACAACCTTAACAGTATATATACAGTCACAGCCACAACCCCATTTACTGAGAAGAACAGCCACATGCTGCAGGGTTACAGCTCAATGTTTCAAAAGGATAGATGGGGAATGATAGATGGGGAATATCACCCTATCTCCAGTTTGTAAGCCTGCGAACACCTACTGTAAGTGCCAAGTTTCACTGACTAGGGAAAGTAAGCCACATGGCAGGCAATCACTGTATGCAGGATCAGGGTCTATGATGTTTCCCACAAGGTTTTGCATTATTGCAGTAGATAATTTCAAGAATGCTCACTGTTTAAATACTAAAACTTAAGTTGCCACCTGAGGACATCAAATAATGAGGGTGAAATAAGTAAAAGCCAAAGTCACTGTCCCTCTTTGAGCAGTTCTTCTCACTACAAAACCAGTGGTGAATAAACAGGAGACCATATCCCATTCCTTCAAAATCACTGTAGCTTGAAATTCGACAGTAAAAACTCACAAATTACAGTTTTGATCTGTTTTGTCATTATTGTTCTCAATGAAACTACAGGACAATAAGTTTGTTTTCACAAGACTTTTGAAAAGGGATAGGTCTCTCTAAAGTGGCAGTGTGCCCTTTAGAAAAATAAAAATAGAGACACAGTTTACTTGTGACTTGATAGAAATAAGCATTCGACATTCTGTTAAAATGCTATTGGCTATATATATGCTGGAGTTATAAACAAATACACATACATAAATGAAGGAGAATGTAGATATGTAACATTATTACTGGGAGTACTTCTTGTTAAACTAAATGACCAGGCACAATATAGATATTCATATTTAACTCTGGTCAGTGCTGTACACTTGAATATTTTTAAAATCTTCAGAAGTAAGTTATTAAATAGTTAAATATGTCTGTTTTCCATAAATAAAGATCCCATAGAAGGACATCAGATTTGAATCTGCAGTCTACTCAGTTTTATTCTGTTTCACCCAATCCTTAATGTAGGGAAGAACTCTACTGTATACCTGGACTGGCTGGACCGGGATAGAAACAAATTAGAATGTCATTATGCAACAATGATATGAGGAGCACTCACTATTAATTTCTCGTGAACAAGGCTGAACATATTTTTACTCTTAGATAAAGAGAAAATATAGAAATAACAAAACAACTGGCATCAACAGCACGTTAAAGTGTGATATTCAGCTGTGCACTGTGCAGCCTAGCCCTGGGAACAGTCTAGCTGCTTTACTGTGGTACTCATATTTCTATAGCTGTCGGTAGACTGACTGATGAACCGTAAAAAAGATATATGATGTGTGTATACGAAAAAGAAATTATGACTAATCTTAGAATACATTGGCAAACCTTTACCTTCACATGTTTAAATATATTGTGCTTTGCAGTAGAGGAAAGTTGAGACTTTTGAAGTCAAAATAGATTCTTTTTGGAACATGTTTTTTATCTGATTTGATACCTTTCTAAAAATGTCCAAAGTATCATAAGCTGTGCTTCCAACAAAAAGAAATTCAAAATACGGTTAAGTTAATTATCTGAAGATAGTAGTAGAAATCACTTGATAAAATAAACAAGACTTCTATCAAGTCACAATCATAAAATCAGGCATAAAACAAACAGGTCATGGGAATGCCTTCATTCTGGTCAAGGATATAAGGGTTAAATCCACATATTTGTAAGATGATTGAGAAAACCTACTGGAAGCATGATCAACCCAAGGCCGCCACCACAGCTTTTTTTTGCCCTTGGCTTTCTCTTTGTCTGCTTCTCCTAAAATAAAATATGTCCAAACATTAATTTTACAAAATGAGAAACATGTTTCTTACACTGATTAATCATTTTTCATTTCTCTCAACAGAGCTAAATTTCATGAGCATATCAGATGTTAGATCTACTGAATATAATCAATATAAAAAACATTTAGAAGCATGACCACCCAGCACAAATATTCTAGTTTATGCAACAGTTAGAAGAGCATTCTACTCTAAAACAGCTTAAAGTTAAGTTCTTTTTTTTTTTTTTTTTAAACATACAGTCACACTTCCCTGTAATATCAAGAAGAAAATATTTTCCCTCCTCATAAATCCCCCTACATTTCAGGCTCCATAATTTTATATCCAGTAAATGTTGATCCTAAGTCAGTGCTGGAAATGTGGCATTAAATAGGTTTCATTTATATGTTCCGTATTTTAAACAACGTTAAAAAATATACAAATATTTCAGTGACTGAAAAAGGCCTCACAGCATCCGAAAACCCTTGCTGGAAACATGTGATTTCTACCTATTTGTTACACCGTGGTTTATAAACAATATGTTTGTTCAAAACAAACCTCTGCTGCTATTTGGCTCTTTGCCAACAACTTGAAATCAGCCAAAAGTAATCTCAAGGCAAACTGTTTTCTCTAAGTCTTCTTGCAGTACAAAATCTCAGATTTTTTTTTCTTTTTTTGCCTGAATCAAGCTCCAAAATGTTACTGAGCAAACAACCTTGTTCCGTGATGACAGTTTTGAAGAACAATTTCTCAATTGGCCAACTACCAGATCTATGAGGTCTTTAGCGCTCAACTGCAATTATGGCACAACAATAGCTAACAGTACCTTCATCATCTTCTTCAGAAACCTTCCGAATCTCAGGCCCCTCTGAGGACTCCTGTGTCATGCTTAGCATCCTCTCTTTACCTTTTTTGTATTTTTGCTGCCTGGCCTTGATGCGATCCATTCTAGCAAAAGGAAGAAACTTATTATATTCTGGTCTTCACCCCTTTTGACCCCCCCTGAAAAACAGCTGTTAAACACATCAATACACACACACACTAACATTTCTATAGGAAATATCCATTCCATACTGTCACTAATCTTGCCTTTAAAAATAAAGAGTTAAATGGCTCTGAAGAGGCTGTCTGGACCAGTCATGAACCTGAAACTGGCCACTCCATCAGGACAGTGGCTGTTCCTGCACTACTTGTGCTATATCTTCACCTGGTTCACTTTAACTGGTTTAATTTTCATTTCAGATGCAGGAAAACCTTCAATTCTCCTTCTTGCAACCCTGTAAACAGTTAGCATGATCTAGCCTTTTAAGCCTTTAAAGTTTTTCACATTTTGACAGGCAACAGTAAAAAAAAACAAACAACAGTTACAAGTGATTTCAATACAACTACTGGACTAGAAGTGAAAGAAAGAGACAAAGAGAGAAAAAGACAGAGAGAGAGACGAGAGAGAGATGAGAGAGAGAGAGACAAGAGAGATGAGAGGGAGAGAGAGAGAGAAAGAGAGAGGGGAAAGAAGGGGGAGGAAGGGGGGAGAGAAAGAAAGAAAGAGAAGGAGAAAAAGAAAGAAGGAGAGAGGAGAGAAGAAGAGAAAGAAGGAGAGGAGGAAAGAAAGAAAGAGAGAGAGAGAGAAAGAAAGAAAGAAAGAAAGAGAAAGAAAGAAAGGAAAGAAGGAAAGAAGGAAAGAAGGAAAGAAGGAAAGAAGGAAAGAAGGAAAGAAGGAAAGAAGGAAAGAAAGAAAGAAAGAAAAAGAAAGAAAGAAAGAAAGAAAGAAAGAAAGAAAGAAAGAAAGAAAGAAAGAAAGAAAGAAAGAAAGAAAGAAAGAAAGAAGGAAGGAAGGAAGGAAGGAAGGAAGGAAGGAAGGAAGGAAGGAAGGAAGGAAGGAAGGAAGGAAGGAAGGAAGGAAGGAAGGAAGGAAGGAAGGAAGGAAGGAAAAAGAAGGAAAGAAAGAAAGATTACTTGTTTTTCATGTTTTCTCACATTGCATGCATTCATACCACACAAAATAGGATAACAAAAACCACAAAGTGAGCTGGACTCTACCAGAAAACAACATATAGCATGTAATATCATAAACCATCTCTTAAAGAGAAGACTATATGGTCACATTGCTATGATACTCAAGTGTGGAACACTTAAATGCTGATCCTGTTAACTTGTCATCATTAGATTTCTAAGATTTAGAAGAGCCTTCAGAATGAGCAGTGATGTTCACATCTCTCTTTATATAAAACATCTGTTTCCATTATAATTTCAGGCTCACTGAGGAGTAGATGCATCAATACATTTCAGAATGATTTTTTATGTCAACCTTGCAACCTTTGGTCCTAGAAATGTGATTCTGCTTTTAAATGAATGTTTAGGTTATGCAGTACGTGTCTTTCTGGAAAAGATGACTCTCAAACTGTGTGATACTGAACTACCTAAGACCTCTGAGTGCATAGAGCACCATTTCTGTAGTTGCAAAAACATACGTCAAAAACCTAATCAGCGTTTCTATAACACAAAATGCTAGATAAATGCCAAGAATCAGTGAAAAATATATACAAAATGTGTATGTGTGTATATATAAATACATACTGTCTTTTCAGTTGATCCATTGATTTTTTTTCTTCTTCAATTCTTGCCTTTACAGCCTTGACAATCGTAGCCTGGAAAAGCTCAGCACCCCTACAGCAGAAACAGGGACGGAAGAAAGGAAAGGAGAGCAAAGTGTAAATGTTTCCAAGTTTCCTGTATGCCAGCTAATCAGAGAACTGTGTTCCCTCTGTATAGTATTTAGTCAAACAAAGTCAATCCAAGGCTGGGAAGAAATAATCAACGAATACAGAATACTGATCTGCTTAGAGTTAATTATTTCAAGAGCTGGGTCAAACACTGTGATCCCTACTCAGCGTAAAAGTTCCTCTAGCCACTGATGGGAGATTTGAGTTTCCAATTCTGAATGTAGAACATGGATGGATTCAAGACTGAGTTAGAACTTCTTGCACAATTCCAGGATTTGGTCTTTATACTTATTTCAGCATTGTAATCATCTTGCACCTTTGCCACGGTCTCCAGGAAGCTGTGAGCAAAGGCCACCTCAGGACTTTTGCCTTTATCCAGGACCACTTCAACTTCACTTTCACCCTCTGAACATTACCTTGCTTTCAATCTGATGGCACAAATCCTTCAGCAGGTTTCTGGTGTGCCAAAAGAATGACTTATAACTCCATTTCATTAGAAATGTGCAGTTGACTCAATAATTTGGATATACAGACTGTGTGTGTCTAAGCCATTCTTCACTATTCACTCAGGAGCTCTCGGAGAGTCTCAAAAAAGACTCTCTCAGAGAAGTAGAATAGATTCAAATACATTTTTATTTTTTTGGAAATTCAGTAAGATCATCAGAAGTCTACTCCTAAATAATTTTTCACCACCTTTTCTGTGAGATTTTTGGTCTTTCCATGTAATATGCAAGATAACCACAGTAACTTTTTTTTTTTTTTTTTTCTCCAAAGGAATACAATCAAGACTGGCAATCATTTTTGTCCGGAAGTATGGTAAAGTACCACAAGGGATGACATGTTCTCCTTAGCAGCTTGATCACCCCTGAATTCATATAGACTGTTTAAAACTGAAACCAGAGCCTCGTCACTATTGTTTGAATCACAATTTAATTTTATTAGGGTAAGGACTTTATATTTCCAGTATTAACTTCAACTGAAAGACAGGCTCAGACTATACTGTCTGAATCCAAATATGACCGTCTTCGTAGTCCAAATAAATTCAAAGCTTGGATTTTAGCAAGGCATGCAGCCAGCTAAAAAAATTAATAACATCTCTGTTTATATGACCCTCCTTCCTGTAATGTCTCAGTACTTCCTGGTCATTAATACATTTATCTTTACAAAGCTTCTGACATAGGCCAGTATGTCTCCACTTTTGCTGCTGGAGAACTGAAAGCTAGGTAGGTTCAGCGTGACACCAAAAGACACAAAGTCGGAAGCAGAAACCAAACATGTTTCTTTCAACCCAGCCCACTGTCATTTAAAGTAGTCTGCTCTTTCCTTTTGGATAAAACTTTCCAATTTAGGAGGCATTTTGACACGCATGACTTTGCTTTGTGTTATATTCACTGAGAACATAAAATCATAGAATCATAGAACATCCGAGTTGGAAGGGACCCACAAGGATCATTGAGTCCAACTCGACAACACACACAACACACACACAAAAAGCTACAAAATGGCAGTATCCCACAGTCTTTGGCATTAGCACTGAAATTAATCCCAAAGCAAAAATCTGAGAAAGGCAATATAGGACTGAGGCATAGATCTTTAGGTAGCTCTGTTCACAGCAATGAATTTTGGTCAGTATGGGTATCTCAACACGTCTCCTTTTTAAATAAATCCCTGGAGAGGGAATAAGAGAAAGATAAAAAAAGACTGCTTTTAAGGACATGCAAGTCAAATTTGCCCTCAAACATGGATGGAAATTGATATGCATATGGTTTTTTTTTTTTTTTTTTGAGGGGGGTTAAAAATTGCCATAATACTTTTAATCCAATTGTAAACAAAGTAATTCCTTAGAAGTCTTACTGAAATCAGTAATAATTTCATTCCTGATCTGCCTTTTATTAAACAAACAAAGAATGGTTGTGCTAGTGATAGCTGTGAGTGGATGCTTGTGGAAATGTCTAACAGGCTCAGAGTAACAATTCTTGCCACACCAGGTTGGAGTTCAGTGATTGACACTTGGGGTCTTCATGAACCAGATGTCATAACTTTTCTGTATTTTTCCTGATGTGACATTTTTTGGAGATGCAATTCTTAAAGCCCATTGTGTCAGACTCTGATCTCAAAGTATTTTTTTTTCCAAGGCTTAGAAACTCTGGCATTTGCTCTCATACATACTGATGCTGAGACTGCTGCAACACACATCAACTTTCCCAGCTTTTAATTAAGGCTATGAGAGCAGCAGATGGTGTTTGGTAGGTTTAATTTCTATCAGATTCTCAATTAATTTGTTTTCTTGTGTGTGCTGTGTCAGAGTTGGATTTGCAATTATTATTTTAGCATGGATTGTTTAAATCAACGTTAACTAACAGGACTCTATTGGTAATACATATCATAAACAAACAAGTACAGTAGTAATGGGAGTAGTAATAATCTGTTTATTTTTTTAAACTTTATGTTACCTTGATGCTAGGATCTGAGAAGCTTTTATATCTGCAACCACGTGAAGGAAGTAGTAACTCATGAAGACTCTTCTTTGCAGCAGCAGGAAAGCAAAACATATACTGTCCCAGATGATTCCTGCTTCTCCACTAGGCAGTTTACAATCTACATTGCTGGTTGCTGGAAAAAGAAACCATCAGCATTAAGAACTGTTGAAATAAGTATCTTTTACAATGCTTAATCATTTAAATAATGCCTTTAAAATTACTTTAAATAAAGCCTTTAAATTGACCTGAATTGAGGAACTTTAATTTCATTTTTCTTGAGAAAACTGACATGCACTTCCAACTGAAGTATATTTTCTTGTACAGCTAATTGGAAAGCTTCCAACAATGTGATATCCCATGAAAACTGAGAATTCATCAGAATTGAAGAATTTTCAAGCAAACTCACCTGTTCTAATAAGCATTTTTTGGGGAAAAAAAAAAAAAGTTTGGGAAAGTAGTAGTTTTGGTTAACTTGAAATATTTGATTTCAGCACATTTTAGAATAAAATTTCTTTTTTTTTTTCATTTCAAAATAACTGTTTGTCTCTTTTTTCTATTAAGAACAATATCAACATGAAAAGGAAGTGTGTTATTTTTGTCAAAATAATTTTTTAATTGACTACTACCCCTTAATATTTTTCTTTTCCCTCTCCACATCTCAGTTCACAGGAATCCTTGATGTTTCTTTCCATTGCAGAAGAGAAAAAAATACTTGAAACCACAAAACTGCTTCCTTTGGGACAGGAGGAGAAAGACAGAGAGGAAATCCCATTCCTCCTGCCTCTAAATTTTGGCGTTGGCTATTTCTTCCTTTCCTTCTTTCTTTATTCTCTAAAGACAGTTCTCTTGGGAATACTCAAAAATTAAAACTGGGTTTTGTGGAGCTAGACTATAAACTAAATGGCCTATACTGCCCTACAGAATGGAGAGGACTCAAGGGAGAGACTCTGACTCAAAGCTGGCTTTACAATCAAGCAAGCCAGCCTACCAGACCTTGAAGTTTGAGCTCCAACTGTTTCTAAGCGTGCTGTGCCCATCCCCTGGGGAGTCAGAAAGCCGTGTCTAAGTTTCTGATTCTGCTCCAAAAGTTTTGGATAATACAAGAACCACTGGGCACCATTTAACTTGTGAATTTGATACTTGGTATTTCCTTTACCTCTATTGCCCACTTATCTATTAGGATCAGACGCGAGGATTTTTGAAACACGAATTCAGAACTCTGCTGCAGCTTCACTGAAATGAAACAGTAGTTCGGTTTTAAATTCCACCAAGAAAAAAAAAAAAAGTATTTTAAAATTGTCAGCACAGGGTGCCAGGACAAAGTGGAGCCAAATTTATAGCTCACTGAGAGGTGAAGAGTCTTGTTCCTAATACTTCCTTCCTCCCTCCCTTCTATTGCCTCCATCCACTCATGCGACCACTCCCACACTGTTATCACTACCAACTTGAGAATAATCATAAAAAATTGCCTGCAAAAAAAAATATAACTTTTATGCTGGCTTAGCCTCTTGCAATTTCAGTGAGTTGAAGTGGTTCTGAGGAGCTGAACACAAGACCTGCTGCACAGCAAGGAGTGGGAGTTTACAACTAAGAAAAGGTGCCCTCTCTGTGCAGTGGTGGTGAGCTAGTAACTGACCTCACTTTGTATGGCGAAACCATAAACCCAAGTATCACATGAACTTCAGATACCAAGAAACTGTGTTAAACTCCCATATCACCAAATTGTACATTTACAGCAAACACAGTTTGTGTGTATGTGAGTGGGGGTGTTAATAGTTCTCTGTGTATCTCCCTTGTTTCTACGAAATATTTTCAATACCTTGTCTTGCTAGTCCATATATGACTAAGCTCTATTAACTGAACTCATGTAAGCTATTTGCACAAGGTATTATGTATTATGTCAAGAGAGGGCACATTTTAAATATGGTACGAGATTTTGAAGGTGATACTTAATTTTTAGGAAATTACAAAGAAAAACAAGCTATACTTACGGATACGGTAGCCTTTAACTGTACAAGCCAGGCTAAATGCCTGAATCAACCAGCAACTATTCTTAACTAATGACTCAATGTAGCCACATGCTCCTATCTGGAAAGTAAAAGAACAGTTTCATATAACAAGACATAGCAGAAATAAAGATAAGAAAAGTATTGCATCTCCTTACGTTACTTGAGAATATTGTTACTGCCATTGGCTGAATTACATCTCATTAGTAAAACAGATTAGATGTAAGAGTGTCTTTAGCAGTAACACACATCACATAGCAAGAATTAGTTCTTTTGATTATCCATGAGATAGCAGGTATATAGGTTTTGCTTGTGTTTTTGCAGAGAAAGTGATATGTCTGGCATGTGATGCAGTGTGACGGCTAAGCAACTTTTATAAATCACTGAGTTAAACTTGCAAACATACACGGACAAGCTTAACTTAACACACACATGGCCCCACTGAATTCCCAAGCATAAAATGAAGCACATATGTGAGCATTTAGAACGTTTGCAAATTCAAACCACTCATAAATCAATTTTATTTCAGTACAGTGACTTATATAAATGTAAAAAGAAAAATGTCTGCTCTTTTCAGTCCAGCACTTAAATATTCAAAGCTAAAAGGCAATTGCCAGGAATAAATCTAAATTTATCTTTCATAAAATTTTAAGTACTGCCTTGTCTCAATCACCTATTAATGCCACTGCAAGAATTTGTTCTAAACAGTTAATTAATGTAAGAAAACCTTTAATACTTTGCAGAACTGTTTAACATTCTATTACAAAATGTGTCTGTTTTCCCCTGAAGCTCACAATAGTTCTAAAGGAAAACAGAATGCAGCTTGTAATTTTGTAGTCACACAACAACTCCATCTAGTACTAGGCTTGAAAATTCTAGTTTAAAATAAAAGGTTTAGTTGAATGTGCACTATTTATTGACGGTGTAACTGATCTTACACTTCTAACGCATTTCTCACCCCACTGAAATTTTCACAAGACTTCTAAGGAACAACTTAACAAGGCAAAGTAATCAGAGTCTGATCCTTTGAAAATTGCTTGTGAGCTTTCTCAGAGCCAGACTGAAACGAGTATTCACATTTTTCTACAATGTATATGCATTAGCGTTCTCTGGATATGCACTTGCAGTTTCTGCTTTAAAATGGAGCCTGCTTTGCACTAGCAAAAGGCTGTGGTCCTGAAAAGGACTTCTAATGACCATTCAGTGCACTGTGCACACTTCCAATGAAGCCACAAAAGTGCTCAGGGCAGCAGAAATGCAGCAGCTACTTACTGAGAGGATGTTCTTCATGGTGATCACAAAAACATTGTACGCAATCAGCCAGTCCCAGTAACGCAGAATACTCCTGATGGGTTTCAGCAGCAGATCTCCACCAAAGAGAAGGAAATAAAAGCAGGCTACCAAGTAGCCCATACAGAATATGCTGATCCTTGTGGTTCCCGTTATGAAGATTATAGTAAGCACAAACCAGAAGAGGTAACTAAATATTATCACCTTATACATGTCTAAGTAGGACCTGGAAGTAAAAGAAGGAGAAAAAATTACCATTTTCTGAGGACAATGATAGATTTCCTCTATTTGTGCTACTGGCCGCTACTTGTAGCTACAGACCGACAGCAGAGCATTCGCGTCCCATGTCAGCATTTGGGCATCTGCATAGGATTAATGCCAGTCAAGGTCAGTGGATCTGGCTGGCTCATATACTCAATTCTAGCTCATTCACGTGCGTAAGCACCTTGCTGCACCCAGTCAGGGCACCTTGCATCACACAGGATCAAGCCTTGTATCATAAAAGGGGGAAAAATTTATTCTCACCAAACTTCATGATAGAGTGATATTACCTGTCAATGCCACGTATGCAATTTAAAAGCTATCTAAAATAACCTTTTAAGAAGTGTGGGTAATACTAAAGCAAATATATCTTCAAAAGCCAGCTACAGTACTGCACTGCAAACAGTTCTGTATTTACGGATAAATTCTAGGGAATTCGGCCTGGTTAAAAGCCTAGCTTTCAAAGACAGCTGCTAAAAATACCTTTCTCCAGCAGAGATCAACTAAAAGTTTTGAGGAGTAAAAAAGCTCTTACAGAATGTAAATGCACTAGAATTTACTGAAAAGTTTGCTAGGAAGCTGCAAGACAGAGCTATCTGAAATCAGCCTGGCCCAAAATGGGAAAGAGTGAGAAACAATTTGGTATTTTTTTAGATTCATCAAAATCTTCACTTAATATTGACTCAGTGAGCTTTCAAATAAGAATATCTGCCAAAGGCAACACCAAATACTACATATAGCTAAACACGGCAAAACCAACATATTCTTGTTTTCTCCCCATTTAGTGTTTTGATTCCAGATGTGCTATGTTTTCAGGGTCTGTTCACCCAGGCTGTGAAACTGGATTTGTCAGGAAACCAGGCAGGGAGACAGCATGATGGGAGTACACATATACCTAAGCCAAACCACGTAAGGAGTAAACGAACTAAATACAGTAGATGAAGCCACATAAAAAGGCCCATGCTGCTTGATGTTCTCAGGCTCAAAATTTTCTAGGAGTGTGTATTTATAGTCCTACATTTATACGTATGTATTATACATTTAGCTTGCCGAAGCTAACCAGAGAGGCATTTAATGAAAGGTAATGATAGAGCTCCTCTGTGTTTATTTCCCACAAACGTTAAAGAAATGTATGGACTAATGCCCGCGAAGTCTAAAAAATTCATGGTTTTAGAAATGCTGCTGGGTTTGGGGTGATACAACATTATCAAATAATCTATACACACTAGGAAAATAAAGACGCAGAAGATAACAGTTGAACAGATCTTCACTAACTCAAAATTCACTCAAAATGGTGCTCTCACTGTTTTTCTATAGGAAAAAAAACAATGAAAAAAATCTTAGTATTTGGTGTTTTGTTAATAAAAATTACTTATGTGATGGATGGCTAGGAAGAAATAGCCTTCCTGAACCCATTCTAACAATTGCAGTGTTTCAGAAATCTTGTCCTTTGCTACCAAGGAATTACATCAACATCTGTTGAAAAATGTCCCAGACAAAACTGAATTGATCAAATATGCAAGAATATTTTAATGCTCTTCAACAAATATGAATTCCGATTCTGAAAAGACAACTGGAGTTGTCTGGATCCAAATATTCCAACATTCACACGGCATTTGGTTGAGTCACAGTGCAACAGTGAATACCACTCTCAGATTAAAACCTACAGAAATTAGAGAGAATATGAAAAGGAATACAATAATTTAGCTTTTTTTTTTCTTTACTATAACGTTAATAGCCTGTTACATTCTTAGCAGTCATCTAAAATACCAAATACAACTGCTCTTCTCATTTTCAAAATACACACTAAACATAGTAGAATTAGACATCAATACACCAAAATAAAATGGGGTGAAAAGAAAAGCTTCTCACAAGGCAGAAAAAACAATACAACTATATGATGTACTTCTTAGAGATGTAAAGCTTTCTAGTTTTAAGAAATACACAAGTAAGACCAACCATATGAAAGATTCCACGTCCAAGTTGTCTTCTTACAAAATGGTGTTTGAAAAAGTCATTCAGGGTACACCTAAACTATGAACATCACTGACCATCTCAGATACATCTATGCTGGCCCAAGAACAATGCCACCCAATGCCGCACAGAGCACAGTGGGCAGAACCTCAAATATCTGAACTCATTCATGTACCTGAATAGTCTCAGGTACATGAAAATATTCCCCAAACCATACTTCTTTCTATTGTAATACCCCCAGGCGCCTGTATTTTTCTGTTATAGTGTGGAGTCATTTACAAGCATCCCTTTAATTTTCCTTAAATATTTACAATAACATAGGTAAGTGCTTTAAGAGAAGGAATAAAGATATGTTTTGGGGATGGGGGGCAGTTCTCAGCATATTGCCTCTCAAGCTGTATGATGCATTCTTGGATGCAAATTTTCCAAAATCAGTATAGTTAGGAAGTGAAGAGTTTCAGATCCTTGCTCTGGAGATTATAATGCAACAGTGAGAGACTGAAGTACAAGATAACCCCAACAGCTAAGAAGACCCTGCACAAACAGAGTCAGGCAGGAGCCTTAACTTCTTTTTTGAAAACTTCTTCACAGCAGAAAATTTTTAATCTTGGATAGCGTATACCATAATTTTATGCTTTCACTGCAGACCACAAACATCATTATTTTAATGCTGTGTAAATCTTCCAAACCTCATTTTCTAAGTGGTCTTTAAATCCACATCCAATCTCAGAGAGGAGAGGCTACCCTCAGGATATGGCATTTGACAATACACCTAGAAAATCTGAGAGACAGTTGAACCCTAAGGGGACAGTCCCACTCCCCTTCATCCCCTCAGCTGCGTACTCCTGCCCTGTCTTTGGCTCTAGCTCTTTAAATTGGTTTAAAGAAGCAAATGTATTTAAACTTATTTTGCGGGAGACAGAAGGAAGGGCTAATTATACGACCATTCAGCCTATGAAACAACTCACTGCTGGTGTGATGAACTCAAGGGTGAAACAACAGTAAAGGTAGGAGGAGTGTGCAGCTGGAGGCCAGGAATACATTTACACTTCAGAGGAGGATTAGCCACTACACCAGAGTACCAAGAACATCAGAGCATGGCTTTCAATAGCACAGTAACTTCTGAATTAGAAAATATGCAGAAGAACCTTGAAAGACAAACAAAATATAAGAAATGCTAATTGGCCAACAGTGTCATTAGCAGAATTCACTGATACTCTAGATGACTCTGTCACTCCAGTGGCTGCATCAGTTGACAAGGGAAGACCAACCAATGTCATCTACCTGGACTTCTGTAAGGCCTTTGGCACCGTCCCACATGACATCCTGGTCTCCAAATTGGAGAGATATGGATTTGATGGGTGGACCATTCAGTGGATATGAAGGTCACACCCAGAGAGTGGTGATCAATGACTCTATGTCCAAGTGGAGGCTGGTGATGAGCGGTGTCCCTCAGGAGTCTGTCCTGGGACCAGTGTTGTTTAATATCTTTATCAATGACACTGACAGTGGGATCAAGTGCACCCTCAGCACATTTGTAGATGACACCAAGCTGAGTGGTGCAGTTGATACAACAGAAGGAATGGATGCCATCCAAAGGGACCTGGACAGGCTTGAGAAGTGGACCCACATGAACCTAATGAGGTTCAACAAGTCAAAGTGCCAGGTGCTGCACCTGGGTCTGGGCAATCCCAGACATGAGCACAGACTGGGAGAAGAACTCACTGAGACCAGCCTTGCAGAGAAGGACTTGGGGGTTCTGGTGGATGAAAAGCTCGACATGAGCCAGCAGAGTGTGCTTGCAGCCCAGAAGGCCAACTGCATCCTGGGCTGCATCAACAGAGGAGTGGCCAACATGGCGAGGGAAGTGACTGTCCCCCTGACCTCGTGAGGCCTCACCTGGAGCCTGTGTCCAGATCTGGAGCCCCCAGCACAAGAAGGATGTGGGGCTGTTAGAGCGGGTCCAGAGGAGGGCCACGAAGATGATCAAGGGGCTGAAGCACCTCTCCTATGAAGAAAGGCTGAGACAGCTGGGTCTGTTCAGCCTGAAGAAGAGAAGGCTCTGGGGTGACCTTGTTGCAGCTTTTCAGTACTTTAAGTGGACTTATAAAAAAGATGGAGAATGACTCTTTGCTCAATCAGATAACAATACGACAAAGGGGAATGGTTTTAAACTAAAAGAGGGGAGATTTAGATTAGAGATTAGGAGGAAATTCTTTATTCAGAGAGTGGTGAAGCACTGGAACAGGTTGCCTAGAGAAGTTGTGGATGCCCCATCCCTGGAGGCGTTCAAGACCAGGTTAGATGAGGCCCTGGGCAACCTGATCTAGTGGGAGGTATCCCCACTCATGGCAGGGGGGTTGGAACTAGGTGATCTTCAAGGTCCCTTCCACACTGAGGCATTCTATGATTCTATGACCTTGCTCAAAAACAAGGAAGAGAAAATCTGAAGTTCATTCCATCCATCCATCAAAACTATTTTAACCTCAGATGGCTGTCTGTACCAAATTATCTGCCTTTATTTACTAAAGCTTTATTAGTCTTATCATGATCACTTCAGTATTTTATTTCCACATGAATTACTTGTTAACTGTAATGCAATCCAGCCTCTTGCAAAAAGATTGCTCTAGATGTAGTTGTGTTCCCAGCAGGCTCAATAATGTGTTTGGCTGTGGCCACTCCAGTGTCCGGACCTCTGCCTGCAGGCCCCCCCATGGCACTGATGCTGCAGCTGATAATCATAGAATCACAGAATTGTATAATCACAGAATCATAGAATGGCCTGGGTTGGAAGGGACCTCAAAGATCATCTAGTTCCAACCCCTCTGCCACAGGCAGTGATGCCACCCACTAGATCAGGTTGCCCTCAAGTCAGCACTTTGAAGTTTAGGGAAAGAACACACTTTTCTGTTTACACACTGATGAGACAACATTGTCCTGTCACATTGACATAGCTCAATGTTTCTTCATCCTGGAGGAGCTCTTGATAGGTCATTTCATCATGGTCCCTTAACAGCCACCTGTTTTGCTTTGAGTGTGGATCACCATCTCTATATAATCCCAGGGCTCTGGGATTATATATATATATATATCTATATATATATCTATATCTATATATATAATATATATATAGATAGATATATTTACATGGTTAGCTGTCTCTTTACCTCTGTTCTTCCAATTTCTTCTCTCTCTCCCCTCTTCCCTGTCTCCTATTCCTTACATTTTTTGCACCTGGATCCTACACCACAGTGCTTCCCCTTCTGATCTCAACACTGCTAATTTATCACCAAGCAATCATCCCCAAAGCCTTTTTCTGTAGCTCCATTTCAATCTCCAGAAGTCAGGTTCACTGATTTTCCCTTTGCCCATAGCTACATCAAAACTTCTGAAAATCAGCTCCATTACTTTAATGGACTTCTTTGAATTTAGTGTTGTGGATAGATCCTGTAAGACTTAGGACTGATATTCTCTTATTCTCATTCTCTTACCAATGAAGTCCTTCCTTCATGATTATATTTTCTTTAAAAATCCACGAATCCAAAGCTGTGTTATTTAAGGCCATTTTATTAGCAACAAAATGTTTATTTGCTTTATACAAATATGATGGGAAGCCTAAAATGATGTTTTGCAGATCCTCTTTCACTAACCCGGGTTAGAACTGTAGTTCCAAGAAAGGCATTACAGCTGCCTTTGAGAGAATTCCTCTGACTCACCTGATGATGGTTCCCAGGAGGGACTGTTAATATTCTTTCTATTCTCAGGAGGCAAAAAGTAGACAGCAATCCCAAATCATTTCCCTGTCAATGTCTAGGAGAACATCAGAAAACTGCTTGAGAACTGAAATGAGGATTTTCTGGCATTAGAGACTGTGGGAAAGGATTATCCTCAGTGAAGCCACTTTAAATTCTGTTTCATTTTAAAAGCTCCTACTTCTATTCTTCATTTTTATTTCTGTTTCAAAGCCCTTCGGTTTTGCTCTCCCTTGGGGTTAAGCACATATCCCCTGAGAAATCTGGGGGTGGAAAAACAAGGAAATTTCAGGAAATTTCTTCCTTAGACTGTATTTATCATTGTTGAGCTCAAGTATTTCTCCAGAAAGAAGAAAACTAAGCATTTGGAAACATGTTATTTTTTCTGCCACTGTTTATATTGCAATTAAAAGCTTTTTAGCCATGTCTATTAGAACAAACTGGCACCTTCTCAAGCAATCAGACACATCAGAAGGGTTCTTCAGTCTTCAAGTGCCACTTCTTTTCCTTAGCAGTAAATACACGTTGGGCTTCTCAGAAAACACATGAATACTAAGCACTATTTTTCTGATGCTCTGTAATTTATTCATAACCAGGTTGCCTTCACTTATCTGTCTGGATCTTTCTGACTGGCTTTTGGATAAATGCCATTTTTCATTTAACTTGCTTGGATAAGCTTTGAATCAGGTTGTTGTCCCTGATAAAAAAATATTTAGACCATTCTGAAATTTCTCCAGCAGAGTGAAAGAAACATTTTTAGATAAAGCCCTTTCAGCTCCAAATTGTCTTGAACAGAGGCCAGATATATACGTCTTCTTCTGAGGTATATCTTCAGTCTGTTCTCCAGAGCTTGAGTCCTTCTCTTTAAAGATTTATAATCTCTAATAAAAGATTCAAAGTCACTTTAAGAGACTGTCCAGCCATTCTCTGTCACTTCTTTGAGGCAAATTAGGTATCTAAGATTGCATATGGACAGTGCGATCACTCAAAAATAACACCATTTAAAGCCTGGGAAAAATCTGCATTGAAATGAAGGCGTGGAATGGGACACTAAAGGAAAGATCCCATCAGGCAGAGAAGATCTATTATGCAGATCATACTAAAGGAAGGTCTGTTTATACCTGTCTACACATTCTACAAGTATGTTCTCATTACAGTTTCAGGAAGCTTACACTTCAAATTCAGAAGAAAAAAAATTATGGCTTACCTACCCCAGCACCTACAAGAAGGATATCATAAACAGGAATTTCCTCTGTTCCTGAAATTAACGTGTTCTCTATTCATCTGATGGAATTTTCAACAAAAATGTCCCTGTTCAGTTTCTTTCCCCACCTTGTTCTTTTCATTCTATTCACACAACATAAAACTATCACAGGAAACAGTCACACAGATTTCTGTATTTATCTGAAACAAGCATAAAGTGATCACGGGTTATTTGTACAGCTCACCGCTATGAATATAATTCTGTTGGCTTTTTTGTTGTCATTGATTTGTTTGTTTATTTTCCACCAACAATATTACTTACTCCTAGACACAAGTTGCAAATTCCCAATTAAATGGCTGCATAGTACACATGTATATCATGTACACACAGGTCTATTTTCTCAACACATGCCAAGTAGTGTGTTTCAATGCATATGAACCCACCAATGGCTTCAAGCTGAGGCATGCCATGCAAATGAATCAAAAGACAGAACTTAACCCAAAGGATTGTGGAGAGGCAGCAGGCCAGTTCAGCTTGGACTTTGCCTTCCATTATAAATCTAATTCTGATTCCCATCCAAAATCTTCAAAGAACATCCTTTGTGCTTCAAACTTTTCATGCTTGGCCATTTGGGAATATCTTCTACAGATAACTAGAAATACCTATCAGATGCCAGGGAACTTTGAAAAGATGCCAAACTACACTGTTTAAAAAGCACTGATTTTCTTGCCCCCCCTTTCCCTTCTGAATATAGACTCCAAATATAGTGTCATTGATAATGATTTTTTTTTTCACAACATTTTTTTTTCTAGATGTCCTGGTTTCAGTTAGGACAGAGTTGATTTTCCCTCATAGTAGCTGGTAGGGTGCTATGTTTTGGATTGGGATGAGAGGAGCGCTGATAGCATGCTGATGTTTTGATTGTTGCAGAGCAGTGTTTACACCAGGCCAAGGACTTTTCGGCTTCTCGCTCTGTCCTGCCAGCGAGCAGGCTAGGGGTGCAGCAGGAGCTGGGAGGGGACAGACCCAGGACAGCTGACCCAAACTGGCCAAAGGGGTATTCCATACCATCTGACGTCATGCTAAACAATACATAGGGGTGGCTGGCCGGGGTGGGGGGTCCGGCTGCTCGGGGATAGGCTGGGCATCGGTCAGCGGGTGGTGAGCAATTGCATTGTGCATCACTTGTTTTCTTACACATTATTATTATTAATACTATTATCATTATCACTATTATTATTATTATTGTTATTATTATATTCCTGTCTTAATAAACTGTCTTTATCTCAACTCACCGGCTTCACTTTCCCGTTTCTCTCCCCCATCCCAGAGAGGGAGGGGGGAGGGTGAGTGAACGGCTGTGTGATGTTTAGCTGCCAGCCGGGTTAAACCACAACACTAGATTAAGGTGGGAAAAAAAGATCTATCTCTTCTTTCTGCCAGATATCACATCACCAGCAATGGTCTTTGCCAGTGACCAAGGAGACCAAGCATATCAGAGTGCTCGATGCAACTGCTGAAATAGCTTTTGTTAGTGTGGACACCACCACAGTGGCAATAACAATAACTCAGCCGATCCACCTATTCGTTCCTCTTGAGCAAACCCTATTTGGCAGATGTCTCTTGGAAAGCATCCCATCTTGATGGAGTATTTTGAAGAGATGTTGTGACCAAGCCCTATTTGGCAGATGTCTCTTGTAAAACATCCCCACTTGATGGCGTATTTTGAAAAGAGGTTATGACTTCTCTCGCTCCGTTTATGTTAGTGGGTCTAGAGCATGGGGTCCACTGTGAAGGCTGGAAATACTCAAGAGGGAGAACTTTTTACCCTACACCCAGAAGTGACTATAAATCTCTGGACACGTTGAGTCAACTGGAAGTATTTTCATCGTCTGCTCTTTAAAGTTATTTCAAAACACATTTGGCCATCATTTCTAAGAGAAACAGCAGTATCATCTTAAAGATCTTGAGAAGGGATTTTGGTGACAGCACTTTTCTGGTAACAAAAATACAAATTTATCAGTGAAAGGGAGACTTCACTAGACATTATTTCAAATTTTGTTATTCCTTTCACACTCACACATCTGTTGTTAACAAAACAAACACCTAGCCTGAACAAAGCAGTAGCTAACAAATCTTATTCTTCCCATTTATTCCTGTAACATTGCATCAACCTGTAGAGAGACCTTCAATTAATATTATGCCCTGCACAACTCAGAAAGGCTGAGCTAATCTCTGTTTGCTGAAGTGACCACATAGGAACGCTTCCATTGTTTGAAGACCAGGAGGAACAGACTGTCTCAGGCTCATCCCCTCCTTCATATTATTCACCTTCTTAAATAACCTTACATGCAATGTTGAGGCACAGAAAGACAAGCCACTTACCCTTTCAAGACACTTTTAAGTTTCTTACGACCTAGAAGAAATAGCACAAAGGACATTCTCCTATTTTAGTGTATCATTTTGATTGCTCTTAGACAACATCTTCGCAAGACATGAGCAATGACTTAGCGGAATTAAGCATGTACATGGGCAAGTTCAGACAACAATTGGTTCTTGCTAACATGTATGTGTTTTGGGGGAAGCCACAGGAGTGCTGAATTCGACCACAAACACTGTCTCACAGGGCATTCACAGAAAGAATATGTGCTTTCAGGCAAATTTATCACTGAACATCCCTTTGGGGAGCACTTAGAATAATCAGCAGTGTTAGGAAGACTCTAGAGACTGTTTCCACTTGCCTTTTTCTAAAGCAGAAGTTGATTACCCAGAAGCTGTCCTATGTCTCATAAAGCAGTAAAAGACATGTTATGAGATGGGAACACATATGTGTATAAATTTCAAGTAAAATTGGTAGCTGTGAGAGTTACTTTCACACTAGAGAACTTCACAAAAATGAAGCACTCTATTTTCCAAGTGTTTAAGATTCAGTTTTTACCGGCAGTGAATGAAGTCAGGAACAGGATTATGCTGGCTGAAAGATGCTGCCTCAAGATTCATACAAATTTCCACATTGTCTCCAGCCATGATTCGTACAGCAGCTTTATTTTCATCCTCAAACGTCTGCCTTTGTAAAGATGCACACAGCAGCAACATGAAATCATCTAGGAGAAAGCAGTGGTTGCAAGGAAAAATTCAGTCATTAACTGAGGTGTAGGGAGTGGTGGTGATATGCTATAATATAGTTACCATGCTATAATATAGTTTTCCCATGCTTTGATTATCCAAGACTGTTATTTTCAGTGCATTTAACACTGATTTGACATTTATTAATGTATTTGATTTTTTACTTGTCATCTTCTATGATTTTTACTGAAAAATAAATTAGAAAAGGGAGAATGATTCATACTTTTTGACACTTCCCTGTTAAAAATGGGATATTGAAAAACAGATGCAGAAATAACTAATTTGTTGAATTTTTCTGCTACACACAAAGCCACACTTTGTATTCAACTTCCCACAGAATATGTCAGCTTGCTGCTGGAGAGTAAATAAAAGCCTGGCTTCAAATTACACTGTGCAGATGTTTTAAGCAAAAGACAAGTAAACACTTCTCAACTATGTGCTAAAATACTTACAGACAAGGAAGACAGGGTTTGGTCTCACAATGAAGTCTGGAAAGTATAACCACTTTATGATGTTTGAGTTGAAGTTGGCATTACCACTTCTCCATGGATAGTCTATATGACAGAAGCACGTAGAAATGCAATCAGTACGTTACAACAATTACTTCATCCTTTCCTTTTGAATACTTGTGAATACTTATCAATTTCCCAGCACTTTTCTATAAAAGCACGCGGCAGTAATTGTCCATAAAAGGTAAGTGTACTTACCTTTACAAGGAGCAGGTGGAATGCCAATACAAAGGAAGTACTGGAATGTAATGATGCATGCCAGAAAACAGCAATATTTTGGCCAGATCTCTGCAATGGCTTTTCTTCTACGTCGATACAATACAGCAATCAAACAGAAGGCATGAATCATCGCATAAAAATCCATTCGTTGACCAATTACATTAACTGATAGAAGAAAACAGGTCTAGGAAGGAAAAGAAAAATAAGGAACATTTGCAACCTGATGGCTAATTAATTTAGCAATTCAATTTAGCAGATAAACCATCCTGGGGATTTTGACAGAATGCTTGGATACATGCTGGGGCTGACTGCAGGTATCCTTTGCCAACCAACATGCTAAAACAGTTTGTATCTGTCCACCAACAACCTATCCCACCACACCCCAACTGCCCAGATTTTCAATACTCTTCTATGAGTGTCAGCTACAAGAATACAGCGCTAAAGCAGGTTTCCATTGTGTGATATCTAAAGATATGAAATAGAAAGAGCATTCTCACAGTAGCCTATAAGTGAAATGTTTAATTGTTGCCAAGCAAAGCACATATTACACAGCCATATATTTTGATAGCACTTACAGATGTGAGAAAGAAAAGGAACCATTAAGAATAACAACAACTAAAGCGTATCCTCATGTGGGAACCAGACGAAAAGAAAAGGGATTTAGACAATATAACTTCTGTTGGCTATAGACAAATCCAGTCAATTGCTGTAAGGCAACTTTAGTTCTCCATTCCTTTTAAGGCTCTTTATCCCAGATCATTTCTGGGATATGGCTCCACTTAAAGTACATCCTTCACTCAGTGCCATGAAGCATGTTTTCAGATGTGGTGAATAATTCATATTGAATCACTTATCCAATGTACTTCACTATTTTGATCTCCTCTCTCCTCAGATTAGGATGAGGTTAAATTTATTTCCTGAAGGAAACAACTTGCTGATTAATTTTAACTTTCTTTCATTCCTAACTCTCAGGCTGGCCGTAAGCAGTTTATTCTGTTTAGCAAGAGCAAGGGGCAGTAGTCTTTAATGCATAGGTCAAGAACATCATTCTGACTAGCTTTGGGGTGCATTAGCCTAGCAGTTGCTTTTTGCAGATAGCCATTAAACATTTTGAAACAAAACAAAACAAAACAAACAACAACAACAACAAACCAACATTTTGTTTGTTCTACAAACAATTTTGATAGTGCATTTTGTGTGTCTGTAAACAAGCAGAGGAGCTGGGGAAACAGAAATGGAGTAATTTTATTCTTTTTTTTTTTTTTAAGGTGCATGTTTAACACAGTTTGCCTTCAAGGTAGTTTCAGTTCTGTGATTTTGGTGCCAGATACAAGGAATACATTAGTTGAGTTTAAGCCCCATCTGGGCCACTACTGCTGGCAAAGCAGACAAGCAGATCTACAAAATAAGACATCAACCAGATATTTAGGATTTGTCATGGATCTTCAGAAAAAATCACTTCACTAAATTTGTACCTGCCTCTCCTAATGTTTTGTGTGTTTCTTGTCTACTGTAAAGATCTTTGGAGAAAGAACTTTGTCTTAAACATGTTGCACAAAATGGCAATAACCTTTGCTGGAGCTCTTGCTCCTGTAGATTTTTAGTAGTTATAGCAACAAGCATAAAAAAGAAGGAGGTGTTTGTGCAGCCAGAGGCAAAAGAAGTCCAGAAATGGAGACAATGGCCTGACAGCTCCTTCTTCCTTCTGTTCCTACAGTTCCTGGTTCCCTGTGTGTTTGTTCATATGAGGGTATTTCTCATTTCTGTCCCTTGCCCCACTTGTCATACCTTTTGCTGAGTTAAGAAATGGCAGGCTAGGTCAATGAAAAACAAGTAGAAAGAGAAAACAAATAAGACATAAAAATAAAACCAAACTGAAAACAACTACTAGCAGAGAGAGAGCAACTGTTGATCTGACATAAGTTATTACTAAGAAGCATTCTACTGTCAAACATAATTCAAGCTAGTATCCAAAAATAACACAACCAAAACGTTTGGAATAACAGTCTAAAGAAAATTAATATATTACAATTTACCTCCAAACCAAACTTGTAGAAGAAGTAGTTTATGAAATACTTGACACAGTTTACCAGTCCATCATCCAGATGTGCTCTTGTAATATCATGGAAAATGGTTTTAGTCACAGGTACAGTAAGGTTATTTCGACATCTGTAGTACTCTTGATGACGGTAAATCGTAACTTCAAAAGCCAGAATAGCCAGCATCAGTAAGTTATTCTACAGGAGATACAATCAGAAGAATACTAAATAAAAATCAAAACCACAGGAAGCTATAAAACTTTCTGATAAACATAGACCAATGAATGCTAAAATGGATATTAACTTTGAGAGCTCCCACACTCCAGGTTGTAGCGGAACTTATTCTCAGCTACTAACATTGAAACAAAGTCAGGTTCCTACCATTTGCTGGACTTTGTACTGAAATTTGGAAGATAAGACATTCCTTAAAGAATACTGTAATGAACAATAGTTGTAGAAAGGAATTGAAAATGCATTGACCCATCTATTTTCCCTCTCATGTTTCATGGCTTCTCTTAAGATATTATGCTTGCTTTGGAGGAGACAGAGGACACAAGCATCTACAAAGTCAGCTGCAGGGGTTCAGCTGGCAAGTACTAACTTTCTAAAACCACAAAGACCCTCAGTACTGCAAATATACCCTGGATACTCTTTCAAATGAACAATGATTAGTCTAGCTGTCAGTCTTCATTCAGGCAAGGCTCCTTCTGTCCCAGTGCCAGACTGACTGAAATAAAGTCTTTAGCTGCTCTGAGGTGAGTTTTCTCTCTCAGGAGGGAGATGTGCTTTCAGCTCAATGAAAGACAAATGTTAACCAACTCCAAAAGTTGGTTAAAACCTGAAGAAAGTCCCTCAAGGAAACCACAAATGAAGCTGAAGAGGCAATCTCTGAATCTCTATTCACAAGAAATATTTGGGACACTAATGTTTTTAATTAATTTATTTATTTTTACAATAAGTTATTTCTGTTTGTTGTCCCTGCTGCTCACTGCTGTTGGGAGAGTTTTACACAATCCATGATAGATAGGTTCCTCACTGTAACAATGTAGAGATTTTGACTGTCTATTATTAAGGGGCATAAGGGAAACCCATTGAGACTTGAAGACGGGTCTTCAGGTCTAGCCCTGGACTGGATTTCTCTATATAAAGGATACATTTTCTTTGCTAACTCAATTAAAACCTTTCTAGAATAGTGTCGAATCACCAAGTACTATCTATTTATAGATGTAAAGCTCCTAGCATTGAGCCACTTGGCAAATTCACCCTACATGCAGAACTCTTGTGTCAGCCATTGCACTTCCCCACATATATTCTTAACTGCTGGAGATGCGTGTCTAAGGGATTGAGAGGCAGTGGCACATCTGGTGAGGGCAGAGGCACCTAATGTATTGACTGCACAAACAAAGTACACAGAGGCAAACTCTCAGGGAAAAAACGAGGAATAAATCAGCTGTTAGATCAAAGCCTGCTATTAATTAGTTAACAGATTTCTGACTGCTTTAAATTGTGTATACAAAATTTTGGAGACTCCTTAAATTACATAGGGGTGTGCAAGGTTTTCCCTGGGAGTTGATACATTTTTATTGTAAGTAGGGTTTTTTAATCAAGATAGGAATAGTACAATATTGGTCACAGGCATCAACCAAAAACAAGAAGAAAAACAAAAGATATCAATTTACTAGTGTCTGAATGAATTATTAACTTAGCTTATTTCATTTTCCAAACTGTGGCTAAGGAATAAGCACTTTAAAAAATTAACTGCTTATAGCATATACTGTCATGCAAGGCAATTACTCCAATTAGACCCATCAGTCCTGTGATACCTGAGAGCCATGTACCTTTTCATTACTTAGAGCTCTTAAATACTGCATTTCTTAGAGTGCTTTTAACAGACAGTAGAGTCTGAAAGCAATAGTTCTGCATGCAGATTATCTTAATTGGTACTGAACCCTATCTAGAAATGACCTATGTAATAGATACGTCTTTCTGCTGTTTCTTTCCCTCTGTACTTCCCAATTTTCAATAGCTTCCATTAATTTGTGTGTGCACTATATTTCACTTTACTGAATTCATCACAAATAAGAAAATATTTCAATACAGATAGTTAAAGAAGTTACCCTTAAATACACGAGCAGGGGATAAGACTTCCTCAATCCAACCCACTCCGCAGGATCAACTGGACCACTGTAGAGGATTGAGGTTTTGAGTTCTTCTATATCAACCTTAGTTTCGTTCTCTCCAGGCTAAAAAGAAAATGCAACGATTTATAAAAAAAATCTATTTAAGGCTGCTTGGGGTTGGAATAATAATCAACAATAATACATCAGGTGAATTGTAATTTTCAATACTTGATATGCTTCCTTTTCCTCTTCATTTAAGAAAGCAGCAGTCAAACCCTTTTAATATACATCTATACTCACCAATGTACAGTTACTGGAAAAAGTGCTGGGATCAATAGATGTGAGCTGGTACAACATTTTGCAGACAATAATCACACATGTCCAAACAGTGCAGATACTTGATGCCAGTGGGCGAAACTGAGCATATGGCAAAGCAAGAGCCCAGGCAATTAAAAACACAAAGTTAAACAGAGACACCTGAAAACACAAAAACAGGATGGAGAGAAATTACATGAAGTAACAAGAGAACTGAGAAAGTTTGACCTGTTCCATAGTAATTAAAAAATAAAAATCACTCAAAACAAAGGGACACAGAAAAACAGAAAAATACTTAAAAAAATACATTTACAACAATATTCACAATAACACACACAAAGTGGTAAGTGAGGAACAGAAAACTTAATATTTTAGCAAGAATGTTATCTCCTACATAGTATGAATAGTCTTAGACCCACAACACTGCATATCCACCCTAGAAACAACAGATGCCAAATACAAGCAATCAAATGCTGATTCTGCTGCTTTAGTACACATGAAACAAAGAAACGATGATACAGAGTCATGTGTATGTGGAACTTGCTTTCATCTTCTTGAGCTCTTTTTTTTTGCCAAAAGATGTGAGAAAAGGGAATTTTATTTTGCTATTTAAGGACTCTGGTCCTACAACCCTGTTCAAGGAATGGCTATGTCAGGTGGAGAACTCACACTGCCCACACCAAGGGCACAGCTAACTGTGGTCCTCACTTTTTCTTAAAATGCAGTTCCATGTTCCTGTTTCTTCAGGTCCAGTTTAAGTAATTTTCCTATCTGTTTCTTCCTAGTCCTCTTCTACATCCTCCATCCTTACACTACGTGTGTAGGGAAGGAGATGTTTCTCATGAGTCCAGATTACTAGACTAACTAAACCTTAATATCTAGAAAAAAGGGGGAGGTATGAGAATATCTGAGCAGGAAGAATATCATTGTGAGAGACAATGTCAAGGCAGGTCCCCAGCAGCTGACAAGCCCAGCTGGACGCCACAGCTTCAGTGAGGTCTGACATGAGGAAGGTCTCTCCCTACACCCAGGTGTACCACCATGCAGCTTCCAAGCCTCCACCATGGGTAAGATTTTGACAGTAGGCGTTTACTTGCCTCTTTCACTGTGACCCAGATGATGTAAGAGGAGACAATTTTGATGATGTGCAACTCCAAAAGCCACCACACACAGACTTGCATCTTATGAAAATACTCCAGGAATTTCAAAAACAGCACTGTAAGGCGGTCAATCACCAGATGCCACTTGTTCCTTAGGTCTGCAGAGATGTCCAAGCAGAACCATTGGGAGGAGAAAAACAGAAGGTCTTTGTGAAAAGGAATGCTTCATCAGGGAACAATGAGCTTTCTACTTCTGCTCTTCTAGCCCTTAGAGTAAGACATGAAGGAGGTAAAAGGTATGGTTCATTCGTTAACTAAGATAAAACACGGTTGAGATCCACTCAGCTATGGTGTCCTCCCTTCCGACCCACATTCACTGAAAGGCTTCCCCACTTCCAAGTGCTGGTGGTGGCTTCCCTTGCCAATTCTGCTTCTATTTCTCTCTAGCAAAGCCCTCCTTGGGCCCCATTTTCTGCCAGTGTCTTTGGACATAAGCTTAGGGATTACCACAAAGTGACTAGCTCTGGGACTCTCCAGACCTGGCCCTTATCCAGCTCAGAAAGAACAGGATTTTATCTGATGTTTGAAAGATACAGATGCAGCCTGTTTCCAGAAAGCATGGAATATTATTCAGAAAGCTTTTCAGCCAGCCTGGGAGAAATTCACGCACACTATGGCAAGTGTTTTTGTCACATGGCTTTAGACAGCTATATTATAGCTGTTGTATGTCAGAGTCATCTAAACTGCCTTGAGAACAGCACACCCTCCCAGTGTGTGATTTGTGCCATCCCAAGATAGACATCTAAAACAGGTAAGGTAAATTACAGTCTAGTTGAATATTTCTCTCATTTGAAAAGGGAGCTCTAGCAAGTTGAGATCCTGAAACTGGGTGAATGTATCCCTTCACAGACAATGTTTTGCTACAAAAGCCATCCTCCCAAATAATACCCCAATGACCAAACATGTGGAAACAAGAAATGTCTATTACATATGAATATGTAGTCATACATACACTGAACAGTGTTCTCTAAGTGCCATCTTTGCTTATGGGCTGGCTACAAAACTGTTCCATCAGTCTCCTACATATTAGCATAAAGACTTCACACTGTACTAGAGGTTTCAGAAGCATTTTGGAGATTAGGAAGGATTTTTCATACTGTGAGAACACTTTTACAGCTAATCACAAAGATGGAAACATTTCAAAATGGGACCAAAACATGTCACTGTCTAATCTGGTAAAAACACTAAAGAGTTACCAGCTTGTGTATGCAATTATTTCAAGTCATCCGATCATTTTGCTTATAAAGCAAACCAAGATGGTTATTCTGCACATATTTGTGTGAGAAAACACATCCACACTTGTGAAAAAAAGCTGATTTTAAAAATACCTGACATGCAAATTCCAAATTATACTTTTCTTCTGTCCTTTTCCCCAAGCACAACTTAGAAAATCCTAATAAAAACACTGAGTGATGTACATGCATGATTATGTAATTAAACTTGACAAAGTAAGCTAGCAAGAGAACTCTAATACTACATGTGTGATTTTATGAGCATGATGAGTGTATTTAAGGAAAGTATTTAGAGAATTAGAATTATAGATGTCCTCTCTCATTCTTTCATTGCATTTATTTCAATTTGCAGCATTACCACCATGCAAGGTATATCCAGGCTGTGCCAGTGAAGTGGAGCAGGGCAGAGGAGGTCTTTCAGCGAGCTCTGTCTAGCATGTCAAAACACCACATGCCCAGAGGATAAGGTACAGTCCTGATTCCACTCATTGAAAAATTGTACATCACTGTACAACAAAGTCTGCACACATGAACATGTTAAAATAATGATAAAAATCAGACATATGGCCATGGTCATTTAACAGTGATGCAACTCTTTGGTAGAAATAAATGCATGTGCAGCTTAAGGATGGATCACACACTGGCAAGCAGCATCTCATGCTATTGCCAAGCCCCACTCACTGCAGTGCAGGGGGGGCCCTAGGGAGAAGGCTGCAGCTCCCCACTTTCCTGTTTGCATGTTTGCACAGGGTAACCTTCAACAGATGGCCTCCATCCTCAGCCCTTCTGGTATGTGGGGATGGCCAGCGTGCAACAAACTCATCACTCCTCAGAGACCACATGAAAACTGGCCAAGAAAGGTTTCCATGTCCTATGAACATCTCTGTGAGGGAAGATGTCCCAGCCAGGAAAGAGAAATAGTTGCAGCTGAGCTCCCATGGGGCAGCTAAGCCAAACGCACTGCCATTCTGCCTTGACAAAGACCCTGTCTCTATTTATGTGTCACAGTCCTATAAATATTGACAAAAACGACCAAATCTGTGGTAAGGATATTTCTGGACAGTACAGCTTGGGTGTTTTAAATGCCTCTCCCTGGTTTTCACTCATGGCTCATATTCCTAACAGAGTTTTGGAAATAATTCAAGCTAGGAGTTCATACTAGCAATATCAAGAATGACAACATCAGCACTACCCATGTCTGCCCTTAAGCATTTTTATGTTCATCTGGCATCAATTACACATTCTATATTCAGAAGTGAAAAATATGACACTAATGTGCACATGAATAATGAAGTAAAGCCATTTGGAACTTCTGAATTGAAATGCCTTGAAAGCATGCAGTATCAGAGATTAAAAATGTATGTGTATTTTCTTTATCTTAAAGAGATTTCACTCTAAAGGTGTTTGTAAGGTTTGGGGTATTAACCCAACCCAGAATACCGAGAAGAATTCACTCTTTAAAAAAAGTTTTTTGTTGCTGTTGTTGTTTTCATTCTCTTGGCATCCTACAGAAATAGTATGATTTTTCCCTAGAAAAACCTGCAGCCTGTTGAATAATTGACAAGTAGCCATCTGCTCAGTTCAGGCTGCTTTGGCAAAGACCCTATGTAAAATTAGAAGGAAAATGTGATAATTGAAGTGAGTAGAGATGGCCAAGAATGAGCCATCTGCTACCACTGTTACCTAAGGCTGAGGAAGGCAAAATTCTTAATCTGCAGAGCTTACCTGTAGTTTCTTCTTCCTCTGACTCATTGTCTTCATCATCATCATCATCTTCTTCCTTGTCGCCATCCTTCTCTTCTTCTTCTTTTCCTTTTTCTGCCCTCCCTTTCCCTCCCTCCCCATCTGGCTCTTCCATTCTTTTCTCACCAGCCTCTTTCAGCATTTTATCCTCTTCCTTTTCACTGCTGGCTGTTAAATTCATCATAGTTATGTCAGGCAGGCTTCCATCTTGGTGCACCAGTCTGTTGGTAAATAGTAACATGTCAGCAAACTTAACAGTAATGACATTGCAATCTTTTTCAAGATGTATAACTAGAAAAAAAATTATTTTTTCATGGAAAATGCCTTAGAAGCGGAAAAGTTAATGATTCTGGTACTTTCTCCAAACACACACTGCAAATTGAGTTGGAATGTATTAGTAACTACTTCTCACTCAGATACTAATGGTTAGTTAGTAATGAGTGGTATTGACACTTAAACTTGACATTTTCCCCACTGGAGAAAATGGTCAGAGTTTAAGATGTAGAAGCATGAAATGACATTGTTTAAGAGCAAACATTTCATGACTTCACAGGGGACTTACTCATTTTGTTGGTTTGGTAATTTTTTCTTGAGGCTGCTCAAAGTAATTGGAACAGAAAGAAAAAGGGAGATGAGAACAGAGGGGTTACAGAAGAAGGTCATTGACGAATATGTCATGCTACATCACAAGTAATAAAGCATTCTCCTACTCCATCTGCAGAAGCTTTCTGATGCCAAGAGCGTGCCATCATGACATTCACAGGGTGCTTCTATAAAGAAACAGGGAACTGCAGCACGGATGGAAAGGGGGCAACCTATTTACATGAGTGCTAAACATGATCAGTGCTGTCCCATGTCATCTGTAATGCAGCTGGATCATCACAAGTATCTGACTGATCACTGTAAAGGCATTTTCACCTTCTTCCTATTTAAAAATGGGAGAAGCCAAGCGAAGCCAAGGAATTTGCAAGTGTTCTTCAGCTATAGGCTTATGAAAAAATGGAAGCAAAAAATTCCATGGCTGTGGCTTCAGTATATTTTATCAGGTCTTTCTTTGCTAGGGACATTCATTCTCTCTCTTTTCTACATCTCACATAGAGTTTAATTTATAACTACCTCATACTTAGTCTCTTAGTAATTTTCAGACTACAAAAATGGGGATACAACTCATTTAACACAGAAATGATATTTCTGTATTGCCATGGTGCAAATTATTCTGAGGCTTATCCAGCTTTTCTTTTGCCTTTTCAAAGAAAATAGACATTATCTTATTATTTCAGATGAAAGTTTTCAATTTTCATTTTTTTCCCCTCAGTTGAGGAGTTGAGCTGGGACTCAACTCCCATATTAGCATAAAACCCACCTTTAGAGTTTAGTGCCATAAATAGTCCCTCTGAATAGGACTTCTTGCAATAAAATCTCTTTGGCAAGTGCATATCTTTATGATCAGGTAACTTAATGTTAGTTATGCTATTGAAATTACTAAGTATATTTTTAAACATCTGTTAGACTGTTCCTGAAGAACTACAAGTAAATTTAATATGTTGTCCTACTATCTTGGGGCTTCATTTTTCATGACGTGAAAATCTGGCATATGACCATTTAGACAGTAAATTCTTCCAATTTTAACTAGGATTTTTATGGTTCCAGAAACTAAATCTATATTTAAACACCTGATAAATAATAAAAAAAAAAGGTCATAGGCTAAGCAGTTAATGAGAAAGTCAAATAAGCAGACGTACTTTTCTAGTATTTGGTTTTCTTTAATTTGGAAATTTTGGTGGTTCAAATGAGGGAACAGCTACAGAAATTTGACTAAACAATGCTGAAAAAGTATCATCATAAAAATTGCCAAAAAATACAGAAAAGATAGCTGACAGATAGAAGCTTAACAAAACAGTCAAGGTCCCAAAATTCTCACTGAATAAATACATCCATGAAAATGTTTACTAAAACCACTCATCATTAGGCTATGAAACTCAGAGTCCAATAATCTGAAAATCTCTTATTTTAAACAACATATTCAGTAGTTTCAGCTGCTGAAAATAAGGCCAATATATTTCATTTTCATAGATAACCTACTGTATATACTGAAAGGTTATTCAAATCTCAATAACATGACTAAAAATAATATTCCTTAACATGATATAATCTAACTTTGCATATTTATCTAGAACTCTTAATAACGCACCAACAGGAGGGTAACATATAGAGAAGAGAGAATGAATTTTTGGTTTAGTTTGAATGTTCTGGAGATCCCCAACTAATACAAATCATCAAAGCCCATTTTAAAGGCAATGCCCAATGAAATGAAAGTATCTCTATAACTAGACAGGTTTTGCACAGGTGCAATTGCATTGATTTTAAAGAGAGAATATTGCAACTGTCTTCTGTGATGAAAAAAAATCTACATTCACACTGGTGTAAATTAAGAACTTACTGACTTACTTCAGTGTAAACTGGAAAGAAGAACAGGAATCCTATAGGATTTAGTATGGGTGAACTAATCTTTCTCTTCGCCATATAACTCCCGTTCATATCCAGCAGGTGATGGGGTTATACAGGAGGGTACATACAATAAAAAGCATGTACCTGATAAAGCTTCAGTATGAGCTTAATTTCCAGTACGTCAGTATCTAGTCCTATTGACATCAGTAGGCATAGGCACAGGACTGTGTGCTCAGGAGATCAAAGGCTAGATAAAAAGCCCTGTCCACTATTTAAAGTCCAGTTGGAACCTTTGTTCCCAGACCTTCTCATTTATTCCTAGAGTTGTTGCTCCTCTTTTATTTATTTGTTTTTTAATTATAAGATCACATGACATCATGTAATAGGCAACACTGAGATATCAGTGTATAAAAACTGCCGAAGTTTAGAACATCTCTGACAAGCTATCTGTACAGGCTTCACAGCTAGTCAGGTGTTCCAGCTAAGCTGGAAAGCATACACTGGTGGGAAATTATCCCAAATAACACAAAGATATTGTGCTTGATACTTAGGAAGACACATAACTGAATAATAAGACAGCCTTGAAGGTACAGCCACTAATGCTTTTAACTGCGAACATTTCTTACCCTCAAGTTCACTAAACATGGTATCAATAAAGAAAGGTATACTAGTGCATCTAGTTTTAGGCATCAAAGCAATTTCAATGGCATTAAAATCAGGCATGTGCCCCAGGTCCTTGCTGAAGTCCTAATATTCATCTGTTTATTAATTTGCTAAAGCAGCAGATAAATTGGTAACAAATTATTGGATGCATTATGAAGCATCTTATACCTTTGATTATTTTCTTGTAATTGGTTTATGAATTGCTTGAAATTTACTTGCTGAAAACGATCTCTGGGGTTATCTGTCATGCACAGCCTTCACAACAGAAAGCTTCCTGCTCCACAGAACATCAGCATGCCATCTCTTGAATATGTCATGCATGGTTCAAACTGAGTACACAGTGCCATCTGTACCTTTAGTGGTACAGCAGGACCCCGAGCGCTTTCTTCCCCCTTGCAGGGGTTTTGTCTGCATGCCCCCAGGGCTGGATGGCTGATAATGTGCTGAGCTGATACATGCTGGGGGACATGCAAGGAAGCCTCAGCACAGGGATTCCCCTCTCCTTCCTTGGGGAGCTGCCTTCATGCTGAGGGTCCTGCCATTGTAGCTGTGTCAGTGCCTACTCTGGTACCTCCCTGACCATAGGCCTGCCACGCAGACTGACTCCTCGCCTTCACCTCACATTTGCTGCATTGCTATGGACTTGCTGGGAGCTCACTGGGCTCACTGCATTGCTGAATCCCCCCAGGTGAGAGCCCAGCCTTGACTCCTGGCCGTGCCCCTCAGTTCTCGGCTTGCTGGCCCTCACCGAGCCACCTGACCACACCATTCCCAACACTTCTTGTCAAATGGGTTTCCTACAGGCCGGTGACAAGTTCTTCTATTCTCAGAGCTGATTATACAAAAGTCCATGCTTACTCCAGTTAAATATTCTGGAAGAAATCTCCTTTATGGTACTGTTTTCAAGATGCCATGTAAAAAGGGATAGCTATGAAGACAACATGGAATTTCACAGTTCGGATCCTGTAGCACCCAACTTTGTCTACAAATTAACAGCTGTAGCATGCAATGGCTTTAGTGTATGGGATGTATATGAGTACAAACTCGTATTTTTCTTGAAAATAAATACATACTGTACATTTAATTGACTTGACCCAAAAAATTCCTTTCTTAAGAGCTTGTGAGGTAGTCAGGGATGTGTGTGTATGCGCAGATGTGTGTGCATGCAGGCATGCATCTTTCCATGCACAGACAAAGGGTAGGTAAACGAGCCTCCTCAACCAAGTCTATTGTCTGCAGCCAATTACAAATAGCATCTATTATTCCTGTATTGAGACATGGGCAAAGTTTAAGAGAAGAATCCCAACTGGGAGATGAACTCACAACATATAAATATGCAGGAGAGATTTATTAACTGCTTCACCAGCTTTACAAGACTACAATACCTGAACAACATTTTCTCCCTGTTTATTTTACAGTACAGTGCAGCATCAACATATTTTGCTGTAAGGCAATTAATAAGTAACAAACAAGTTAAGGCATATTTTTTTAAAGGAAAGGAAAGTTTGAGGTACCCACCTATTTATTATTAGATAAACACGGCCATTGACTTTGGCATGGCTATGAGGTGGGAGATGAAAGTACAAGAATGCATGAAATGACAGTGGAAAATGAATTAGAGAGAGAGAAAAGGAAACTGTTAAATAGGAATGAATGCACTTTCCTGTCTAGCAAGAGACACATTGTCATAACAAAACACAACCTGAAAGCTTAATGTACACCCATGCAGTGAAAAGTCTAGAAAGCTTGTAAATCCAATAATACTTAGACATTTAGACTGTATGTAACTTCAGTTAGAACTGCAGGCACTATACATAGACCCCAAAATGAGAGTACAGCTTCAAGTAACATTATTCTGTACATTTAAAAAAACAGATATTTTCCTTCTTTATTAAAGATGATTATATTGGAGCATCATACCATAGAAATTATCTGCCTCACAACCTGTATCATCACTACATCATAATTCATCATGCAGCAAGGAAATGATCTTGAAAAGCCCTAATCAGAGGATTTTTCTTTTTCTCACAAGTGTAATACTGACCCACTCAGTTCTGCCACCTACAGCAAGAAGCATCTCACCCTGCCCATTCCAGTCTGCCAGGTTCTGCCCCCTCTATTTGTGGCTGGCAGAGCTGTACTCTTGAACTCACTCCACAAACTTTGCTCATGTGAGGCAGTATCTTAATGCATGAACAGTCTCAGCAACCTTAACATGAGTCTTCAGTTAGACACAAACATAATACCACAACCGTACATTTCAGCTCAGGGGCAGATGGAGGAGCAGAAGCTGCTTTCTCTGTTAGTCTCATGACTAGCTCATACTTGTTGTGGTTGGTTTATTATGTTTCCTGTTAAAAGGACTGAGTTCTGTCTTCTTACTGAAAATTAAAGATCATTTTCTTTATTTTTTTTTCTGTTGTAACAGAAGCAGCATAAAAGTAATCTTGAAAGGTAAACTAGCTGTTGAGTGAAAGCTAGTGTTATCAAAGCAAAAGGGACAACTGAAGCTTTAGACATGAGTCTTTAATCTGATTTAGTTTTGCCTGCAACTTTTTTCTATTTATAACATTACTGTTGAGCTGTAGCTTGTTGTTGTTGTGCTCAGTCTTATCCAGTTTTATGCATCACCAGTACAAATGTCAGTGCAATTCCTACCCTGTCCTATCCTGGATGTTTGAATTTTAAAGTCTGCTAATCCTCCGTATTGATTTATTGCATGAATGGGGAAGGAAACAACAGGCTCTTGATATATCAGGCAGTGTTTGTGGTAGTACAAAGCAGAAAATGTGTTCTGATTTGGGTATTGGACAAATTCTGCAGAACACAAATGATACACATGGCAACTATGACTTTGAAATACTGTGAAATGGCAAATGTAGCACATTAACCGCATTTAAGAGTTACAAGTATCTAGCTAGTTATATGAAAGTTCCATACAATCTAGTATTACATTTAGACTTAAAAGATTATATTAGCAAGGCAAAAAAACCTTATGTTATCACAGAATCCTTTTCACTTGCCACTTTGCTTAAGAAAAGTCCTAAAAGACCTGTTGCAACAGCAGATGTTTACTTTCAGCTCTGTCTCAAGGATACTTACTCCTGGCAAAAATATCACTCACTACAGAAAAAAAAAATCCATATCCTACAACCTTATTTTCTGATACTAATCTCCTCTTTATTTTTTTTTGTGTTCTCAGCAAGACATTGAAAACATTCTTTGTCTTTAGTATTATTGTTCCATCCTTCCAGAATGATGTGATTTTATTTACAGTGATTTTCTTCACACCAGCATTTGGAGAGTAGTAGCTAATATTTTGATATCTTCCATGCATAATAGATTTGCAAATAGTGGTTTCACAGGCAAGGAGTGTTGTACCATGAGCCCAAAGTCACTGGGATTGTCTCAGGGATTTTTTTCCATTTTATGCCTACTGGTCACACTAGTTGGGAGCTGGCATCTGTTTCTATGTTAGTCAGCATAGTGCACAGTGTTTAGGCTACAAAAGAGCTTGTGTAGTTACCTCAAACTAGAGTACATTTCCCCAAATGCCACAACCCAGGAACAACCACTGTTTCTGCTCAGACATCTATGTGGGTTCAGGTATTAGGGCTTGGCTGCCCAGTTCAGAGATGTTAATTTGCAACTGCTGCTGCACACAAAGTCTGCTATGGGCAAAGAAAGTGCTCACAGAGTGTCTGAAAGGACCCTTGAATTTACCATGGGATGTAGCAATTCAAGAAAAGCAAAAAGTATTATACAAACAGGCATTTTAAAAGGTAAGCCACAACATTATTAGGAAATTTTGTCAAGTTTAATTTGTTTTGTTTTTAGCAAATATTTGGCTTTCTTTTTATCAGCTTATGTAAATATAGAAACAGGACAGATTTGTTTTTATGTAGGAGAACATTTAAGAGCTAAACATAGTAAAAGTCTGAAGAAGGTGAGGTCCCAAAATCATGAAAAAATTACAGTGAAGTTCTTGATGAGAATGCTGAATGTCTCAAAGAGATAGCATAGCCAAGGGCCAGGACCCTAAAGAGTGACCACAGGTTTGAGATATTTCTATTTACAAAGTTCAACTTCACGAAAGGGCCTAACTTTCCAATGTGTATGTGGTACTTGCCAAAGATCTCTTGATCTCCATTTGGCCTTCGAAATGGATATTGAAAAACAGAAGTTATGCAAATTAAGTTTTACTATTTATTACTGACAGGACTTACAAAAAGGCACACATAGAAATTAGGAATCTATCCCACAGTAAAGGTGAAAAGCACTAGCGAGATAAATACCTAAATATCATCAGTACCTTTGAAAATGTACCACCAAATGAAGGAAAACAAACAAACAAACAAACAAAAAAAACCCACCACCTTCTACAAGTATTGGAAAGTGGTGGAAGAATGATACTTCAGTTGTGGCTTGTTTAGCACAGTTCTGGGTGTTAAGGGATGCTGATTATTTTTTCTCCCTTGTTTTTAAACCAGGTCATTATGACAGAAGTAAATAACATCATTTGAAAAGTGAGCACTACAAGACAGTCAGAAGCAGCATTTTCATACAGATAATGAATAGTTCCATTTACTTATTTCTTTACCTGTAAATAGTGTTGTCCTGTTTGCTGGTTACAGCTTTTAAATCAGTGAGCTGGAGGAAACGGTCATGGAAATAGTGAAGGTGTAAGATACACGCCAGTAAGAAGGAGGTGGGGATAAAGATGCGTGTGAATAGCTCAGCCACAGAAAACCTTTTTAAACCAAGGTCTTCTAGTCTGGAAAAAAAAAAAAAAAAAAAAGTAAGCCACTAAGTCATCTCTTCACACCAAAATCTTTTCCTTGTCATGAGACATTATTACTAATCATTTGCAAAGGGAAACAAGGGCTGGTACTTGTTCTGTGTTTTTACATCTTTAGATTCTTCTAAACTAGAAAGTTTTACAATGTATATGTCTTGTATTTGGCCTTAGTAATGTAGAAAGATACTGTAAATGTACAGAGCCAAATGAACCAGCCCTGCCACAACTCTCTTTTCAGGAACCAGATGGGTTGTCTCTGGCTGAAAGTACTGCACTGAAGATCCACTCATATTGCATATAATTTCTCATGTAAACTCCTGTTGAGGAACGCCCTATACATCATGAGGAGGAAGAAACACAGCCCTCCTCATTAGCAGGAATGCTAGTCCATCTTCATCAGCATCAGACATCCTGTAAATCTACCCTTAGGCTATCCCCAGATCTTGCTCCTATGGTCAAAGAGAGAAAAGTATAGGTGCTGTACTGCCAACACTGGGAAGGCCTTGACAGCAGATAGGGGAAAATATGACTCTCTGAGCCCTTTTCATGCCCTTTCTCATCTCTGTTGCTACACCAATAAACCTACAGCTTCAGAGCTGAGTGCTTAGTCAACTATGTCTGGGGATGGTCTCATGACATTTTTCCACTACAAGAAGGAAGAGTGCTCTCAGAGCACATCAAACTCAAAAGTCCAATGGAAAAAAAATAAATGAAATGAAAACACTTACTTGTTTTCATCCAGGCCCGTCATGTTCTTCCACAACCCAGGGAAAGACTCAAACTGGTATGTATAGATGAAGATAAGTACCAACATCGTGTAAACAACCACTGACATCCAAAAGTACTTTAAAATCCTTCTCCACCATTCATAGTGCACCTGAAAATCACACACTAAGGAATTTAAAAGAAGCTCAAGGCAAGGACACTGATAAAAATACTGACGAAGCTGTACTGGAAAACAAAGGCTAAGAATATTACTCTTCCTAGCTGGCCTGAAGTAAACTGCAGACACGAATCTTTGTGATAAAGTTCTTACTCCTGGTACGTATGCACCCAAGTACAGACTTCCATGCAGAAGTGTCTTTTGGGACATGGGCACAAACATAAAGACCAAGGACAGCTTCAGTCACTCAGTTTCATCAACATTAGGTGATGAAAGTGCAGGAAGAGAGGGACTGCATGCTCCATGGCTGTGGAAGCTGTGTGGACAATCTCTAAAACTGGTGGCTGTGTAGGATATGCAAGGTCCAAATCTTTCCCATACAGTTTCCACAGTTTTCACTCATGTGGGGTGGAGTCCCACAGGCAAAGTGTATCATATATATTATCTAATAGCATCTAATTTTTGTGCACTTTGCCTGTCATTATAACCAAAATCAAATGAGAATGTCTTAATCAACCCATTCAAATGATCTTATTACTATTATGTTTTATCTAGCTAACGAACAAATACACTGTTTACAAATTCTATCAAAGCTACTTTACCACCAAGTTAAAGGTATGAAACATTGTATTCAAGGACAAAATTATTAAAATATTTATTAAATATTAAAATATAAATATTAAAATTAAAATATATTAAAATATATTAAAATATATTAAATATATTAAAATTATTAAAATTGTCCTCACTTACCTGGTAGAGGGCCACACAGAACAGGAAGAGTACCATATAGATGATTTTGTACATGACAATTCTACCCTCAAAGCTGACAAAGAAGAACATGCCCCCACAGACGTAAATCCAGTACTTGATGAACATAGCCATCACCAGCTTCCCCAGAACTTTCATAATATCCTGTTCATCCTCATCATCATCTTCCTCCTCCTCCTCCTCCTCTTCTTCTTCTGCCACTTCTCCCTCTTGCAACTCCTCTTCTGCAAGTACAGAGTTACATTTGACCTCTATTTTGGGGACTTTAATAAGAATCAAAATGGATGGAAAGTAGACTCTCTGCACACAGAACAGAAACTTAAAGACACTATTCACAACAAGAGACTGTATTTCTGAATCACTGTCATGCCTCCAGAGCAAAGGAGAGAATTTTAAGTTCATATGAGCCTCAACCTGCTCCTAGAGCTATATGGCATATTGCTCTATGTCCAAACACCACTCTTCACTTTGCCTGATATACAGGTAGCTGTAGTGGAAAATTGGAGCCCAAAGACTGTATAACAGATAACAGCCAAAATACTATCCATGGGACTAACTTTACTCCCAGGCAAGCATTTTTTAAACTGGAAAACAAAGAAACCACTAGCACCACCAGAAAATCTCTCTTCTTGAGTTTAAAGGGATGAATGTCCTTAAGAGAATACTGCGGTTTCCTCCAAAAAACCACAAGCGAGAGAAAACATTAACATAAAACCAAAGAAGCTTAAAAAATATAAATGCTGCACTGACATTTTTTCAAAGAAACTACCACTTTTCCAGCTTCTTCTACTGTACCTAAATGACTGCAGAAAAGACAAACTGCTTTTGCCTTACAAGGAGGTCAGGATTCCTCATTTATTCACCTTGGGAGGCTTGTGGATGGCAGGGTAGGTGTTCCCCTGAGAGCAGGTACACATGAGCAAATACCCAGGTAACAGAGCTTGTCAAGTTCACAGCATGCAGCTGTAATGTTATCCTTTACATTGAGAACAATATTGAGACTTCACCACCAAAAGTATTGCCCAGTCCTTTTCTCCAACTTGCAGTCCTTTCCTCAGACTCCTTCCTTGTTCTTACCTTTCAAATCCTTGCAGTGTCCAGCTCTGACACTGACCAGATGCTTTACTGAGCCAAACACTGTAGTTAATCAAACAGGAAACTACATCACAATCTGGCTTTCTACCATTTCAGTGAATTGAGCAGATTCAGATCAGAATCCAGAGAGACAGAAAAGGGCAACGAATATTTGGGAGAAGATGTGCCCAGCATCAAAAGAGGGAACAGGTCACTGAGCTGTCGGATTAGCCGAAAATGCAGCTGTCAACTTTGCTGTCAGGTATGCTTCTGGTTGCATGAGCCCCCACACTGAAAATATACATGCTTTTCTCCCACTGAAATTAGTAGTTTAACTTCTGGTTTTTGTACAAGTCTTTATGCACAAGCACAACAACTTGCAAGGAAATTAATAACTGATTTTTCCTCTGGAAACTTTTCTCCTCTTGTGGTTAAACTCCCACAGCAACTCATCTGCTAGTTTGAGCTTGGGAAATGGGAATAAACTGATTCTTAGAAAGTTCCATGGCATTTTTCAAACGAGTCATTTCATTTATCTTTCATATTTTGCAGTTCAACAGTAATGAGAATTTTCATTTGTTTGGATTTTCTGAAGTTCAAAGCTATTTTGTTTTTATATCCACTGAGAGACAGTTGCACATGGTTTTATAATATCTTCCTTAGCTAATAACAGGTATCTTGCTAATTGATTTCTGTATTAGGAAACAGAGTAACTGAAACTTCTATTGTGACTGAAGGACTCTAATAAATTGGACATGACTTTACCTTTTTCTTCATCTTCTTCACTTCTGACTTTGACCTCAGATAAAGTAGCTTCTTTCAGCTGAAGTGCTTTCTGTTCAGTGAGGTGTTGCCTAAGCAGTAGCCAGAAAGTAATCGTGAAAAGGATCTGCAAACAAAAATCAAAACGAAAACAACAGGCTAATTGTATAACCTATATCCTGCTACTGCAAACATGTATTCATAAATTTTGCATGCTTTTGCTTTTTCTGTCTATTGGAAAATAGCAATAATGTCATAAGTGTCAAAGTGCACCTTTGTGGAAATTGTTATTTAGGAAACACCCTGCATTAAACACAAATTTATTTCATCCGACCTGAATGGTGTTATGGTTCTATGATTTGCACTTTTCCATTAACTTTTCACTCTGCATCTTTTCTTAAATTTACTTACCTATACAGTTCTATTCTACCTTATTCTATTCATTTTTTAACTCCTGTCTTATAAGTTTAAGGATCTTCTCTTTATATATGGCCTGGCATAATTTCCATCTGCCCATTTTTGTTCATTTCCTCTTTATGAAGAAGCACTGGCAGGTAAGTGTATTGTCATTAGGTTTGGTATATCCTAAATCAAGAGATTTAGGAGCTTTGGTACTTCAAGTGCTTAAGAGCAATTAATTAAAAAAAAAAATAATCTTTGTGTGTCTTGAAGTTACAAAAGGCATAGCCAACTGTACGTGCCTTGCATTTGGAGCACTTACAAATACGAGATGGCTCTTAATTCTTGGAAGAGATTGAAGTTGATAACTCCACAAAAGAAGGATACCTTAGAAATACATCTCTTTAATGAAGAGTGCATTTCTTTGTTTTGCAAAAAGCTGAATTCAACAGCTTACAACACTTAGAGACAGCCAAAATTCAGAAAATGGCATGTTACCTATCAAATTCTTGATTTCATATTTACGTTTTGCAAAGTTTCTATAGTGGTGCAGAACAAGGACTTATTTCACTACCTTATCAGATAAAAGAATAAAATCTCAGACAGGAAACATGTAAAAGCCAACTAGTTTATACGCAACAAAATGACAAGGCCAGTAGTATAAAGCAGAGCTCTCCTGTTTTTCATCTAATATGCAAGTACTTCATGGGAGACAGGTGAAGTCCCAGGCTAGCAACAGCTGCTTTCTCTGGCACTGTGGCTAACAGTGAGCTGAAGCAGAAGATCCTCAGCCTGTGTGAATTGTCACAACTCTTCCTCCAGATAAACTGCTGGAGCTCTGATTTTTGAGACACAAACATTTGATATTGTAAAGTACAGACTACTCTGCCATGACTTGCTCTACCTCACTGCTTCATTTACCAGGTGACTTGTAGAGGTCCCTTCCAACCTCAAACATTCTGTGATTTTGTGAGATTTACTGAGTGCATTATATTCAGCCTAAAAAAAAAAAAAAGCAGTAGGCATTTTCTATTATTTTTTGGGATGTGGCCAAATCATCATATATGCACAATAGTTTTCTTTCCTGACACCAGCTAGTTTTATATAAGATACTTGATTATATAGCTAATAAGAAACTATGTCAAAGGGGCTGACATACTAAGAACATTAAAACTCCTTTAGAGATTAACAGTCACTGAATCTACAGAATTCCTTGAGCTTTAGCTCTTTTACTTAACTATTTCTACCTTTACAGGAGAAATCATACAGTGCTCATTAATTTTCAAATGCATTAAAGACCAACAAATGGTTGTCCAAAGGCACTGCCAACAAGCGAATTCACTTGCAGAATCATTGTGAATGGTAACTAGGAGGCATAAGGGAAGTAATTCACTTATCTCAAGGGGAGCAGTGCCAACTACCTGCACTCTCTGAGACGCCCCTCTTGGGTATTCTATGAAAAAACTTCCTAATTATGCTCATTCCCTCCCCCAACAGCACTCCTGCCAAACACAATGCATTTTGTAGGGCTTTCAAGATATCAATGGAAAAAAATCTATCATGCAGTGAAGTCAACAAACTCTTGTTACTGACATGAAATGGATTCCAACTTCAGTGGCAGCCATGTACTGCTGCTTGTGACAAATCCTAAAGGAGTGAGGAATACTGGTAATGATAACAAAATCACAGTTACCATCATGTTCAAAGACAGACCTGACATAGCATGGGTGACCAAATACAACAAAATGCCATGGTAAATAAAGGCACTAGAACTACGAGTGTCAATTTAACCACCCACAAGTACTGAGTTTACTTCTTTTTCAGATCTTCATATGGCCCTTGCTCTGTTTCCCGCTACAAACAGTGGGTGTGCCAGTGACTACATAGGTCTGGGTTTATGTTTTTGAAAGCCAGAAACATCCATGTGCAATACTTATGTTGAAGGGTTCGGAAGTAGCTGAGACAAAGGTACAAGAGGCAAGACTTAAGAGGATAAACATTTACCTAACAAATCAAATCACATCTATTTTGGACCCATTTTATAAAGCCAAAATTTCTATCTACTATGTGTTCTCTACAGAATTATCAAGAGAACCTGTAAGTATGTCTGAAACATCTGTTTTGGTATTAGCTTTACGAGTAAGAAGCAAATTTCTCAACATTTTTAAACTACTTATCCTTTATTGTATATCTGCTACTGAACATGGTTATATTGAATACTGAGGATTCTTACATGTAAAGTAATTCACATTTTTTGTCACAATGTATTTATTCTGTGGTTTCATAAAAAATCTCAGCTGTTTGTAACACTTACCTTTGATGCCAACTCCCCAGGTTCCTTTCTTTCTAAAAAACCCGATACTTGAGGAAGCTCATCATTCTTGAGCTCAATACTCCATATGTACTGCAACGTTAGCAGTAGATTTCCATAGAAAACCATGAACGGTGAACTGATCATGGCATATTTCCTTCGGTCACGAATCATCCACAGTGTACAAGACCAGATCAATAGCACAAAAGTCAACCAGCTGTGATACGTGATACTCCATGCCTTATGGAAAGAAGAAAGAGGGAAAAAATGTCCAAGGATTCATTCAGGAACAATGTTGTGGCATACAGCCAGTTACGCTTCTCTGCTTAGCACACATTTTCATTGTCATGAGACTCTCATCCATATTAATCAGCTACTGGGCCAGCTACAATAAACCCCTTCAAAAACATGCTGAAAATGGATTCTTAAGAAGTCCACAGCTGGGGGCAAACCCTTCTCTGCACATTAATTGCACACTGGTAAGGTTTGTGACCAGGCTCACTGCTTTTTATTACACCAAATAAACAGAGATGGAAAGTACAGGCTAACTTTAGGGCACTAAGGACCTTCTTGCAAAACTAGCAATAAAGAAATCAGCATAGCAATAGCAAAACATATTTGATACCTGCTTACAGTCAAAGCCCTTGACAGACTTATAAAATTATGCTGGCTCCATACTGTTCTAGCTTTTGTAGAATCAATTTAAGATGGAAAGCTAAGGTATGTACACAGCTAGCTGAAAAACAGTTAGTTTACACTAACCGTATTAGATTGCCTCCTACACTGACAACTAGATAATGTTTTAAATAGTTTGCAGAAATCAGTTACTGAAAACTACTCTAGTAAACAACTGGGGGAAAGGATTTTTTTTAAAGTGTTTTTGCTAATATCATTATTGATTTAGGACTAAATTCAGCTATATGCTGGTATAACCGGGGAATAACTGGCAACGTATTTTAATTTCCCTTTCAATTTAAATTAAAAAGTATGAAACATTAAGAATATATCAGTCAGTCTAGTCCATCCCCCTTGGAAATAATGTTTTGTAAGAGTATGTGAAAAACACTAATATGCTACTTCTCTCTTCGCATACAAGAATGTAACTTACACTGAGGAATCCTTGGCTATGGTGTAAGTGGAACTTTCATCAGATTATACCATAAAGGAATTCATAAATGAATTTGGGTCAGATTATAGGAAATAGAGATATATCACTAAGAGAAAAAGCTAGTAGTGTCTCAATATCAAACTACAAGAAAGGTCTTCAAATATTTCCTCCTCTGATATTGAAAGATATGAGCCTATAAATGAATTAAAAAGAAATTGCAAAACAGGTGAAGCACACAACTAGAAAATAAAAAAAAAGAAAGAAAGGAAAAAAAAGAGACATTATGGCAATACAAAAGCAACTACTTGTTAATGTTTCAGAATGCATGAAGCCAGATCCAGATTCTGCACAAGGAGTCTGCTTTTCCTGTTAAAGGATAGTAAATAAGGTATGAAACTATATTCAAACAAAAAGCAGCCAAACTATTTTATTTTACCATTTTTAACACAAAATTCAGCCAAGAAACTTTATGGTTAATTTCATCACAGTGGAAACATTTCCAAAACAGTAAAACCAAAGCCTGCATTAAGAATATAGACAGAGAGCTAATCACTAAGCTGAAAATGTGCTACAGTTCAAGGTACTTGCATCAATTGGGCTTAAAAGCAAACAACATCAAAAGAAGAAATAAGGGTGGTAAGTAAAACAACAGCAAAATCATGTTTGGCAAAAAGTTGTATTTTCCTTGAGACCGTTCTGAGTCCATAAAGGAAATCAGGCTTTACAGATCTTTTATCTCAGAGAGTACCAGATGCATGCTTCAATCTGAAATACGAATGATATATTTAAAATTTACTATACGACTAGGAAATTATTTAATTTTGCAGGCAGATTTCTGAGTGGAGCAACAGCATGACGATACTGCTTATAGAGAAGCTTTGGAATCAATAAAAAAACTCAGCCCCAATTGCTTTCTTTCTCAGTCCTGGAAATGTGATGTTTTATCCAGAACCCTATATGTTGCCCTACTGATAGGTCTATAACAAGCCTGGGAATTATTCATTAATAATCTAAAATGCAGATACCGTATCAACATTTTCTAGGCATGATGCAAACACTTACTGAAAACCAACAGATGAGATTACTCTCAGGAAAACACTGAGAAGACACATCTATTTGTAAAATCAACAGCATTATTCTTTTGTTGCCAATACTTACCATCATAGCTATCAGAGCACAAATGTAACTCTGTTTCATGATAAATTGGAACACAGAGACAAGGGCATGCAATTTAACATCTTCTTTTTCCTCCTGGGTAACTTCTTCTTCCTCTTCTTCTCCTTCCTCCTCTTCCTTTTCTAAGTAGAAAAAGAAATCCTTATTTGCAATTCATGCTGGCCCTAAGAGTACTGTATGCATTCTCTCCAGGTAAGTAACCCTGGAGTGATTTCACTTGTAATCACTCTAATAGCTACATCTACATCCTTTAGCAAGCTCAAGATGGGAGCCAAAACAAAACAAAACAAAACAAAACAAACAAACATACATTTGAGCACAGTAAAGCAACACAAAACCTGCAATCACTGTGTTGTTTTGCAAAGAGGCAAAGTATTTTAGTTAGTATATGCCTACAGCCTTGTTCACAAAACTGCCAAGTGGTAAGCCATCATTGTAAGGTGATAGCAATTATTTAAACTTCAACAAGCCAAGGAGCTTACTAAAACAAAAAATAAATGCAAGAGGCAGTGAGCTGAGGTACAGAAAAAGAAAATATGGAACTAAGGGTAATTCCCACGCAATGCTTTTCACTACCTGACATGTCATCCGAAGGCTCCCATTTGTACTGTGGTGTTGAGTACAGGTCTGCTTTGGCTGGACCATTTTCTAATGGCAGTGTGGGGTGGATGGTGTGATAGTCAGAAGGGTTCCCATTCACTGTTACCAGCAGAACCTACCAGAAGATGGGAGAGAGGCATTGCTTTTAGGGCAGCTCTTACAAGTATGAGACTCCTATTTCTGTGCTTGGCTTTACCATGGATTGCCAACGGTAAAGGAGCTGAATGAGTAAATGTAGTTGGCTCCTTCCAAAGAAACTGATAGTTACAGTCATGTTGCATGCAAAACTAGTACATAACAGCTTTCAAAATATTTTTGGGGTAACTTTTTATGCAATATCAGGAGATTTACAAACTGGCTAAGTGAAGTTTTTAACAAACTGTAAAATAATTCTGCATCTTAGAACTGTAAGTATCTCCTTTAAAAAATTTTTTTTTTCAATTTCCAAAAATTTCACATTGCATTAGACATTTCAACGTACATACAAGCAGTCTGAAAATGCATAGAAGTGTGGACACACAAGCAAAAGTGATCATGCTATTCCAGTCAGCTGAACTATGGTAAATGACTATTTGCGTGCTCTTGGCCTGTCTTACATATAAAATTATGGAAAGAAAAAACAATGTGAAAGTGGATTATGTTAACGCATGCACAGCTGGGCAAGTCTGAGGCCCACTACATGACTTAGTGCACAAACAATAATTCTTGAGTTCATGTTCCGACACCCTGACTTTCCCAGGTCAAGTTAGCTTTTTACAGCCAGCCTGGGAAAGCATCATGATCCCCTGGCCTTAGGTTAAAGCTATAACCACAAAGTCACCCTCCTTCTTAGGCAAGCAAATACATTGAGATTTTCAGACTTAAATTTAAATTTTCAGACTTAAAATTAAGAATTCCTATCTGATTATTTATAGTAGTTATGACAACAGTGTTTATAAATGGCTTTCAATTTTAAATTCTTTCTGAAGAGAAATACATTAGCTGCAGTTAATAAAACCAGTTCTGTTAATTATTGTTATTGATTCAGCATTTAGCCCACTTCTTAGTACTAATTCAACTCTTGCATGGTTTTCTTTTTGTGAACTAAATTTCAGCTCTTGCGCTTATTTGGATTGGTGTTCCAGCAACCACAATCATAAATATCTCTTGTATTGGCAGGAATTCACATGCAATGGGTTACTGAGAGCAGTATATGTTAAAGACTGACGTGTTTAGGCTGTAAGATAGAACTGTTATTTTGCTTGCAGAAACTATGCACAGGGATGTTGTGGACTGATTCAGTCTCTCTCTTTCAGAACAGTATCTGGGTTAGGTATATTCGGCAGCACACTAAGATTTGGTTATAGCTGCTCTCAGAGTTCATCTGTATCTCCATTCTTCTGCGTATGCTGAATGGCAGGGATGTTTCTGCATTCAGGATTGTTACAGGATCTATAGCAGTCAAAATAAATCAATCATTTGCTGTCAGCTCAAGCAGGGATTCTAATTTTCTGTAATCTGTAAATTAAACTCATGTGTTGTCAGTCACTCTTTAAAAGCCTCAGCATTTTAACATGAATGAAAGAAAAAAATAGAGCAAAGAAGCTAAATCAAGTTTAAAGATGGTTTGCATTAGAAAGCATATTTTGAGATCTTATTTAAACCCAATGAAATAACAAAGATCGTTTGCCAGTTGGTACTACTACAAGTAGTGTAACTTCAAGTGAATTTCAAGTAATTTCAATTTTAAGGCTAATTAGCAGTTTCTCAGTGTAATTGTTAAGGAAGAGAAGGATAATATTTAAGACAATCAAGGTTACATGGCAAAACACAGACTAAACAAAACACAGAAGTTTTTAAAATGTCAGCTAAGCTTGTATTGCATATATCAGTGAGATCTGTATTTACACATTAAAAAGAATGACAAAATTACAAAGACTAGTAGTATACTAACATCCGATGGCTTGTATTCATCTTGGGTCATTGACAGAAGCTGCAAAAAGCAATGCAAGACAAATTATTAAAGAAGCATGGCTCAAGCATTAATAAGTCTATTTTTTTTTTTGAATACAGGCATGCATATTTGCTGACATTTGCAGAAGATTTGCATTAAGAAATTCAGAAAGAATTCTTAAAAAGCCAGCAGAATTGTACACGATGCTTCATAAAATGATATTTAGTGTACCGTAAGCATTGACATAACATTACTGTAAATTCCTGTGAATTCTGAACCAAAACTGAGACTGCTGCCTTGCAATTTTAGGTATTAGCTCAAAGAATTAATCAGTATGGCATTATACTGATTAACTGCTTTCTAATGTCTTTCTAATGATCCAGTGCTTAAAAACTAAGTTTTAAAAGATCATTAGAATTACTGTAATTATAAAACTACTTCCGAAGAAATGTTTATACTAATATAAAATGTGATACTTAGAATTATAATTGCTAGCAATATTCATCTCATTAAGTAGAAATATTTTCATTGAACAAAAAATATTGGCTTTATCCAAGGCTGAGTGACAAATGCTGAGTGAACACCAGAATATGAAGTAACAGCTGCAATGTGCTATGTCAAGAAAGCGCACTAAAGGATCAAAAGCTATATCCACCAGTTTTGTCTTTCCAGAAATATTTTCCACTCAAGTCAGTGAGAAATGTTTCTAGAGACATGTGATTCATAGTGGAAACAAAATTGCACTTTTAAAATTCTGTTATAAGTCCCAAATTCCTATTTCTGTACCATTTTATTGCTTACTTTGTGTTTGTCCACAAAAGATTTTCAGGAAGTATTTTCAATGCATGCCTTCTCTAGCTTTTCTGTAATAGCTGTTGAAGATATTATGTTGAAAAATTAAAATTTCCATGGAAAAATGAAGATAGCTAAATGTAAGAACCTACAGTAGTAACTGATTGTTATTGTTGTTGTTTGATAGAGTAGGTTCAGTCCATTTGTTTGCTAGCTCATTTACCATTGTTACTATTATAATGGAGTTTGGAGGAGCTTAAGTATATGTGGCTCAATGGAGTATTTAAAAATCACAAATTTGACTGCAACTTGTCAAATGAAATTTTACATTGTAGCTGCTGAGGACTGATGGTAGAAAGCTGATCCTTTCCTGGAGATTTCACAGCAACTGTCTTCCCTACAGACATCCAGCAAGGGCACCAGTACACCTGAAGGAAGATAAACTGGCGGTTCCTCTTTACTGACAGTGGGAAATTAGCAGTTACAAGGCAGATCAAAACTTTACATCAGAATTGAGCTCCCTGACAGACTTTCTAGCTGTTTTGAATAAAGATAGTGACCTGATGCCAAAAGACTTGCTCTAAATTTCTAAAACGTAGAAGTCAAAAGCAAGGAGCATGTAGTTCTTTTACTTCCTTACACCAGCTCCTGTTTTAGCTTTATTAATTTTTTCAAAATAAATTTCCTACTCTGCCACATAGACTTGATATTATATCTTAGTTATATAAACACACATTCAGTTCTTCCTACTTGCGGCCTATCTAATGCTGCTTCCATTAATTTCAAAGTAACTGTCATAAAATTGAGTGATGGTTTTAAAGACATTTAATGCAGAGACCCTTCCCGCTCCAGCCTTACTTTTCTCTCATCAGTTGTATAGTGGCTTGCATACCACAGACTGCGTCTTCTCTCCGCTGTCATTGGAATTGGGCTGCAGGCTATTTCTTTGTCATCCTCTCCACTATCAGATTTCTCTTCTTCGTCAGGTATCTGCTAAACAACACAAATGACAGCACTAGTTACTAGTGTAAATAAAAATCTCGTAAAAGGAATTTAAATTTTCCCCTAATTGATGCTCCCTCTCCAAAATATGTCCTTGAAATACCTTTTAGTGTTTAAAGCACTCTATCATATAGATGACTTTGACTGAGATGACATTTTCAGAAATGTTGACAGGGCTTTTCTAAAACTGCTAGTCCATCAATGCCACGATGCTTCCTGATAGTTACAAGACACCAGAATCACACTGACTTCCACTTCTTTCTTTAGTATACAGTCATACCATAGACACAAAAGTTTGATTTTCTGAGCAGTGAATTGAAAGAAAATTAAATTTTCCTAACTGCATATATATGTGAAAAGACAATTCTGCTTCATTAAACAGCTGAAGAATTGAAAAGAAAAGATCAAAACCCTATCAGCCTAAGTAACGATATGTGAAATCTATCCTTACATACAAATCCATGTCTCAATACATAACAGGGTAGTCAGTGCTGGTCATCCATTGAGGTTTGTCTAGTCTTTCTTCTGTGTTGAACTACAAATATTTGTGTGTGGACTCGTGTTCACATGAAGGACAAAAAGATGACTGGAAAAAGCCAACACGGATTTACCAAGAGTAAAGCATGCTTGACCAACCTGATTGATTTTTAAGCTGAAACAACTTGCTCAGTGGATGAAGGGAGAACAGTTGCTGTCAACTACCTTGTTTTTATAGAGTTGTTTAACACAGTGTATCACAACATCCTTGCTGACAAGCTGGTAAGATACTGACTGGACAGGTGGACCACAAGATGCATAGAGAACGGGTAGAGAACTGGCTAGACTGTCATGCTTGAAGTGGGGTGATTAACAGATCAAAAACAAAATGGTAGCCAATCATTAGTGCAGTTCCTCAGGGACTGATGTTAGGTCTGGTACTATACACTATCTTCAAAACTATCTGGATGATCATGGGGTTGAATGCACCCATGCAAAGTTTATGACTCTGAACTGAGGGGTGAGGTAGATGGGCCACCACACAGACAGGCTAAAAGAATGGCCCAACCAAAAATTCATGGGCTTAACAAAGATAAATATAAAGTCCTCCATCTGGGACAGAATGCAGCAGTAAAGGTTATGAACAGAGTTGGTGGGGAGCAGCTCAGGGGAATACGTCCAGAGGGTTCTAGTGCACAGCAAGCTGAACGTGAGCCAGCAGCGAATGACAGCAGCAATGAAGGCCATGTCCTAGGCTGCTCAATCCAATCTACCTGTCAAGTGTCAGGCCATACCTGCAATACTGTGTCCAGTTCTAGTTCCCCCCAGTTCAAGACAGACATACAAAATCTGATTTTTTTTTTCTGCCTTCCAATACATAAAAGGTAGTTTTAGAGAAGACAGAGGTACTGTCCTCACTAGCAGGCATGATTATAGGACAAGAAGCTATGGGCACAGTTAGTTTCAGTAAAATGTTTTTTGGATAAGAAAAAAAAATCACTGTGAGAACAACTAATCACTGGCACAGGATGTCTTTGCTGGAAACATCCAAGATTTAGCTTGATAGGCCCCCGAACAACTTAAACTGAGGCCCTGCTCTCGCATGCAGTAGGACCAGATAATCTCCTGAGGTCCCTTCCAACGTAGTCTGTTTGGTAATTCTGTGATTCTCTATGATGCACATGCTCTATTTCTTCACCTTTGACAGGAACTATTACCACCAGAAGTAGGATTGCTAATGCACCAGCCTTAACTCCATTTTAATTCCATGGACCAGCAAGAGTACGGGGGCCTCTCAAATAGAGTGAACATGGTTGTGTTTATAGTACAGCATCAAGCAGGAGACGTGGGTGAGTGTACAAAAACTGTGCTAGGTTACAGCTCCTCTTCGGGCTCTTCCAGATCTCCTCCTGCACTGTCCTTCCTCTCCTTGCAATCCTGAACTTCACAGCTGAGCCCTCACCAAGCAGCAGGATCATCTTGCTGTTCATACTAGTGAGAGGATGAAGCTCAAACATGTGGTGTTAAAGGGAGAAAGGTAGTGCTCTAGAGGCAGCAGGCTACATGTGAAAACTGTGAGCATCTCCATCAAGGTGTTGCTCAGCAGGACTCACCGGCCCCTGGGATACCATCAGGGAGAAGCTGCCACTACTGAAGGTACTCTGCTTTCTGCCTTTGCCTGGTTTCTAATTTGGAACTTTAAACTTCAATCTGACTTTTTAGTTCATTAATATTTGACCTCTTTACTTCCTTAGTTTTCTGGTCTCTTGTCTCATTCCAAGGCTTGATGTGTTCTTTAGGTTTTTGGCTCTGATGGAAATAATAAGCATGCAGAACATCAGAAAAAAGGTATGCAAGGCCACGGAATGAATATTATTGAATAATACTAGCTATTTCACTCTGCTCTCCATTAATGCCTGGAGGTTTATTTCAAAACTAGTAGGAATGGTAAGGATTGAAAGGTAGACTACCTATCTTTAAGCATTGCTTTAAAGAACTTATTTTCTTGTGGGGAAAATTTCTGTAATATCAAGTATGCAGACTTGATTCTAACAAGAAATGAAAAGTGCTCTAGTGGGGTTCTACATTCCTATTCAACAAATTTTGAACTACAAAATTCAAACAATTACCAAATTCTACTTCCTCTCTTTGCAACCTCCACCAGTATTAGTTGTTGAATGTATTGTGCCAAATTCTCAACCATACAGCTGTAAAGCCATGCTGCATAAAATAGCCCCTATTCAGCTGCATAAAACCACCCCTACTGAGCAAAGTACACCAGTGCTTGCGTAACCTGGAACCCAAGGCAAGGTCTTATTGACTTCAATAGGACTTAAGTGACGGTTCAGAAGCTCTGCTGAGCCGCAGCCAAAATATAGCATACACACTAACTTTAATAGTGTTATTTTGAACTTGCCCTCTTATTAACTACAAAGTAACTGGTCAAGGCAACTAATTGTCACATTTTATTTCAACCTGAACAAATGGTTTGTAAGGACTGAGGACTTTCCTCATGCCTATTTTGTACTTTCTACTTAGCAGACACTTTTACTTCTGTTTCAAATGAAACGTCACAAAATCAACCTTTAGTTTTCAACAGGACTATCCACCTGCTCTCATACTTCTTTTACTTAAATCCTGTCTACTGCCAACAAAGAGATACATTGTGGCATAAAAGCAGTTTTCAGTTGCAGTTTGTGTCTCAAAGGCAGGGCCTCAAATTAAGCTTTAGGGGAACTAGCTGTTGGTAAGGGTTCTCATTGCTTGTGCAGTCAGTTGATTAGAATAAGAATAAATCAGGATGCTGGGCAGAGGTCTGCAAAGTTACCCATGGGAACAGGACATCCAAACATCCTGGCTGGTTTTGAAACTCTCCATTCCAACCCTAACACTAAGGCCCTATTTTTTAAATCTTGACTTGGATAAACAATGGTTGTTAATTTAGTTTTACTTCTGAGTCACAATGGCAGCACATTTCAGATATGATTGTATATTTATATTTGATTGCAAAAGGGCATTCCTAGCCAAAGTGTAACGTGAAATAAACTGATCTTGTGCTTAAAATACTTCTCAGTGCCATTTAAAACTTTAACATAACTGCACACCATAAAGAACTGTTTATCAACAGCATTTAGTTTGACACCAGGATGACCAAAAAAGTACCAGAAGACCTAAGATGCAGACAGTGATTTCAGTAACACATTTGTAGCCTAAGAGTCTATAAGGGGCAGTGAGCAGTTGTGTTTTATCTTTCTCAGAAGAGGAAAAAAATTAAGAAAACACAGCAGTAGTCATTCATATGATTACAACTTGCAGGAGTCCTTTGACTTGACTAATTCTTCCAGTTCTTCCCCTACCTGACCAACTCTCAAACTCCTCTTTATTCAAATGATCTTAAAAAGTTTTTAAAGAGCAAGACCATAAATTAAATTGCTGTAACTCAGTTGAGTTCTGTACTATTCTTTACCACTCAACAGACAGTATGAATGGGCTCTATTCATATATTCAGTCCTATTAGTTACAACTATGAACTGAAATCTCCAGAGGCAGACTGCCTCCTCTAATTTGCAGAGGTAGAATTTCACAAGACTCAGTTTTAGAACAAATCAGGATCCAAAATAGCAGGCAGAAGAAAAGCAAAATTTCCACTGACCTCCAAAAGTGTTTTGCAGGAGTAAGGTCCATACAGAATCCCACAAAGACCAACCATACTCTGTTTGAAATCTCATACATGCTGTACTTTGACAGACTGTGGTGCACACACAAAAAGCTTTTGGCTTGAAACTCAAGATTTGAAGTGGGCATTGTTCTTGTAAAATTGTTGACCAGCTGTGGGATTCAGAGACAATCTCAAGAGTATCTGTCTCAGAGAGCACGCCTACTAAAATTCAGCAGGAATTTTATCCGCAGGAGGAACCCAAGATGCTATTCACACCAGAAGGAATAAATGCCAGAGTCTACATCTCTTATATTCTGCTTTCAGAATTCGCTGCTCCAGTATCACATTTAGCTTATGTACATCTTTTTAGACTGAATAAATATTCCTCTACACATAATTTAGCACACATGGTTTGTTCAAAACAGGTTCTGTTCAAAGGATTCATTTGAACAAAATTTCAAAGGTGAGACTTTTTACTGTACTTTAACAGCAATATTCAGAGAACTACTTTACATTAAACAACACAGCATATTGTCATTGCCATCTGTCCATCTATAGGTAAGTTAGTGGTGAGTTCCTAAATACAGAGTAACTTTGAAATCACTGGGAATTGCAAAGGCAGGTTATATCCTTAGTCTGTAATGAATGAAGTGCACCAGAAATTCACAAGCCAAAAATTGTTTCAATGAAACCTGAAATAAAATTATTTCTGGATTTAAATAATAGACAATAGAGTCTACCAGAAGAAACTTAATAAGAGAAAGATGAATGCTGGATCTATGGCTCCGGTTAAGGAAAAACAAAATGTATACAGACGAAAAAGGGCATAAGAAAAAGTTTGTAAAAATGGTAAATATTGAAAATCCCAGCATCTGTTTTTAATGACATGAACTTGCAGCACTATATTACCTGCCTCAAAAATAAGCATCAATTTATGGGTATTATTTTATTTACAGTGCTCTCCTTTTTAAGCATTCATTTCTCTTCAGAGGGAGGCATCGTTCCCTTGACATAAGAAGTTCCCATGGGGGTGCCAATACTTTGTATTGCCTTTCAAGTAGGCATGGGTTTGAGAGACATCTTCTGTTCTTTAATTAATCTGTTCTAATATTTACTCACTCTAACCTAATAGCTTGGAAAACACCTCTAATTCAACTTGTTTCCAATTCTCAGAGACTGATTTTAATGTCTTATGGGAATATCCATTTTAGTACACATGAGTAGTCTAAAAGAAAGAAGTGCAGGCAAGTACACTCTGGTGTGGACTCTCTGGACCACAAAGGAACTTTCAGGATTCATACTGTCTTGAGACAGATGGGCCCACTTCTCTCCACAGAAAAAGCACAGTAATCAACTTAGACCTATCACCAAACTTTAAGATGGTGAAAGTTGGATGAAAGGAACCCAGGTTCTGGAAATGAGTTCCCGGAGATGCTGAGATCACACAGCTCCCACTAACTGCATTTCACATGTGGTTACTCCTCTGTGAATAGTTCTCATGGTTTTCCTACGAAGTTTGTGAGACATGAAGTATTAGTTACAGCTTCAGTGCTAAAATCATATTATTATCTGGAAATCTCAGTTTTCATTTAAGAAAAAAAAAAAAAAGCACAGCTGCTGCAGCTGCAGAAAAATAAAAAATTAAACAACCCAATGCCAGAGGGCACTGGATCACAATCTTTTAAAACCTTGTGACTTCAAAAAAGCTAGTCTTAAGATTTCTGGAAACTCAAGGCATGATTTTTTAATAACTCAAGCTTACAGTTCTGGCATCATTCACCTTTAATTACGAAGCTCAACATATGTAAAACCCAAATATCAGACATCTAAATTCAGAGGTGATGTATTTTGTGTGCCTTTTTACACATTAAACTGTTACATTATCCATTATATGAAGAAACACCCTTAAAATAACAAAACCTTAAACATTTTTACTTGTTACTACAAACTCCACTAATTCACAGTTCAGTCATGAGTATTTTCTTTGTGGTTTACAGCATGGCTAAACCTAAACTCTGGAACTCATGTCAAACCTCAGAGGATTAAAATAAACAATGCTTAGGATCATCCTCTTCATGATTCCAGTTTCTAAGCTTTTAAGGTACATTTGGGTTTATATTCCCTCTTTTCCTGAAACAGGAAGAGGTAAAAATCTACTTTTTGTCTCCTTTTTCTCTTGCTTTTAAACCTAAGTGGGGATTTTCATTCATGGTCACAGATTCAGGAGCAAAAGTTTTCAGAAAATTTTTCTCTATCTGTGATAAAATTTCAAATCTCTGTCTTGTCTCAATGGTATCCTGTGCCAGCCTGTATCCCACCACAGTGCTGCTAGACAACAAGCCCTGGGCGTTTGCCTTCCATTTGGTAGCCTACATTGCACTGTATTGACATTGGCTTTCTAAATCAGAATAAGCATTAATTATCTGCCATTGCAGTCACTAGTTAAGAAGAATATCCATGTAAAAGCTTCAGTCAGACTCTTGAAGACACCTATCAAAAAGCCTGAACTCAAGGTACCAGCTTGCACTTGTCTCTTTCCCTGAATTTTCTTGAATTTTGCTTCTCTGTGAGGAATTATGTGCACTGGCCAGTCTCACAGTCATTAGCACTAAAGAGAGAAGGAAATCACACTTACAATGGGCTCTTGTAGCCAAAGGCGGATTAGAGTTGCAAGGGTGTAGTACATCACTAGCAGTAAGATTGGATTAGCATGGTGATACCAATGCAACTCTTGATTTTTGATGATCATCCAAGTGCTTGAGCAGTTTGTCTGAGTAAGAGAAGTGACACCAAACAACCTGTGGATATAAAAAAAACAACGAAGTTAGAGAATAAACATCAAAACTTATATTGCTTAAGAATATTTTTGCTTACTTATAATACTGATTGTCCTGTTTAGATCTTATCTAAAATGCAGTGAATATTTTCATTCCACAATATTTAGTGAAAAGGAATGGTCTTTTGCACTTAGTTTTCAACATAAAACATGGGAGTATAATATTATTGCACCTATCATGTCCAATGTAAAAACTTTAAATGACCTGAGCCCTTTTGGCTTAGAGCTACAGAAAAGGGGGAGAGAGAATCTAGATGCATGGCCATTTGGCAAACCACAGTAACATGGCATTTCAAAGTGATTCAGTAAACTGACATACAATGCCATTCCACATGCTCTGCCAGGACAGAGCTGTAAAGCACATCTCCTTAGCACATTGAACAGCTTACTGAAAATTAAAAAAGAAAAAAGATAAAACTATTAATAATTGCTGTCTAATCAGAGAAAAAAACGTATAGACATACAGAGCTTCACTGAATTAATGGCTTTTGTGAACAATGGAAAACATTTGGCAAAGCAATTGCTCTGAATGATCATATCATTGAGAAAAAAAAAGATGAAAAATTAATTCCATAATTAGTATTAATGTAGTTGCAGAATTAATGATATATTTGACTATTTCTTGAAAAACTGGTACTTCACCAAGTAAGAAACTTATGCCAAAAAAAAAAAAGCACTTAAGAATTAAAAAAAAAAAAAGCAACATTTTTAATTTAAGACAAGATATTAGATGCTTTATACCTGAAGCAAAACCAGTAGGAAGTCATCATTAATCTGTTTTTTTTTTTTTTATCTAAAATATTTTGCAGAGTTCCAGAGCTAGTTCATTACATCACCATAGCACGTATCAGTATTCATTACATCAGTTTTTTTTGTGTTTGTTTCTTTTATTGGCAAGATTCTTTTACAATGTGTATGAGAGTTTTTGATTTTTAGAAGAAATAGATTTCACCTAAGAGATGGTTAAGGAGAATCATTTATTGAAAGAACAAAAACCCCAAACTATGCTAATTTTGAAAGAGTAAAACAAATACATTAAAAAATAAATATTTTTTAATTTGTTTGTTTGCTTGTTTTCTGCTAGGGGATTTAATCATTAATAGTATATATCTAAAAGATTACTTCTTTTACTTACTAGAATCCAACACAACAGGGTGAATGAATACAATTAGTATGATATTCAACAGAGATCTACTGCCTGAAATCTGCCTTTTCAATGCTATAAAGTGAAAGTGAAGTGAAAAAGAAGAGGTTATGCCTGTTCATTCACTGGGGATTAGTGGCATGGGTATAATACCATTAACCACCAGAACTAGTGCTCTAAAGTATTTTATTAAACAATTTATCAGAACTCACTTCTCACTCTGATTGTCAACACAAGACAAAAGCTATAAACCTGAGTAATTCTCAGAGCTTTTGGGTGGATACAAGGTTGGAAAAAATAATTAAAAAAAAAAAAAAAAAAGATTCTGCATACAAAATAAAATGCTGTAACTTAAAGGAGATGACAGACCTGTTTTTGGAGTTGACCCAGATTCAAAATTCTGTAGCATCCAAGCAAATTCAGAGCCAGTGTTACAGTTTGGCTCCATCTGACCAAAATATATGCTGGACTGTATTCTGTTCTTATTTCTATCAGCATAGGGGAACATCTTGTTTTGTCTACTTTCCTCTCTGCCATCTGACTTGAAATTTTTCCCCATCAATGATCAGGGATGTTGAGCTCCTATTAGTTTCATCTTCTACCTCTATTTCATAATGCATTCCTTCATCTTTGTTTCATTTTAATATTTTCTGTGTAAGTACAGTATGAATTACCCTACTTCTGTTTCATAAATGTCTCAGAATCAGAGTGCAATTCAATTCTTACTGAAGTGAGAAGTCTTTCCATTGCCAGTGAGTGCTGAGTATTTCCTACAGAAATCAGGGAAAAACAGTTTCTGAACTCTTCTGCCAGACAGACCTGATCTTATTATCACATATTCCATTCTCCTGTATAATGTACTATAAATATAAAGTCTCAAAAACTTGTGTTTTCCTTTCATCCCCACTGAAGAAGCATTCCACATGATCTCACCAGTTCGGAAAATTTATTACATTTTAGTTAAATCTTAATTCTCTTAGTTTCACCTGTTTGCTTCAAATAATCCATACTTTCTACTATGGGACTTAATTCTGCTCCCATCTGGTCCTGCATTCACCAAATACTAAAAAGTTATAATATATCTCTTCCCTCTTAGCTGTGACCTTATCCACAGTATATTTGTATCATAAATAATGAACCTAGAAGAACTGCTGCTTATTTCTGAGGTCTTCTGAGTTTTTGAGAATTGTTAGTCACGAAGGTACTCAACACAACATTTCCCATGAACCACATTCAAAACACTCTGATGTCTTGGGAATGCTCATTCTGTCTACAGGCCTTCAGTAAGGCTACAAGTTGCTACTCATTCAATATTTATTCTTGACCATTATCGTCAATGAGAATTGCTGGTGCAGAACGTTTATCAAAGACATAGAGTCATCTTCTCTTATTTAAAGCTTTTAAATACACAGGAATAACTGCTGGAAAACTTGTAAGCATTTACAGTAGGCAAAATATATTAGGGCATTTCTCAGTTCTGCATACTTCATTCCATGAAGATGTCATTATGCTCAGTAGTAATCAGGACAGCTATATTTGCCTCCAGCTTTGATCTTAGTGTGACTTTGTCTTAGCCAACATATATGTATGCCATTAGAAAACCCAGAATGAGTCTTAGGTTAGGGAAACTGGATTTCAAACAAGACAAGGATGTCTGGATACAGAAGACAAATAAAACAAATACATGAAGACCATTTACTACTGGAAATTGTTTACCCTTCAAAAGTCTGCATTTAACTTCATGAACAAGTGGAGGTTTGTTAGATGCAATAACTTCACTTTTCTACTCTTGCAAAGAAGCAAAAATTGTGTTTTTCAAAGTCCTCATCAGTATTCTGAAAAACGCATTCTATTTAAAAACATATAGCAGAAATCATTTGGAAATTTTTAGAAACTATAAAGAGCCAAAAGGAACTAGAATGTCTGACTGAGGTGTGCTCTGAAACATCACAGTGAAAAGCAGTTCTTGAAAGGGTGATATCTATCCAGTTCCTACTCCATTCACTTGTTTTCCCAGCAAAGCTTCCTATTGAATCTGTGAATCACCCTTTTGGCAGGTGCACTTTCATCTTCTGTGACTTTCTGACAAAGCTGTAAGCTATGACCATAAAAACCAAAACAAATATACAAAAAACAACAAATGAACAAACAAAAAACAACCACCACACACACAAAAAAAGGCAACATCAAACAACTTTTGATATCTAACAAAAATCAGAAGAGCAATTTCAATTTTATTTGAAAACAGAAAAAAAAATATCCTTTTATACTCACAGACAGTTGACCTGAGGGGCTGCCAAAGTACCACATTTTATTACTCTATTATGCCGATTGCTAAAAGCTCTCCAGCATGCATTAGTTTAGTATTACATTAATATAGAAAAATAATTGACAATAATAGTAAGTTGTGGTATAAAGCATGAACATATATGATTATATTAACCAAACAAATTAAATGTATTTCTCATATACAGAATTATCAAACAGAATAATTACAGATCTGTTCAGTCTATGAATTTTGCCATCCATAAAAATGGGCTGGAACATTTTTTCTTTGTAAAAATGTATCTGTCAGTTTGGATCCTGGATGAACTGATATTTTAGGAATTGACTTCAGACTAGGATTTGTCTTGTAATTTCCAAGGCCAGGATGGGAAGTAATAATTCTGACTTCCTGCATAACATAGGACACACCATAATTCTTGCATTGAACAAATAACTTGTGGTTGGATTAAAGTTTATAGTTAAGAAAGGCATCCAATCTCAATTTCAAGTGATACCAAATCTTCTATTGCCATACTATTTCCTATAGCATTTAGTTTCTACAATAGTTTTGTCTAGATGAGTTTTCCACATGCTACGTCTTCCTACAATTCTGTGTACTACTTTACATACTACTTTTCACTACACAGCAGACCAGAAGTCATTTTCCTGTATCTTCTCTGAGCTTCCCAGTTTACAGCAACCTCATCCAACAAGGCAGAACATCCATAGTCCACCTCCATCACACTGCACAGCTTTCGCCTGTTTGCATGGCCTAGAGGTTGCACGTGGACACCACCCAGATATCAGAGTAGAAGCCCATATTCACATGTTCATCTAAATATATCCAGGCTTCTTCGGACAGTTTTATGTCAATTAGCAGATAGTTGAAAGCTATTTTATTGCTATTAGACCTGCAGTTTCTGAACTGGTCAGCGCAAAACCTTTATGCACTAACACACAAAACAAAACAAGAAAACAAACAAAGAAAAATCAAGGACAACTAAGCTTTCTTTATTTCCTCCTAACTTACACCTGCTACCTTCCGTCTCTTTTGTCTTCCCAACATGCTAGCCAATTCTATAAAAATGACACTAAGTTCCTCTGAATTTTCTGAAGATGGCTCATTGGTAAGAGGATGTGATGGAGATGGAGGTGGAGATGGAGGGAGGAGAACAGAATCCCACCATGTGACAGGCTTTGGAGGCAGACAAAGAACTCCCAAATACATGGCTACCAATGTTCACCTCAACTGTTTGGAGATTCAGAAAATATAATTTGAATGAAATGAATGTAATATCTTAGTGATTTCTTTAACTTGTATGAAAGACCTTTGGATGAGACTGTAGTAAAATTCTGACCTAGTTTGGCAGCTGTTTCTTTTAGGGACTGGGAACAAAAATTATGTAAATAATGCCACTTTAGTGACAGAAGCAACTGCCTTGCATACAATACTTATGAAAATGCATCAAAATACATCAATATAACAAAAACATTCAAGTTCATAAAGCCTCTAAGGTAATAACTTACAGTGTTTTACAGACTCTACTCTGACTCACTAAGCGGAAGCAAAAGACATGCAACAGCTTTTCTCATGAGCCCAACCTAACCCATGACAATGTGCAAAATGCACATAAAAAATCATTCAGAGCTTTCAATCAAAGAAGACAAGTGATTCACAGTGGCAGGAAAATGTCTTTTATCATGTCCTGTTAATTATGCTTCCTCTGAAGGGTCTGAGAGGGCAGTGGATTCTCCAAAGCCTGCTGAACCTCTGTGGAGTAATTGCTCATGAGTCTGTACATTGCTTTGTTTTTAGTTCTCATACATTCTAGCTGGGCTTGATGTATATTGACAGAAATTGGTTGATTTTGCTCTCAGTTAATTGCCTTCATTGCAAACATAAAAAAGCATAAACCTGTATTCAGATTTGTCAAGCATTTTCCTAAGCACCACCTATTACAAATCATTCTGGTCAGAAACACGAGGCTATGTCAATAAATTAACTGCATATGTTAATATCATGACAAAGCTTTAAATGCTCCCCATTCATGAAAACTAAGGAAAGGAAACAGGATTTTCTGATACCCTAAAAAACTGTAAAAGACTGGAGATAAGGAAGAAACAAACCAAGAGTTCTCCTAATACACTCAACTTTTTGTTTGCATTCTTAAACATTCTTTTTTCAAGGTGATAGGGCCAAAAAAAACCAGAGTGGAATCAGTTGACTGGGAGGGAAAAAGGAAGAAAGGAAATCTGGACAGCTATTGCATGCAATAGGACATCACCTGTTAGATGCCAGAAACTACTGTTTCCGTAGGAGGCAAAGGCAGGATGTCTGAAATCTTGGACCAAATGTGATTCCGCTATCTTTTGTCAAAGGAAGCAATTACAATGTGCATTTTTATTGAGAATTGTGTATTTGTCTTAATTAGCAAGTAAATTTATCCATTAAAGTAGAAACTATCTGGATGATTTAGGCATGAGTGTAAAGTGTTGTAATGCTCTTTTTAAAGACAACCATGAAAATTTCTTTAAGGTTGCTAAATGTAATGTAGTTTTAGTGGATTGGCTGCCTGTTTGTTTAGTTGTCTGGTTTGTTTTTCGTTGGTTGGTTGGTTTGGTGTTTTTTGTTGTTGTTGTTTTTTTTTAGGTGGGTGCATTGATTTGCAAATTCAAGATCTAATATTTTAGCAGCGCTACACCACTGATTTTAGTGGGAAGTTACAACATTGAGAATACAAGCAAGTTATGATCTCACCTCCACAGTTGCTTTGTCAATGAGGAACAGAAAGGTACAGAGACCTGAAAAGAATAGAATAGATCTGAATGGAAATTCTTTTCTAAACTCTCTCATGCAGAGCTGCTACTATGCATACGTATACTGCACCATGAGTTATGCATACTGCAATATAAGATTTAACTTGTACTATAATATAAAATGAAGATGGAATTTGGGAATGGAAAAAATGTATGTTTTTAATATTGTGCTAAGAACACTAACACACTGAATTTTGTTGAAAATTATAAAATTACAGATGATAGTTTATAATTTTCAAGACACATTCACACCTATTTCAAGACTTCTTCATCCAAATATTCCTGTTATTGTGTTCAACATTTTAACATTTGCTCTTTATCCACCATAAACTGGATGTACATTACAAATACTGACTGATTTAAGCAGGAAAGATTACTTCACAGGACTTGCTTCCTGTTTCAGGAAAAGATTTACCATAGACTAATAAAATAAAACAATGATGCAAGTCTGCAACTCTATTTGACATGGTAGCAGACTGGAAATTAAATCCAGAACAGGGCAATGAAGATTACAGTTTGAAGAAAATATCTGCACCAAGCCACTTCAGGAGCTGTATTTCCTGATTTAGTATTTATGATTACAGGAATTTTTGCTATAGCCAGTACTGAATGGTTATTCACAGCAATGGCATCAGAGACTTCTGCCGTGCTGGTCTGGATTTCGGAAATCCATCTTTGTAGAACTTCTGTTGTAGAATTTCTGTTGGGTTTTATGAACTGTCTGAAACTTTATATCATCTGGCTTTATTGCATAGTTACTGCACTCTCCTCACAGAAGGAAAAGGGAGTGCTGACTCGGGCTGGGGTAGGAGAACGGACTATCAAGATGGATTGCCATTTGATTTACTGAGCCCTGAAATGGAGGTGCTAAAAGTGGCCAACCAAGAAAAGAAAAGGAGAGATGAAGAAGAGAAGAAGAAGGAGAAAAGAAGGGGAAAGGGAAGAAGAAAGAAGAGGAGAAGGGAGGGGAGGGGAGTGGAGAAAAAATGAACAACTGAATTTAAATGAAGGAAGGAAGGAAGGAAGGAAAGATTGAACAACAGGAAATTCCTAGAAATGGGGAAAAAAGGTAGCCTTTTTGGGGGGTAGTGGTGTAGAAATCTTCTTTTCCTGGGGAAAAGAGGACAAAGATACAAGGATAAAAGGCAAAACGTCATGTTTCACAAGCCAGGCCTGAAGTTAGGGATTAATGAAGAAGAGTATTTAAAATACAGAAAGGACTGTATTCCAAATCCTAAACAATGCTCGAAGTGTGAACCTGTATTCAAGCTTTGACTTAAAGGAGATACATACTCCCATCAAATTTGTAAACACCCTGGGCAGAAGAAGGGGAGAAGGGTGGAAAGAATAAAAAATAAATAAATTAGAAAACAACAGCAACAAAACACCAAAACAACAACAACAAATATTAAAAAGAAAAAATGAAAAAATGAAAAAAAAAAGAAAAAAGAAAATAAACCCACCACTCTAACACAGACTTTCTAAATGTCAGCAGACTCTTGTTCACTCAAGCTGTCCCGTTGAGTTTTCTGTGTTTGGATGGCAAAGCTACACACAAGTTTTGATCAATAAAATTATACCCATAAGGTCTGTTAAGAGAACCCTGTGAGCCATCCCTGTCCCCCAGCCAGTACCTCATTTGGCTATATGCTGAAAGAAATAAATGCTGTTGGAAAGGACTCAGACAGTCCTGTGGTACCTCCAGGTCCATCCTTGCCTTCCAGAAGCTGGTTACTCTCTAGGCTACATGCCAGGAATTCAGACCATGCTGGGGCTCATGATCACTGATACAACACTTTTATAGAAATAGAAAAATACAGGGAGGAAAGAGTTGGGAAAGTTGGATGAAGTACGTTAAGAATCCCAAAGAATTAGGGTTAAGATGAATGAGAGGTATTTGGCCTCACTTTTTTTTTTTTTAATGGAAAAAAAGAATGAACAGGAAAACTGGCATTTATCTTTCCAAATTGTGTTATACATAAGAATCCACAGAGATGGAGCTGATCTTCCACACCTTCTCCTCAGCTTAGTAGGGCAACTGTGTAGGGAGATACCGCAGACATAGATTTCAGTAAACAGCTGGGTGAAAGTTATTAAATTTATCCACTTCTGAGTAATACAAGCTTTAAAAAGCATTGCAAGTATTTTTAGTGCTTAAAAGACCTAGACCCTGCTTTGATTCAGACTTGGATAATTCAGAACTGGCTAAATGGAACTGTGCCATCTTAACAATAACAAAAAAAATCTGATTGTTTGGGTTGAGAAGAATTATGATAAATTTCAGCTTAACAGTTAATAACTTTTTTGGAAATATCTGAAAACATAAACGAAGACTGGAAGTGTTTTCCTTCAAAGTGTTGCTATCACAACGCTATAATACAGGCGTATATACAGTGAATATAGGCTTGGTGGGTAAGTAGATCATTCTAACTTTTGTTTTAATGTCATCATATTTCTATAACTCTTTAGCAGATGTCTATGCATTTATTTTCTACCAAGTCTTGGTTTCCATAGCTTCTATTGGATCAAAGCTTTTCTGGCAATGACAAAACCAGCCCTGGTATATCTCCCACCCTCTTCTGAACATCGGTGACTTTTCTTTTAAAGGAAAACTAATTTCAAACACACAGCTATTGCATGAGAAACCTCATGAAAAAAAAAAAAAGAAAAAAAAAGTAATTTAAAACTTGTGTGCTAATATCATGCATATAATGAGGACAGAGAAAAATTATGAGCCATTAATCCAGGAAGCTGCAGAGGAGAAAGGATAGCTTTAAGGGTTGTGAATTATATAAAAGCTTGCAAAAACTCCAAATACAACACAAATCTTTATTCTGAGAGAAAAAAAAGGACCATATAAGCAGCCACAATAAAATCACTTTGCTCTCAAGTGAATTAACAACTTTAAAACAGGATGTTAAATCGTATCTGCTACAAAACCTGTTTTTTAAAGTAACCAGATAATGGAATTTTCTCTGAGACTATGTGACTGGAAGCTGTTAAGGACTGGACATCCATTAAAAATGACTGAACTTCAGACTTTCAAATACTTCATATATCTGAAATAAAGCAGCTGCCCTAAGAGGAATTTAAGTCTGAACATAAGGATTTGTGAAATATACCACATTTCATCTAATAATTGAGCTTTGTAGTGACCTCTTCCAAAAGCTCATAGTATGCTTTCATTGCCTTAGAGGCAATAACTTCCCACTGTTATCACTAATAGTAGATGTGGGTCTATTAATGCCTTGTTACTTAGACAAAGCCTATCTTCAAAAGCCTGGCATGAAGAATATTTATCTTATCAGTGGTTTTCCTCTCTGGATCCCCAAACTGTTTCATTAGCCATGGTAGAGCTCAGCAGTGCTCTGAATTTCTGGTGAGTGTTGATCTTGATCTTGACCTTTTCAGTACATCAGTAAACTAGAAAAGCAGTGATGTTGCTGTAGCCTTTGGGGACATCTGCTGGGACTTCCTGAGGTGAACATCTGCTGAGGAAATACCCTGAAGCAGCGCCTCCAGTATCTTTCCCCAGTTCTTTAATCCCAACCTGACAGCTGAGTTGCCGTCAGAGGGAGGACCACCAGGTAGGATGGCAAGAAGGTGAAATGGGGATAACGCTGCAGAAGACATTGCTTTAGGGCCCCTAAAGCTAGAGTCTCTCCATCAGCATGACCCTCTTGCACCAGCAGCTGCAGTGTCACTGCTTTGAAAGCAGCCCTGGGGCCACCAGCCCCTGCCCCAGGAAGGCCACAGCAGGGCCAGACTGCAGCTCCCCACAGGGAGCCCCCACATCTCATAGGGCCCAAGGTATTCAGATACCCCACGCTCATTCCCCTACCACAAACTTGCTTGTGGAGGTATTTTCAAAGCATTCCAGCTACAAACAGGAGGCAATTCAGGAAGCACTAAGGTTGCCACAGAGGCCATGGCCACGAAGGTTTCCCTTTGCCAAAGGGTGAGCCTGGACACCTCAGCACACAGCAAGAGGCACAGCTTAACAACATCCGTCCGTGCCGATTAGTAACTAAGGTTATTGGTTTCTCAAAGTCAGTTGGCAGAGCTGCTGAAGGGACAGGAGAAAACAGTCCGACCTCAGAAAGTATAACCCAGGCAGAGCAGGGCATCTGAAGGGAGGACAGCCTGCTCCCAAAACTCAAACAGGTAGTGCAGCCCACAGACAACCTTCTTGTCCTAAGTTCAGATGCTGGAAGAAGGATGCATTTATGCAGCGAGATCTTTGAGCATAATGCTTCAGCAGGAATCATTTAGGAAAAGCAGACCATGCTCAAATAGCCCTAGTGAGCACCAGCATTTAGCAGGGTGGTGCTACCTGGCCAGAGCGTGCAAGTGACCTGGTACAACAGCCAACCACACAACCACCTGCCTGTTTAAGAGATTTACTGTCAGCTCTTAGAATAATGTATGCAGAAGAACAGAAAATGTTTCAAAATGTAGCTCCACACTCATTTCAACTTCGGGGTAATTTGGTCTGTGATCTAGGAACCTAAGGACAGAGACTGCAGCCAACAACTTTGAGTTTGAGTCCAAGCTCTGACTATCTGGGGGGGTTATGCAATTCATCTAACTTTTCTGTTCAGGAATTTTTCCACCTCTGAAAGGGAAGGATGATACTTTTCAGTCACATTGGGACAGTCTGCTAGGTTCAGTGATGCATGAAGAGGATAAAGAGATTTTCCACTTACTCAGTTGGCAGTGAAACATATTGAAAAAAAAAAAAGCAGTTGATTGAGACCCAAATTAAGAGATTCTGCAGTAGAAAATATGAGCAAAGAAGTGTTTTTCTTATATATAGCAAATATGCTAAGGCAGAAATATAAATTGTGATTCCCACTTATTTTTAGAAAGGAAAGAGGGAAGGGAAGGGAAGGGAAGGGAAGGGAAGGGAAGGGAAGGGAAGGGAAGGGAAGGGAAGGGAAGGGAAGGGAAGGGAAGGGAAGGGAAGAGGAAGGGAAGAGGAAGGGAAGGGAAGAGGAAGGGAAGAGGAAGGGAAGAGGAAGGGAAGAGGAAGGGAAGAGGAAGGGAAGAGGAAGGGAAGAGGAAGGGAAAATAAACAATACGGCATGGGAAAATCCCTAATTAACTAATTGCGCAACCAAAACTGTGCAACACAGCCATTTTTAAATCAGTTGTAAACTGTACCTCATTGGTTCAGTTTTTAAGTTACCACCTTCAGCTAAATGAACATAAGCAAGAGATGAATTGCATCCACTCTGAGTGTTCAGTGTAGCTGTTGTAGACCGCTTCTTGTGCAGACAAAGACTGACTCCCCTGTGTGTGCTTGATGGAGATTAGTCAGGACTGCTTTTTGTACTACCTCTGAGGAATGTGGAATGATTCCTTTGCAAACATTTATAAATTGAGCTGAAAACACAAAGAGTTCCATAAGTGCTAAATATCTATCATCATAATTCCAGGGCATGCCATAGCATGAAAATAAAGGCTGGCAGACAGACCTCAGGAAAACAGTAAAGACAGGCTTGTGGTGCCAAGAGAAGTTTTCTATTTATAATCCATGCCTGCTAATGCCACAAAGCAGTAACAACCTGAATCTGGTAGGAGGGGAGTTCTTATATTTGTTATTTTTCTGTCCTTTTTTTTTTTTTTTTTTTCCCCAGGCATTTGATTAGTGATCATAGTAGGCAGACCTGTGCTCTTTCAAAGCAAAGAAAATTACAGGGTCACTTCTTCACAGGCATTACTTGCATGTCCACACAGGGACAAGTGGACAGGCAGGGAACATTCCCTGTGACAGGCAGGGAACCTGTATTCAAACCTGAGTGTGAGTGTGGAAATCGTAAGATGCATAGTGTGTAAGGTGAGATCCATCTCTTGCTGACTGTGAACAGGGCTTCTTTTAGTACAGAGGTGTGTTGGGCCCAAGTTGTCTGAGTGGGTGCAAAAGTGGGAAGGCTCTGTGATGAGTGATTGCACACCCAGTTCAGTCAAACAGGCAAATTTGTCGTGGCACAGTGGCACTCCTAAAATCTTTGTCACCTCTCTCCATTCCTTCTACCTCAACATCTCAATGAATCTGAAGAAGCAGGCACCTTCTGCTCTTCTTACATTAATGCACAGCTATCTGGGGGCAGAAGACAGCAAAGAAGTGGCAACTTGCCAGCATTATGTCATGCAATGGTGACTGATTTTATGTTTGCAGTCTAAGTTAGGTTTCCGGATACAGTACATGTTGTTGGGAATGCCAAGACTCCCCCCTCTGCACTAACGAGAACCAACAAGGGAAAACCTGTCTCTCCTGTGTGCAGAACGTTGTTTTTGAAAGTACATCTGGTCTACATCCCTTGGTGTCTTTACAAGGCCTTAGCGTGCCTTTTGGTTTTCATCCCTTTCCTAGTCAAAGGGAAGACAGAGAGAAGTCAATCACCTGCAGTGCAACACCAGTACCATGAATAAAGTTGTGCCTGCTTCTACTGAGGCTGAATTTGGCACTTGGTGTGGGGCAAGGGTTACGGTGAATGCCAACGGCTCCACTGTGAGGATGGAGAGCCACTGCACAGACTGCCAGAAAAATTTCTGCAGTCTACTTACTAGTTCATCTGTTGCTTTTCCTAGAGAGTTTCAGACATGCCGTAAATCCTGGCACAAACAAGAATTTGCTGATTTTAAGGAACTATGGTATGCACTGAAAAGAGATGGGTATTAATAACCAAGTGAAAATCAGCAAGGGCTACAAATTCTCCCTAGTAAAACTGGTAAGTTTACACTGATTTCCCTGTTGTCACTACTGGACTTCCACCAAAAACTGAGCTAACAATTTTAACTCAATGCTGAGTACAACTCTGCTATAAAGCAAGCACAGCATGCACATCTATTACATGCCCACTAATAAGCAAATCTCCAAGGATTTTCTTCTGAATAAGCACTGAAAGAGGTGAACTCATTTTGGATGAACCTCTGAGTGCCTGTGTGGCAGACACGAAGCTGGAAATCTCACAGGACTGAGCAGGTTTGCAATACCTCCAAGACTTTCTTGCTGCACCTGACTGGGAACACCACCAGTGGTTCTCCTGTTGCATTTGGATTTTCTAGACAGTACTATTGGGACGGCTAACAGTGAGAAACTCAGAACAGGCAAAAATTAAATTATTTTTCAGTCTCGTAAAAAGATAATTTTGAAATGAAATCCTGAGCCAGATTCAGTAAATAGGACCCTTTCTTTGTCAGTCACCTTGAGCAGTTTTTGATATAACCCACACCAGCCTGTTCCAGTGAAGTAAAACACTGAAAAGGAATGAAAGAATATTAAGGTATGTTAGGAACCAGTACTTCTTCCTCATAGGAAGACGAAACAAACTTAATGGAGAAGTTTAGAAGACTTCCTATGAATTTTCCATTATTCCTTTTTTTAACTCTTATTTGCAACTCTTTTGCTGTGCTGTCATTACTTCAGGTAACGACTCATCATCCCTGGCTATAGGTGTCCTGTAAATGATGTAGAGGATAGTATTGCTAATCCACCTATTTCAGAGCAGCCTGTTGTTACTAGATATCAATAAAAATAAAATTTCTTCACTAGGTTTATGCAACTTCACTTGCCATTTTATTTACCTTCCTTGTTCAGTGAAGTAGGGGCTAGACAGCCCATTCAAAGTTCAAAGCCTCATGGGGAATTTGCACAGCCCATGAGCATAGGGATGAAAACCTTGTAATTTCTGGTGAGAAGAGACTGAAGAGAAATACTGCTAACTTCATCTGTTGAAGTGAATGGGATCAAGGGTGGCAACACTGTTTCACGTTCATAGATCGCATTCAACAAGTAATGAAACAGCATAAAGAAGATGTTAACTAGATCACTGAATACAAAAGACAGCTTTAAAACCAGTTATTGAACTATGTGAAAATGAACCTATAGTCCCCAGCCTTTTAGATGAAAATGCTGTTTGCAGTTTTAAAGCCAGTCGACCTTTAAACACACTTTGGACAGACTCTTCCTATGGGGATCCCTTCTGAGAGGGGTCTGCATGTGCTGGGCTCTCTGGTATCTTCAGAGGAGCAGAGGGGGTCAAAAGCCAAGAGGTAACCTGTACTGTGAAGCTTGTATTGCAGTCAGGAAACCAAATGTGTGGAGGAGTAAATCAGACATATGATACATGCTACAGAACTGTCCCCTTGCTATGGGTTTGCATCCTTCACCTTCTTTAAAAGAAAGAAAATCTGACATGAAAATTAAATGGGTTTTATGAAACAAAATGAGCTTTGAACCTCACAGATTTTGTTATGTGTAAAGATGGGTGAACTCTGCTGTAAAATCTCCAAATCAGCAAAATTGCTATGCCGTTGATGGGATTTCTTTGCAATTCACTAGCTCAGCCTGCAGCTGAGCCAGGCAGCGATGCACAGCAGCAGGACAGTGGAAGCTCCAAGTGGGACTGCCTCTAGCTGCAAGAGCACAGAGAGGAGCAGGACTGCAGCACCTTTCACTGTGCAGTCAGGATTACCCCCACCATGGGTCTCCTGCATTGCTAATTAACAGAGAACCATCACGTCTGTATGGCTGAGATTTCACTTTTTCCTATTCTGAACTACAGTTCAGGTAGTTCATAATGAAAAGTGCTTCTGAAGGTGAGCGGTAATTGACTTTTTACTTGGGGATTTAGCAAAAGTTTGCACCCTCCCTTTTTTATTTTTATTTTATTTTTATAAACTGTATTTTTTACTTGTAGAAGAATAACTCATTTTCCCAAGGTTTTCCCATGGACACATTGTGAAAATTTTCTGTGAGTGACAGACATCTGAAGCATTATAACAATGAAATTTATGGGAACAAATATAAATGATTCCTCAGAGCTGCCTAAATCTAAGACAGTACTCCTTGTCCCTTCTTTTTTTCATGTTAACCAAATGGGCTTGGGCTTTCATTGGGAGGGAGGGCAGATAACAGGCAGGGCAGGCATAAATGAAGATATAATAATGAGTTTCAGCACTTGGTTTCAAGTGCTTTAAGAGCAGCTATTTTTTCCTAGTATTCTGTTTCTGCCTCCATCAGCAACTGACTGTTGAAATGGAAATGCTCCAGGTCATAGAGAACTTTCCCACTTCCCTAGGACTCCCATTAAGTCCACTCATTCCACATTATGCCTGTCTGTCTGGGTCCACGGGAAGAATGTAAAGCATCTCCACCTTCCAAAACACGCCCAGTTCTTACTGTTCCAGTAAATAAAAGTCTGAATTCAGAAATCCAGGGTATGATTCGTGGGAATATTTTAAGACAAAGACCCTGGTCACTACACTGACTGAAACTGGGTTATGTGGTCTTCTTTACCAATCAAAAAGAAATGGCATCAGCTGAAAACCTAGCTTAAAATAAAAAATAAAAAATAAGCAACTCCAAAAAAGTTTCCCTAGAGGATGTCCCAGTTTTCACCTTGAACTTACCTAAAAACCCTCTTTATGTAGCTACATTAATTGAGTAACAGCAATATCAACAATTTTTCAGATTTTAAGATATAGTTTATCTTGTGTATATTTAAAATAGATTTCATTATAAATTGAAGCCATCAAGAACTGTTACAGATCTCCTCCTCCAAGCTTTCTTGTTCTTGTTCTGATTTTTTCCCCATCTTAATCCTGTTGTATTGCTCTACTTTGTTGTAACGAACAGTCTCAACTGTCCACTCATTGTTATCTGCCATGGTTGCTCATGAGATTGGAGTCTGGTTTTCAGAAATAAAGTTTGTGCAGTTGCGCTGCCCATGCACAAGGGCTTTTATATATGACCTTTTCCTAATGAAATCCGGTCAGCTTCAATTATATCTGACAAAAAAGTAACAGTTTTCTCAATCTTATGAAAATCTAAGCTCTTTTTCTTTTTGAAAAAAATAGTATCCCTGTAGAGAGGAGACAAATGCTCCTACCAAAGGAAAGGCTAGTGAACGTACCCATCCCACATTAAACAAAAGCAAACACATGGGAAAGATTGTCTCAACTGTGGCAGTCTTTGAATATTTTTGGACACCAGATATAGATTATTAGGTAGTTAATATGAAACTATATTATAATGAGGACTCTAAAGGTTCAGCTGATAGAAAATGGACTGTTTACTGTGTAGTACAGAAGTGTTTTCTAACATTATATTGAGAAACTTGCTTTGTATAGTGCACAAAAACCTTGGATAAAACATCCTTTGCAGAATCACACAATTCAGAGCTGCACTTGCCCTGGGCTACCTCATAGTTTAGAAAGTGATTACAATAATAGCAAGGATGATTGCTGTCTTTTGTCAACAGTAATCTGAACTTGCATTTCTAAGCTGTTAACAGAATCATTCAATTCCTTTGCAAGATAATTAAAAAATATACAGATAATGAAACTGAAGATAAAGCTCTAAGAAAGCACATAAACTAAAGCCTTCTAAGTGGTATTAACAGTCTCCTATGCTGTGGTGCATTACATAGCTAATATGAAATTCAGCTGCAAAACTCTCATAAGAATAACATCGATTAGCTAAGTTCTGCAAGAGAGAAATCCTTGTTCTCAAACCCAAACCAATCAGAGTGACAAAAGCAGTGGCCAGCACGCCATGGTTTGGAACTCACTCTGCAAGCACAAAGTGTGCCTTTGCTGACAGAGGAAGATGGAAATGGAACAAGGGCAGAGCAGTATCCTTGTACTGCACATCTCCAGAGGTCTGTGCACTTGCAGTGGGTGTTGTAGTGCCATGGTGGTAAGTGACTGAAAAAAAATCAGTCAGAAGGCACAAAAGCTGTCCCAGCCAAAGGGCAGCTTAATATAAGATACATAAATGAACTTCAAACACTCTGTCTTACCAAAGCTTGTTACTAATCATCACCACAAACCCTATTTAAAAATCCTCTCCTTGAAGAGATTTATAGGCACCCTTCAGAACAAAATTTCCTGTTGAAAAGACAGCCTTAGATTAGACTTTCCCATTCAGATTGCAATGAAGCTATCAGCTGTGTAATTCCAAATTCCCATTCACTTAAAGAAGTTGTGAAGTAATGTCCTACTGTCAAGTGGCTGACACTCCCTGGACTTCCAGGTTTGCCTCACTTCATAAGCGTGATGACTTCCCACAGATGACACCATTTTTACTTTTTCAAACATTACTTGCCTGAAAACTAAACACCATGTAAGACAGATCTAAAACTCTAAGAAAGCACATAGGTTTTAACTTACATCTGATTACTGGATCTTGAAACAAACACACTCACAAACAAAGTTTTGGACAGGAATAACTTTACTAACTCAGGATAAACTTCATACCACTGCACTGATCTTATTTCTTCATGTTGGCAAGGCCTTATCATTGCCCTAATTACATCCTTTTTGCCAAAATAAACATCATCAGGAAGAAAGGAGGCAGCAATCTGAAAAATGGCAAACATTATTGCATATTTTTTCAGGCTGTAACACCGTGTACATAATTTCCAAAGTCATTTTAGCTCATTGACTTGTTTTTATTAAATCAGGTGAAATGAATTTTATGGCAGAAATATGATATTTTCAGAATTTTGTTTTAAATGGATGCTTCTTGCTATTGTTTTCCCACCTCTGCAAATCACCAATCGGCAACAGAGCAGCAAGTCAACACAGAAGGTCAATATTTTAAATGGGGATATAGAAGGAGCGCGAACACTTTATTTGGCAGAGGTGGGTTAGCATATAACCAGTGTTAACTTAAGCAACTAGATAACACCTAACGGAGAGGCCAGTTTGGCCTTATTGACACCAGTCCCCCTGAGCCATTTAGGACCACTCTTTCCAAGGCAGTCAGGGCATTGCCTTGAATGACAGCTACTCACTTCTCTACTATGGGCTGGTCTGCAGAAGAAAGACTGTAAGCAGCAGAGGAAGCTTCATAAAAGCTCACCACTAGTGTGCCTATCCCTGACACATCGGCTATACTTCAGATTTTCAGTACCCTATATATTCTTCAATCTGCAGACTCCATTGCACACTGGATGGCATTTAAGTGTGTGTTTGTGCTTATGTCATTTCTGTATGTCCATAGCAAAACCAGAAAGTCACTATAGTAGATTTCAAACTTTGTAGAAGAAGATCAGTGTCTTTACGTTTGATAACAGCAATAAGGCAAATACATAGGGCTGTGTTATCACAATATCCTATTGCAGGGCAGCGGTGGAGGTAGTTTGCTTACAGAATCCCATAAGGTTCCAGGGCAAAACATCTAAGTTCACCAGAGGGGATATATTTCCCTGGTTTTATTTCAGACCACCCCCTTTCAAGAAAACTACTTTCCTCTGGTGACACTGTTCAGTCACTTCTTGCAGTCACAACTGCTGAATTTTGAGTGGAAGCATTTTTAAAAGGAAGAAGCAGCACAAGCATGATGCAAACCTAAGCTGGAAAATATTAACTTGAGAATTTTCCAGCTTGTTTACGTATAATTTAACAATCTAGTCTGAAATCAATCGACACAGTGGTGAACTGAATGCATAAGTATTCAGAGACAACACTTTTTTTGTGGAGCAGAAACAACTTGCACATTTCTTACAAACCTGAGGTCTCAAACCCAGAAATACCAATCTTAGCCTTATGCTCTGCAAAGAGAAAAAATATACACCAATAGCCCAACAGCAGTAATTTTCACATCTGTCTTTGCATCCGAGGAGAGTTTAGCCTGGGGGACAAGCCCTCAAAACTTCCCAGAGAAATAAAAGCCCTTCTTTATGTTTCCTTTCCCCTTCATTTACAGATAAAGGTCTATTTATAATGGCCCTAAAGCTAACACATGCAATTACATGTACCTGTTGCAAATTTTTGCATACAGTGAATATTTTTCAACTAAATAAGGAGAGTTCATACAGCTAAGTATAAGAACAATCTTTTGTTCTCCTTTTGCAAAAAACAGGCAATAGCATGTTCTGGGTGAGAATAGCAGAGAAAAATACTGAGAATCAGATTCTTTTCTCAGCATATAATTTACCCATGAAAGCCACCCACTAATATTAAAGGGAACTCTGAATATTTAGCTTCACTTTAAACCAAGATGGTAGATAAAATAGCAAGGTATCAAATTTCTTCTAGGATGAGAAATGCTAAAATACTTTTTCTGTACCATTCCAGTATGTGTCTCTCATTTTCCTCTCCTCCAGCCTCTGCTTACATCCGAGTCCTACTCTAATCATTAAAAACCTTATTAGTGGCTTTTCTGACACTCAGATTTGCAACCTCCAAGCACTGGTAACACCTGTCTTGATGCTCTTCAATCACATCTCCCTAAAAGCAGATCAAAGAAAATTCACACACAAACCACGAGTAAAGAAAGAATATAATCACTACACCTCCTGTTGAAGTCACGTTCCAATACAATTTCCTATGTAATTTAGAACATCAGTTCTTCATGTTATATGTATAAAAGACAGTACACAACAGTACCATTTCAAGAGGAAGTCAACAACAAGATTACATGATTTTTGCTTACAAAAACTAGCAAGATCAATAAATGTTCCAAAGCCCAACATGAGAATTTTTTTTATCCACACTCTGAAGGTGCTTCAGTGAAGATAATTTTTTTGCAATCTTACTTTTCATTTCAAAAAATAGTGACTAATACAAACTGCTATATTTTCACTGAATGAAATTTAATCATAATCTGTAAAATTTACAAAAATAACCTAACATAGGAACTAAGCTTGAGACTAAATTAATTGAAAATTAAAGGAAGTTAAAATTAATAACAAAAATATTAAAATGAAGAAAAGAACTTTTACAAATGATGCATCTGAAGATTTTTTATAGCAAAAATGTTGTGAAACATACTTCCTCTCCAGATAAAGTTTTACTGCTGTCTGGTGATAAAACATTGTGAGATGATAACTTCATATGTAGATAGATAAGAATTTTTGTTTCTTTATTAATACACAGAGAAAGTAACATGAAGATTTTAGGGAAGTTGTGAGTATTTTAGCAACTCAGAACTGCTAGAAATCATCCATTCTCCTATATTGACCTCTAGGTGGCACAAAAGAACGTAAACGAAGTAGACCTTTTCTGATTTTCCAGGTAATGCTATGCCCTCCAAAATCAGCCTCCTCCAGTCAGCAATTCCAACATCACAGAACACACATTTATTAATCTGTACTAAATAAAATGTCAAAATAAATATTAAAGTACCAACTACTGTAGCTAAGCAGCTCATTTTTACTGCTCTTAATGAAGTACACTGAGATATAAATCATTAATTGATTCACCCCGGTACGTCTGATATCCCTTCACTTTCAACTTATAATACTTATAAGGAACAATAGGCTTACTAGAAATAAAAATAAGTTTTATACTTAATTTAATTTAAGGAAACACTACAGGACTATAAACACATACCATTAAAACAATTTGCAGTCATAATTCAGCAGGAAAAAAAATAGTAAGGAATAAAACACATCCATTACTTCATCTTCTTTTAGACTTCAGTATAAAAGCACATAAAAAAATTAAAGGGTCGGCAAAGTCACATCCATTCAATATTTACTGCGGCAGTAACTAGAAATTAATTTGCTTTTTGACCCAGAAGTGATGCAGCTGTTGGTATGAACATAAGATCAGCATGTTCTGCATGACCACAGAGAATTTTTATATTAACAGTCTAGTATTATGCACAGCAGATGAAGTACCACAGCAGCCCTCAGTCTCTGCACACAAGGATGGTGCCACACATTCATTTTGCCTCAGTTAAGACACTACTATGTTAGACCTCAGAATATTTCTTTTCCTCTAACAAAAATGTACATGCATACACTGCCTTTGCATCAATACTGCCACTGGTTTCCTTTATCTCCTGTCTTAGTCAAATCCTTCTCACTCACATTTGAGCCTCACTAAAATAAAAAATAAAAAAAATATAAAATAATAATAATAAAATCACCTTGCCCTCCTAACCTGCCCCAGCCCTCTGTATACAATTGCCCAGACAGGACTGTCACCATTGTATCATCCAAAATATTCAGCCTGTTTTGCTTCCACTCTTCAAAGACTGAACATGATGTTTCCCAAAGTTACACAGAAAACTTGTCAAAGCATTATGTGGAAGACCATCCGCATCGACATGTGGTAACAGAGCATTGCATCATATGTCCACAACTAAACAAGAAAGGGATTTCTCTCACCTGGCGTAGAAATCTTTTGGTGGAACAACCTCCTGGAAGAACTGTAGCTGGTACAGATAAAGTCCAATTATGTGCCCCGCACTGAATATAGCCATTAATACACACAGACAGCTGAATATCAGCGGATCAAATACTTGGCAACAGGACCACCATGTGCACAGGCCCAAAAATACAATGAAATACACAGCTGAGGTCAAAGATGGCACCATCATACCTGTCAAACAAAAATGTGAAGGGTTGGAAAAGTGTGGGAAACACCAGCATTTAGTTAATACTTATGTCTGACAAGCGTATTAAACAACTTAATCTAGTTAGGTTTATGCTAATTATTAGAATTAGCTCTTAAGACTCCTGTTAGCTGGGAGACTAAAAGGATCTTTTTCTTTTTTTTTTTTTTTTTTCTTGATTCACTTATTCTGTACCTTTGTTGCTCCAAGATGAAATCTTCTCTCACATTTGTAAAGATGTTTTGCAAAGCATGGAGAAAGCCAGAAATGTGGCCGCAAGGCCAGCCAATGGAGACACTGTGCCTGAGAGCACTGGCATATTGGATTTCAAAATGAACTGCAAGTACAAGATGCTACAATTGCATGATGGATGAACAGTGAAAAGCCTTGTCATATAAATCTTGAGATATCTTGAGTTACTAAAAATGAAAAAAACCTGATACATATACTGAAAATAAAAGGTATCTAGAAAATATTCAGTAGATTTTTTATTCTTTTGACTTTTTAACTCATAGAAACTTGTAATTTGCATATGAAAAGTACTCTGCTGTCTTACCTATGTATATTGATTTTGCTCTTACACAAGTAACAAGAGTATTTCACTTGTGAAAATGTCTGATTGGTGAAGGAGATCTGATGCTCTGTATGTATCCCACAAAAGAAATGATGAAGCAGGAAAGATATACACGTCCAGGAGTGGAAACCAGGAGAAAATGATATAGACAGCTTTCATCCAGCTTAGCAGTTTAGTGCTGTCACTGAAGTAACAGTACTGAAGCTAAGAGAACTATGTAGGGATGGCTGCCCCCACTTATTTTTAACTTCTTTACTAGTGCATCTGAACGCTGCCTTCCTTCAGGACAGATCTGCAGGTTCCCGGTGCCCCGTGGCTCCGGTATGGCCACAGCTGTGTATGCTCCAGGGGTCAGGGTCAGTCCCTGACCGACTTATGACATGCCCAAATGGTAGCCCCAAACATTTCTGTCCCCAGCCTTTATGGAGCAGAGTCCTTGCAAGTCCTTGCAAGGCAGCAGGGGACAGAAAGGGTCTCAGAAGGCAGGGGGCTTCGCTCTGGAATTTAATGGCAGAAATTGTCAAAAGCTGGCCACAAGCATGGGATGCTGGGCAAAATGTGTACTATAAGGATCCTTACCCATGGTAAATTTGCTTGAGTTTCATTCTTGCAACCTTTTACATCATGCTTCAGACCATGTCTTTAGCCTAGGGTGTTTGTTTCTGCTCTGGCATATAATCTGCTGGCTTTTCCATAGGCTTGCAGTTTTAAAAGCATGACAGAACCGCAGGGATCATCTATTCTGACTGTCTCAGTAACGCAGGATATACAATTTTACCCAGTAATTTCTGCCTCAAGCCTATAGCTATATCTTTTCTTCCTTCAAAGAGATACTTTGTCTTAATTTAAACACTTTAGGAGAAGGAGAATATGCGATATCCGTAAATAAGTTGTTTATAATGGCAAATTACTCTGGCTGTGAAAAATTCAAAATTTATTTCCGGTCTCAAATTGTTTTAACTATTGGATCACATTATAACTTCTGCTAGATTAAATGTCTGCCACAAATATGTAGGTTCTTTGTACCCTTGTCAGTACTTTAAGACTGCAATCAAACCATCATTCGTATATATATATTTTTTTTTTCTTGGCACAGTGAATAAGGAAGTATTTAACTAATTAAGCTTGAGGTCTCTCTCTGGAATATAGGCTTCCCAGACCTCAAGCTCTTTTTGTAACTTTCCTTTGAACACCTCCCAGTCCTCAGTGTGTTTTGGAATTACGCAGACAAGTTGCCCAATGCCACCCTGAAGAAAATGCCTCCTACCACTTGTGTGTGATACTTCTGCTTCGTCCTCCATGGGTTATGTTTTGTTTATACTCATGCAACTTAAGAAAGGCACTGAAATAATTTTCATTTGCCTATACCTGTTAGCCATTCTTTTTCATGGCATCTCCCTTCCCTGATGTCATTCTCCACAGTGATCCACATAGCCTATTTTTTCCCCTTTTTAGATTTATTACTTTGAATTTGGCTACGTGTAGGGCTGTCAGATGAGTTTGCATTAGTGAAAGAGCCTGCCTTACCAAAAAATCCACATCAGTCCTGTCCTTGTCATCTAACACACTTGTATACCACCTTTTTATATTTTATATTCCAGCATACTTCTGTGTTACGTATACACTTATACTTCATATGTAGGGATCCTGTTCAAACACCACAGTAGGCAGATAAATACTAATTTACAACTGCAGGAACGTATGTTCAATTAATTTACTACAACCAACAACAATTTTGTGTGCTTCTTTTCTCTCTGTAGCTGATTATGTATTACTAAAGAAAATGTTATATACAATGTTACTGTATCATATCAAAAAAGCTACTTCTACCAACCAACATTGAAGTCACATCAAAAATCATTGTGAAGTCTGATATCACTTTCGTTACACCCTGCGTGGTTCACCTATTAATCACTTTTCTTTCTTTCTTTCTCTCTTTCCTTTCCTTCCTTCTCTTTCTCTGCCTTTCTCTTTCTCTCTCTTTCTTTCTCCCTTTCTCTCTCTCTTTCATTCTCTCTTTTTTTTAAAGGCTATGCAAATACAGTTCCTTTTTACACTTGGAACTGACAGTACCAAACCTATAAATTCATGTTATTGTCACTTATAATATGCAACCACTCACCATTTGGTTATAACAGAAAATGTAAAAGTCATATATGGAATGATAGGTCCACGTAGTCGTAGTAGCACAAAAAAAAAAATAAGCAACTCAGCGTATTCCAATGCCTGCCAAAAAGTTAATTTAAATAAAATCAGCAGCAATTTCTTTTCCCTTAAAAATTTCCATTGTTATTCCCGCAGGTGCCAAAGCGCTGAAAACTCATTTGTTAAATGCATAATCTAATGGGCTCTGGAGGAAATTTTTCAAATGCACCAACCTGCTGAACCAAGTAAAATTGTAACAACAACTTTTCCAGTGGTGGTTATCATGTTGCCAATAAACTCCCTCAGTTTGGATGCTAGGGAGGCGATTCTACGCAGCAGTTTTAATTTCATCGTTTCCTCAAATTCTGCTTCAACACCGTCTTCATCATCCAGGTCTTCTTCATACATCAAAGCATCATCTGGCTCCAACTTTTCTCTTACAGCCTAAATGAGGAGGGGTAAGAAAAGAGAGAATGCAAGAGAAAGAGACAAAAAGAGATATGACATTATATATATATATATTATTTAACAATGAAGTCTTCTTATAGTCTTTGACTATATGTAAGGAACAAGAGAATTATGAAAGATGTACTAGAGCTAGAGTTGTACATTGATGGCTCCCACTTCGGATCCGTCTCAAGAGAAAAGGATGTTAAGAGTTGTCTCTGAGAAAGGCTTCAGTCTTCCTACACATGCACAACAGGCTGCATGTTCATTTCCATATGAAATTTGATCTGGTTTGCTCAGCTTTCTTTCCATCTTGCAATCTATAATCTCAAACTCCTCTCTGGGTCAATGGCTTTGGGTATAAGCTTCATACACTAACCAAAAGTGCCCTTCTTCATCTAAAGATGCTCCTAAAGCATCTAAAGATGCTCCTAAACTAACCTAAATTTCAACCCTTTCTCAGACTTTTAATGCAAAATCTGAGTGTGAGTGATCTGAGACAGAACAAGGGCTGAGATAAATGGTCAGATAGCTCATGGGTGACAGAAGGGCAGGCTGGGAGAGAAAAACTATATCTAGCAGAGACTCAGGGAAAGAATGAGAAATGATGAGGTTGGCTGATGTTGAAAAAACAGGAGAAAAAGTCAACAAGAGAGAAGTAGTGAAAGCTTGAGTGATCTGCAACAACTTAGCATGGGAAATGAGACCAGTGGCTTAGAACTGCACAATGGAAAAAGGAAAAGAAGGAAATGGGAAAAGGTCTCTCATACTTGAGCAGTTTGTTAGGATTTGGCAGTGGCCTTCACCATCAAGTCTCCATCGTATCTTGGAAACCAGAAGACATACAGAGCTCGAGTGATGCAGACTAAATCATCAACCCACTGTAAGAATCACCAAGATTAGCAGGAGGCCCACCCAGAGATACCATTTATGGAAATATTAGTCATTCACAGGGGCACAAAGGGGCACATATACATATATACATATATATAAACATATATAAATATATATAAATGTAATAGTTTTGAGCCAGAATCTCACTCTGTAATATATCATAGCTTCTTTGGCACTAATCTGAATTTATATTAGCTAATGTTCTGGCCAAGCAGTATCTTTGTGTGTGAAAGTGAGAAAGAGAGATTATTGATATTTTTCATTAGAATAGCAATGTTATATTTATTGGTGACTTCTGGCAGCAAAATATTCCACACTGACAAATAAGATTGCAGTAGGAATAGCTGAACTCTAAGCCTGCTTAACTCAACCAAATTCTTCAGTACCATTTCGTTATGTAGATTCCCAAAGGGAATAAAATTCTCTCTGGGCTCCTTTATTTCACCTCTAAGCTTGGTGCCAACTTTCTCCTTCTACTTTGGAGCATTAACAATGTTGTGAATGCCCAGAAAAAGCCCGCTCATTCTCAATAGCATCTATTTTACAGACAATGAAATATGTATTAAAAACAGTAGGGCTGATCTGGGAAATCTACCTTTCTTTTGGACATAACTGGCTATTTCACTAACTATACGCGTTTCAGGACATGCAGCACAAAGAAGTTTACAGTCTGTTCATTGTTGCAGCTCCTTTCTGAGCTCCTGTTTAGACATGAGCTACTTAAATAGTCAGAAACAATGGTGACAGTAGTCTGAATGATAGATACTGCTCTCAATTCTACCACAGCTGTTTTAGTGAGAAGGGCAAAAGTAATGATCACTTCTTCTTAGGCTGGATTACTAGATAAATCTGCTCCTCACCTAGTCCTTTTACGCTCAGTCCTGCTCTTCCTAGACTGGCTCTACTGCTCTGTGCCTTTAGCTTAATATTTTTCTAGTAAACTGTGAAACTTTCAACAGTGTTCACGCCCCAAACCAAAGAGAATCAGTGGGATTGCTGGGTATTTAGAAGTTATGAAACAGCTCTCCAGCTATACACAGGACCTGTGTGAAGGAGACCATTGTTTCCTCAGCTAGTGCTTTCAACGTCCTAAAGACAGCAGGCATTGAAATGTGTAATTCCTTAAAATAACATGAAAGGAATAATTTCAAAATAAATAAGATATTCCAAGGGAGATTTTGAGGACAGGTATCTGTATAAATACCATGAATCTATACTGAACATGAAGATAAGAATCATACATTTTCTACAGCTTAAGGTGAATAGGAGTTCTGTCTAAATTGCTGAGATAGCACTATACATATGCAGGAACAAGACATAAAAGTCCGAAGAGTCACAACAGAAAATAAAAATATATTATCCATATGGAAGTAGAAAAAGTTCTTGAGGGAATAATGTAACAAAATTACAATATTTTCAAGTCTAAATTGGAGGAAAAAACACTATACTTTCAAAGTTCAAAATAAATAAGAGGACAGAGAAGTAAGAAAATCATGTAAAAACAGCCCAATGAAAGCTGGGACTTTAACTTTTACTGTATATTCCCCCTCATCGCAGGTGCCGAAAGCTGAATTTCACACCTCACTGTCATCTTTTTTTTTTTTTAGATTTTCATATCATAGGAAAAAAAAATATGATCCTTTTTATCATCATGATAAAAATGATCCTATTTTTTTTACTTGACAGGACTAATCACTCTTGTTTCATTGATCTTTAGGCTACATTTTGTCTTAACAGTTCAATATTAATAATCTGGTATTGACACACATGACACAGCATGCCCAGGGAAAGGCACTAGGAGGGAGACCACTTAACTAGGATACTGCTGAGAAGGAGATGATGGTCTAAACTTTCCTTTTCATACGAGGAAGCATAGCTAAAAGCTTGAAAGTTGATGAGTTTGGTGAGGCTGGCCAGGCCCTCTGGGGGCCCCCTGCCCCAGCCCCCTGCCCCAGCAGGGCCACCCAGAGCAGGGTGCCCAGCACCACGTCCAGGCGGCTTCTGAAGGTCTCCATGAGGAGACCCCACGGCCTCTCTGGGCAGCCTGTGCCAGTGCTCGGCCACCCGCACAGCACACAAGTGCGGCCTGCTGCTCACAGCTGTGCCCGCTGCCCCTTGTATGGTTACTGGGCACCACAAGAGGCAATGGGCACAAATTAGGGGGTTAGCTTCTGCTAACAAACTTAGTCAGTTTCTGCATCTCTGTTTGCTATCCGTAAGTGCTTTTAAGGATATCTTTACCCTTATTCTGTCTCTCAGTGGTCTTATTCATGCCATTCATTTTCAGTGAAAAGACTTTGAGAGCTAAACAACTATAGGTTTCACTCTTTGTATACAAACCTATCTCTTTGCAATTTGGTATCCAAGATGAAGTGAAGTATCCGGAAGGCTGTGTTCCTTTTCTGAAGCAGCTGAAAGGCCATGTTCCAGTGTATATCAAAAAGACAAACTTTGGATTCCCCCGGTCTCATATCCGCCACCAACCAACTGGATTAGCTGCGATGGCTTTCCAGCTTTTCACATTGAACACTTCAAATTGCCAATGGCAGGCAAACAGTGAACAGCTTTTACATCCAGCATGGTGATAATGTGCCTGTTGTTTTAACACTTTCTGATGATTAAATAGCCATGCAAGTACACGCTCATCACAGAACACCATTACTCCAGTCAGGCTGTTTCGCAAAGCTCTTTTTACTACGTGGATTAGTCCAAAGCTACAAACCCATGCTACATAGGCTACAGTTAGAAAAATACTTTTACTTCCATAATAAATTACTTATTATGCAATTACAGGATCCCTGTGGATGCTGATTAAATCAAATAAACTTCTCCATTCAAGGAGTATAGAGCATTTGTGAAGTCATAAACATGTGTTTCCATGACCTTTGCTCTGCAGAGCAGGGCCCCAGGACTTTTTATAAACAGTCTAAATGCAGTTTAGGTTTTTCAGCAATCGTGTGCAAGTCCCAGGAGTATTTATTGTAAAACATTTTTTTAAACTGCCAAATTGAGATAGAGCACAGGCAAGGAAACAGTATCGCCTCTGTGGCAGCTACGGCAGCTACTATTGCGGCCAGGGCCAGAATGTCCATTAGCTACTTTGGGGGCTGGTTTATTAACATCCAACTTTTACATGTTTCATCTGGTACAGTATAAACACTGCTGCATAAAGATATCCTCTAGTCCCAGAGATATATTTACTAACAGGAAGCTCTAACTCCAACCAAAAGCCCATTCTTGCTTCAGAACATTCCTTGCTTTGTACCTGTGTTTACTGCTATTGTGTCTGTAAACACAAATTCGCTTTTTAATTGACTTTACAATTCTAGAAAGGAAAAGAATGCAATGCTTCAAAAATCCAAACGAGCAACAAAAACTAACTAAGGACACACAAGTCTCTCCAAATGAATGCAAATTCCACGGCTGTGAATGCACTGCGTTAATTATCAGCACCTTTCAAGCATGCACTGCTAAGCTCACAAGAGTAAGTTCTCATGAGAGTTCAGGTGCTTCCTCCTTCCAGTTGGCTGATAAATGCTGTACAAATAGCTTCTTTTGCAGTATTTTGACATTTCCTCCCAGCCAGTACCAGGAAATAAACAGAGAGGAGTGTGAAAATGAAAAATAAGGCTGAGAAAAATGTACAGTTAGGTGAACTTTGCCAACTTTTTTTTTTAACGTGTTGCTTCCAGAACTTTTAACAATTGTTAAATGGATTCTGCTGTGTCAGCTCAATTTATGTGTATATTATGTGGGCACTTGAAAAGCTATAGAGAGATGCAGGCATGAGCCTCAATATCCAAGTCAATGTTGAGATGACTTTTTTTTTTCCAGTGTCTGGATCACAGGCAGCAGAAATGTAACCTGCAATTATATGTGTAGTAGTGTCCTGGTTTCAGCTAGAATACAGTTAATTTTCTTCCTAGTAGCTGGTACAGTGCCATGTTTTGGATTTTTGATGAAAACGGTGTTGATAACAGAGGGATGTTCCAGCTGCTGCAGAGCAGTGCTCGCACAGAGCCAAGGACCTTTCTGCTCCTCCTGCTGCCCCACCAGCGAGGAGGTTGGGGGTGCACCAGGAGCTGTGGGGGGATACAACCAGGACAGCTGGCCCAGGCTGGCCAAGGGGATGTCCCATACTGTGTGGGGTCATGCTGAACAATAAAACTGGGGGTGGATTTGGCCAGGGAAGCTACCATTGCCTGGGGAGTGGCTGGGCATCAGTTGTTGAGAGATGAGCAATCATGTTGTCTATCACTTGTCTTTTTTTTTAAAAAATTCTTATTTTCTTCCCTCTCTTATTAAACTGTGCTTGACATGAGTTCTCACACTTTTACCTCTTTTTGATTCTTTCCCCTACCCTACTGGAGGGGAGCTGCATGGTGCTGAGCTGCCTGCCAGGTTAAACCACCATAGGCAGCAGTACCTGAGATGGCAGAAACCTCGCATCCCAGCAGCACCCCTGGTGCTGACAACCCCTTGCTCCCAAGGCAGCCTGCCCGTCCTGTGGTTGCACTCTGCACAGAGCCTCTGTGAGGGAGAGCCTGAAAACAGCTCTGGAGGAGCAGGGTGGGAGCTCGCTGATTTAAGCACACTCGTGCTGCCTCCACATTACCATCAGGGCTGCAGAGCTCACCTCAGCAAGCAGACGCTTTCTGGAGCCTGTTCCTTCCTGGGCCCCCTCTGCAGCAGCCTTACCTTGTAACTATTTTGTCACCTTTAACTAGAGATGGTATTTTTATTCTGTACCTGTGACAGAGTAGCACAGAACCACTTTATTCGACATCTTTTATAAGCCATTCAAGCTGTTACTATGATAAATCTTCTGGAATTCCCCTTCATTAAAAATAAAAATGTAACATATTGAACTGCTGGGTTTAGGAATCACCTGAGACAAGCTATATGATTCAACCATGTTAGTGCCAGAAGAGCTATAGGAATAGACTGTCTCTCTACTATCACATGGTTTTAGTTCAATTTCCTCCACAGTGCCTAAGCTGGTGCACTCAGTTGAGATGGACCATATCAGAACATGGCTCAGTTCCTACTTTTAAGCTTGCTCAAAAAGCCTTTTTGTATCCAAAAATCTCTTAAATATATATTTTTAGAAATGAGATAGTTATAGGACTAGGAGGAATTCATTATCTAACTAGTAGTAGGAGCAGCACCTCTAAATATACCCTAAAAATGCATATAGAAAAATTAATCAGAATAACATAATATTCTCTAGACAGACCCAGCTATGAGTCTGGAAACAGAAATTTAAGTGCTATTTATTTTACCATCAAAGGAACTGCAAACCCTAATGGGATATAAATGACTGGAGGTTTAACCTGCAGTCAATACTAAACCACACTAAGGTAATCATTTATTGAATTTCTAATTTTGCAAGAAAGTGGGGAACTCCACAGTCCTGCTGAAGCATCAACGTGTAAGGAGTGGAGCCCACCTGCTTTTTCAACCACAGAATAGATACAAAATCTTTCATACCGATAATTTCCACGTCATTCAACTGGGGAATTGTAGAAATGGGGCTGCCCAGCAAGAGGATCTTCTTTAAGAAGAAGTGCTCAAAGCAAGCTCAGATGGGTCTACAGAACCTTCCCCTGCACATGCATAGAGGAGGGAGGGCTGTGGACCACAAGCCCAGGCAGAAGAAGAAAACCACTCTCAGAACTCAGCAGTCTACACTCAGTCAGTACTTCACTGAGTAACTTCAGGGGAAAAATCTGCTAAATGAGCAGAACTAATCAAATGTGAGACAATTGCAATAAGCATTTTGGTAGGTGTTAAGTAATAAGAGAGGCATTTTGGAATTTGAATGGTATTCTAAAAGTTATATTACACTGAAAAGTCCTAAATTAAGTCCTATAATCTTAATAAAGAATTTTATAACTGATCTAAAGCATGCTAAATCTTGGGTTTACAGTCTACATAGGACTATATAAAATTGACAGGGCTGTGCCATCAAAAATAACTTCCAACATCTTTGCGGGGTTTAATAGTAATGATGGACATGCATTGCAATAGTAAAGTCTCTTTTGGGAAAGTCATTCATTACAAAAAAATGATCAGGGTATTTACTGGAAGCACATAGGGACAGTGTCATTTAGAGATTCAGAGGAAATGAGGAAAAAAAAAAAGACGACCATAGCTCTGAAGCAGGATAACAGGAAGACAACTCATTAAATCCTTTATACAATAGATATTGTACTGAGAGGACCAAAGATTATTTCACTTCCCAATGTACCTACCGCACCTGAGCAAACATCAAGTGATTTCAGCACAAGACTCACTTGGCAAATATGGAAATACAGTTTCACATCTCAGCTTCAAAAAGCTGTTAGGTATATAAGCCAAATGCAAAAGAGAGGGGAACTCACAGGCAGAATTTAGTGGTTTGGCCTGAGATGATTAAACATGGTGTTTTAGTGAAAACGAAATAGGAAGACTCGGGTTATGACTACAAGGCACAATTCAGTACGAACTCTAAATGAGCTACTGCAGGTATGTGAAGCTGCATAGCACCCATATGCAGTAATTCCTGGACCAAGAAATATACACTTTGTACCATTATCCATCTTGCTGAGAAGCACAATAAATAGCCTGACTGGAGTGCTGTGGTTATTGCAGTATTGCCTCAGCTCTTATAGATGTAGCCTGGGTACTTCTCCTGTGCTGCTCTATAGAGCCACAGATTACCGGGATGAACAGGAGAATGGAATATCTAACCTACAACAGGATCCAAAATTGCTTGATTTCTTTCATCTGGCAAAACAAGCACCAAAAAAATACATCTTTTCTCCCAGAATATCAGGGAAATAAATGCTGGAGAAGGAAAGAATATATTGAATCAAAAGAGCACAAGAACTAAAAGGGTTATAATGCAGTTATGAATACATGTACAACCTAAATTAGAGGTTTTCTAACCACCAGAAAAACAAAATTACAGAACATGACTGTGCCAAGAGCAATGGGATGAAGAAAAACTGCTCTGTGTTCAAGATGGTGCTTCCTGCCTTCCAGAGGGAATTGTATGATACAACTGCCTGAAACACTAGGAGAGTGAATTCAGATCCCTTCTTGAACTGTGTTATTCATCACTTAGACTGTCCAAAGGAAACAATATTCCAGTATTTTGCTCTCCTGGCTGACAGCATTGTACCTAAAAACTCAGAACTGAGGACTGTTAGGAGGGCAAACCAGTAAGCCCAGTGAAGAGCTGCCACAGGAAGAATTTCATCACGCATCTGTCCTGTTTCTAACCAAATCAGGACAGGTTCATGCTAAACAGGACAAGTTTCATGCTGAACAGGCTAACAGCATTTGGTAAAACATAACATATTGCACGATACAACATCATGTAGCTGAGGCACTGTTGTAGTGTAATTGCATATTTGTGTTAAGACTTATCCAAAGACACGTGCATCAAACAAGAAGCTAATGTAACTTGTAAACTTTTGACCCCCGTTAAGATAAGATGCATTTGAGTCGTTACTGAGGGAGGCAGCTGGGTAAGGTCTGGCAAACTTCACTACTACAAACACTGCAAGCATAGCGATAAGGGAACCTCACCTACTGTCTTTAAACCACAGAAATAAGGTATTAAATCTTACTCACACCACGTTCAAAGCACACTAAGACTAGCTGGGTCTGGACCAATTCTCCAGAGGTCAAAACTAAAGAAATAATTATAATGTCTATAACATTTATAATAATATTTATTATTATTATATTTATAATTTTTATTAGAAAAGGTGAGCTGTACTAAATAGAGATGCCAATGAAAAAGAAAAAAAAGACAAAGTAAAGAGAAAAAAATAAAAAATGAGGTGTCATCAGTAAGCTAAAACAATCCAAGAAGTTCCTTTTCTACCTAAATTTTTTTTTTCCCTCTTTGTCACTTGTAGCATTTTCTGCAATAGCTGGAATGCTTATTTACTGTCCCTGATGAAAAGCAAATAGTGAAGGAGCAGATGTAGCAGATGGAGGGAAGTCATGGACAGAGGACTCCACATCACTGAGAGCTAATCAAGCCAGATGAATGTTTGATTCTGATAAAATAAAGTTAGATGAAGATACAAAGCAATAAATAATCTCAGGAAAACTATGCTCATCCCAGGAAAACAGGATGATCATCTAGACAGGGTCATGGGCCCCACTGTAAAAAGTTCAAAGGAGACCAGACCTGCAGGCACAAAAAATAGTGAGACATCAGCAACTACAAGGAATAGGACATCAGATCTTTCCCAGAATTGTGCCCTAGTCTGAACTAGTTCTCCATATTACACAGGATGTCCAGGTAGATGATGCACTAGTAGATTCACCCAATCTAACAGTCTCTGAGTCTAACAAAGAATGAAATAATACCATCATTCAGATCAACAATAAACCTTGCCTGCAATGCTCAGGCATTGATATTCCCTGTAGCTCAAGAGGATATTGCAGAACTATAGCTGTTTCAGAGAAAAAATAATGAAAATGACCAAAGAAATGGAAAAAAAGTACAGGGATTGCTTACCTTTTAAAGAAAAAAATATTTCAGATAATAAATAACTTAATTTTTCTTATACCATCTCACCTTGTTTTACAACATGTAATACAAGGGATGTTCCATAAAATTAAAGGGTGTTAAGTTTAAAATAAAATCAGAGAGAAGTTATTAAATTGTGGAAGTCTTTGCTTCACGATGCTACCAAAGCCAAGAAATTAATGAGGTTTTAAAAGGGACTGGATAATTATATGTTTAACAAGATTATCCAGAGTAGCTATAATTAACAACAAAATTTTTGGAAGGGATATGAAACCACATGTTTTAGGATTAAAGCCAGTCTCTTACTAGGAGAGATCAGGATAAATTGTAATGTCAGAGATGGGGAAAAGGGTTATCCCTTAGTTGCTTATTGTGGTTATCCACAAGGTACCAGCTACTTCCTGTACAGCAAGGATACTGGTCTAAATGGGCAACTTCTAGACTCTGAAGTCCTTGTACAAAGCATGGAACATGTGCAGCTCTCAGAGCCTGCCTATTCTGTCCTGTACATATCACAGTCGCATTGGGAGACCTGGATCAAGACAGCTCTCAACATACTACGTGCCTGATGTAGGCGTAGGACAAATAGCCTTAGCATCTCAGCCTATTGTTTAGAAAGACAAAGTTGGAAAACTGAGCATTATGACTGTCCCTATTTGCCAAGGGACACAGAAGCAGAGATGAAGTAATAGGCTTGAGGACACAAAACAAGTTTGTGGCCGAAGTGAGAACCTCCCAACTCCAGTACAAGCCAAGCTCTCCTCACATTCTTCCCACAATTTAGTTTCTTTTAAAACAATTTCCTCTATTTTTTTCCCCTCTTTTTAAGATCCCAAACAAATCCCTGTCTTCCATAAAAAAAGGAGAGGGATGAAGGCTTTGGGGTCATGCTAGCCTCAGATAATGGAACAAAGTCCAGACCCAGCAGTCCCCTTCACTTTCTAGAAGAGCATGGATAAGAAACAAGGTTGAACAGGCAAGGCAGCAAGTGCTGTGGAAGAAGCTGCACTGAAGACTACAACTGTTTATTTCAATTAAGATCAACACCTCCTATAAAGCTGAAGTTACGCAATCTCACTAGGATTTTTTTTTCCCCTGTCACTTATGTTATTAGGCAATTCATCCAGTCTCGAGAAAAAGCTACTTCCTTTCTAATACCTATCAGACTGTATATACTGAATCTGCATTTTGGCATATAAGCCACCATCTGCACCAAATCAAAAATGTCATACTTTCAGCTGCAGCTGGGAGTTAACTGTTCTCTCTCATTTTCTTCCACCTTTTACACCTCGTGACTGGCATTGTGCTTTTCGGCATTTGCAATCCGGGCCTGTCTCCAGCTGAATTCACCTGCTTTAAATTTTCTGAGCCCTAATAAAAAAGGCCTGCAGACACGTTTGCTCCAAGTGTGCAACCATTTAGGGGTGGTAATGAGTTGGACTGCAGCCTGGTATCTGGCAGACCTTCCTACTTCATGACTCACTGTTAATTAAAACCACACTCTTTGCTTATTCCTGGGATAGCGTTACTTACAAATAATTGAGAGTCTCTCACTGCCTTCCAACCTCCTCCCCCAAGTTCTGTTCTGTAGAATACACTTTTCTGACGGAGATCTGTTTCCCTTAAAGTTAGATGCAGTATAATGAAGAAGGACATCCATTTTTCAATGAATCCTTGTTGTCCTTAATTTAGGTTCTGATACTTTTTCTCTTTTTGAGTTGCATCTTAATCCGTGAGCAATCCGATCCATTGTGCTCTGCAGCTGGTTTCTGGAGGCTACTGCCATGACAAAGTACAGCATAGACTCGAGAACCACAAACTGCTACTCAACTCCAGGATTTTTTTCTGCATATCCATGTAAAAACTGAAGTGTGATGGATTCACACAGAGCTTTGAAAAGGTCACTTTCATAAATACTAAAGAAATTATTTAACATGTTTTCTTATATGTAAATTTTGGAAGGAGTAGATACACTGCCATTTGTTTTTTAATTTAGCCTATTTCCAAAGTATTCCATGCTCCCCCAAACCATAGAGGTCTTAGAATTGTTCAGGGTAAGAAATTTCATGCAAAAAGAAAGTTGTACAACAAATTCTCTGCTTTTGCTTGGAAGTCAGAGTGCTGGTATCTTGATATATAGAACTACCTATGGCTAGGCATCTGGCAATCTGAAAAGCCACCTCTCTTACGGTTCTGTTGAAACTGCTCAAATTAGCTGATGTATTCTTAACAAAATCTCATACCATGAATCTCTGATGAATGGTGGCAGGAACTCTCAGCAAAATCTCTTCAGCTCTGGAATTGGCTGTGGAGTTGGTCTAATAAACCCAGGACTATTTCCCTTGGAGGCACAGTACCAAGCTCAACACTCCTCCTGAAGCGTTTGTTTGTAGGGCAGTTATTGCTGTAACTCATTTTGTATTTGCTAATTCAATGGAGTTACAGCATCAGTACAGAGCCATGGCAATACACAGCCACAGCCAGCTAATGCCAAAGTCAAAGAACTGATCAATTACTTTTGCCTTTTCCAGTGGACTTTACCAATGAAGAACTGAAAATTATCATGTAAAACCCACATGATTTGGACTCATTTCATACCATGCCAATATTTTCCCAAATTCAGACACTCAGCTGCATGCTCTGCATATGCATTAGGTTCCTTACAGTCAGCCCTGCCAATTCCTAGCGGATTCAGCTGCTTCTGTAGCCTTCTCCTAACTGGCAGAAAAGATTCCAGGATGTTATATGCAGACACCTACAAAGAGAAAGCTGAAGTTTGGAAAAACGTGTTTAATGGGTATTTAATTTTCCACTCTCCATTTCACTCCATTTTTAAAAAACAAGCAGTTTATTCTGATGTAGATCCATCATTTCATCTGTGAAGATCAGAATTTCTCAAAGCACTGGGGAATACCTCACATGACAGTAACTATTACATTTAAAAAAAAAAAAAGTGGAAGAATTTTTGGTGCCACTATATCTAAACACAGCTGCTGTGTTCACTAAATAATCTATAATACATACAGATCACAGAATATAAATAATATTTGCTGGGTTTTGATGTGAAGAAGTAAAATATATTTATGCAGATTTCCATCTGCCCAGCACAAGTATTTCTTTGCAGTCAAAGTTTTTTCTTTCTTCTCCCACACACTCTACCTTTGTGGAATATTCTGGCACATTTAATTGCACCAGTGGATTGCCTTGAGGTAGCTGCGAGTCTATGACCCATCCAATTTAAAGCTACTCTCTGTTCTGGGTGATCAGTGCTGGTTAGCTCAGTTTTTTCCTTGCATTCCAGGCAGACGTCTATTGAACACAGCCTGGCAGCCAGCACCCATCCCCTCCAGGAGACTGAGCTCCCTTCTCCTACCCAGACTCTAGGCTCTGAACTAACCCAAAAGCGAGTATTTAAACATAATCACCTAGATCCAGAGGAACCTCTGCATGCCCTTTTGTCTTTCTTTTGAGTTTCTGCTATCAGATTACTCCTGTTTTATGCATGTGCAAACACATTTTCTATCCAGGAGATCAAGGTCTTCAGAAAAGTCTCTCAGAGCCCACTTTGATGAAAAGTAGCTCTTTTAAGAGAGAAAGACTGAACACAAAGCATGCCAATTAGCCACATTTCTCAGTTCTTCAAGTGTCTGCCCTTATGGATACAGCCCCAGATCCTGGTCTGCTGCTAAACCCATTCTGCACAGCTCCAGTGATAAAGCAGATTTAAAGCAGATAAAACTGGCTTCCCAGAGACAAGGCAAAACCTCATGTTTTCTGATCACACCAAAGTCTACGTATCCTCCAGTGTGTAGTTAAAAGGTGCAATCTTCAGGCAATTCTCAGATGTAAGGAGAGCCCATAAGAATTACAAGCAACCAAATGTAAAGCACAGTCCTGACACTGATCTATCTTGTGCTAGAAACTTGCCTAGCTTCTGGCAATACCACAATCCAGACAACATGGCAACACACAGAGAGATTTTTCCCCCTCTGCAGTAGCACCAAAATAGGCAGTTGATCCCCTAAATGCTCTACTCACTCCAAAATGCAATTCCTACTGGAAATGAGCAACTTTTAACTGTCTCCCCTAGAACTGGAATTTTGAGAGCAAAGAAAAAAAGCATTCCACCCATACGTAAAACAAGACAGAAAATGAGACGCACAGCACGCTAGACAGTCTGATAAAAAACATGTTAAGATTAATAGTGGGAATCCCTCTGCACCCTGGGCTAAATTCCCACTGTGGCTTTTTATATTATAAAATCGTTTCCCTCTTTCTGTGGAATTTTCTGCATTCAGTGTCTCTGCCATTCTTCTTCTCACCAGTACATCAATAGTTCCAGCTAAGCCATTCTCAAAAATTATCATCAAGCTTACTCCACTGTTTGTATAACCAGTTTTAGGTAACTCATTCCACAAATGTAATGCACAATCTCTCTTCTCTTCTCCTAAGAGTCATTTCTGATCATCACTCAGATGCTGCTGTTACTCTTCAATACCAAGTTTGGAAATATGGATGCTATCTAAGAAACTGGACAATGTATGTAGCAAAGAACTTGTCAGACTTGACCAGCAGCTCTGGTGAAAAAACACCTTGTGATCAACTGCTGCGATCATCTGTTAACTCAAAACAACTTGAAAACTCCAGTAGCAAATCTATCACTTTCCACATTCTGCTTTGTTTTCTCAAGACATTAACAACAGAAGTTTTTCTACTTAAAAATTGTTTAGTTTCCTGAAAGTAAGTTTACTTAGCGTATCTCATGCTCATAAACCATTTCAGAACACAACTCAGACAAGAATACCGAAGCTCACTATTAGCTCTAAATTGTACAGACAGAAATGTGTATTTGATACCATTTCCTCATTTTCAAATTGCGTGTTGCACTGTGCTGCGTCCTCAGTTACTGGCTTCCGAACCATGCTGCGGCAGAGGAGCCATATTGACAGGCTAGCAATGAACATCCCAATGTCTGGTACAAATAGTCTGATCACGTTGCCAGCATCTGCTCCTTTCACACTGTATGGGATGAAAAAAATAAAAAGAACAACAAAGAAACATTTGTTACTTCTAATGACATTTTCAACTGGAACAGAAAGTTAGCTCAAGGCAAACAAAACCCCCCAAAATACAGTAATAAGAAAGCTTCAGAATACTGGAAATATGAAGATGATCAAGGAACTTTAGACAAGCAGCTATTTTTGCTCTCCAGAAGTACAGAATAAGGGATTTTTCACTGGGAGTTCACATATTCATATTTTATTGATACTTAAGTATTTTGATTAACACAAGTCTGAATCAATTTTGTGGTGAGCAACACAGGAATGTCTTTCAAATACAACAAGAAACATTTCGTGTGAATTTCTAGAAGATCCATGTGTGTAAATCACAATATCTTTATTGACATTCTTGGCAAAGACAAGAGCATCCAGCTCTACCAGGGTGGTCAAGCAAAGACAAGATAGCTTTCACATCTCTCCTGAGGGGTGACATGGTTGGGAGGGTCTGTAATATTTAATATGCTTTATTATGTTACCACTTTAATATGTGAATATGTTTTATTCAGCCACACCTCTTGAATACCTCTTTTTTCCCCCCAGTATTTAAGTACTAGCATGTAAGTACTAATATTTTAATATTAAAGAAGTAGTGCTAGGTCCCCATATAGAAAAACTTGTTTCTCCTCTCTAACATCTGCAAGACTGGATGACATGTATTTATAGAAGAAATTGCACTGCTTTGTTCTGTAGATTTAAATGTTCAGGCTGAGAAATATGGCTTTATAGGTTTGAATTTGGTTCACTGTTAAAATAGAGAGCTTGGATTCAGATTTAGTGGCACAATGAATAGTTTAAGTTGTTATATGTACTTACTGAACTATTATTAGTGAGAGAATATAATTGTAATGATTTGAAAATATACAGTGTGTACCTGCCAATCATGAAGTTAATAAATTTTAGATATGCAATTCTGATTTTAACAGATTTTTTTAGGGCTTTATTTCTATAATCAGTTCTGAGGACAGGTGGAGTCTGTATAGGAGGAATCTGTATAGCTCCTTGGGTTTAGGTGAGGAAGCTAGACTAGCTCTTCATAGCCTGGACGTTGCCAAGGTATAAAACCTTGATAAGTTATTTTATAGATAGAAAAGAATATCTATTTTATAGATAGAAAAGAAGATATCCCCTTTGGCCTTTCTTTACCATAACACTTTTAGACAAAAAGCTTTGTGTGAAGGAGTTACCTGTGACTGCTGCAGTTAGCCAGCCTGCTAGCAGATCTGGAATATCTAAAATGCCTATTATGTGATTAGGACATGACCACTGTTTGGAATCTTGTTGACCTGTTAATATAAATTAAAAATCAACTCCTACATTTCTTTACTTTTTACCATTACTACTGCTAACCCTGTTTTTCCAATTCTGTACATCTTACAAAACAGTTTATGCCCAGATTAAGTATGATAAAGTGATCAGAGACTAGCTTTAATGATTGTTTCAATAGGTAGGAATGAGTGTGTCATGGGAAGCAGTGACCAGTGTGCAGCTCAGCGGGATACTGCACTATAGCACAACTACAAAATGGACTAAGAAGTACTACAGAATTGGTTCAAAACAGGAGAGGGAAAATTCAAGCTCTAGTTCTTTTTCTTCCCACACTCAGAGCCAGACATAAAATAAACTGATAAGGTGCTAGCTAAGGAAAAATAATTAAGATTTGAAATTGCAACTCCTTGTAAAGGGAAAAGAAAGAAATTGCAATTGTGCAACCAGCAATTTTCTTCCTTGGATGCTCTTTGCTGTTGTAGATTAATTTGGAATGGTCATGCACTCTGTGACAGCTAAGTAGCTTCAAAATGTTTCATTAATGGCATCAAGTAGTACTGAAGCAGAAAAAAAATAATTAAGTAACTGAAAGGCTTGTAAAAGAATTATGTGGCTAAGTCCTCACTGGACTGCTTGCACATTTCCTGTGCTGCTGCTTCAAAAAATACATGCTGTAAAGGCAACTGGTATATGACAGGACAGTCAATCTGTTTAACATTACAAAACATGAAAGCTTGACATGTCGTTTCATTTTGCAGTGTTGTAGCTCTTATTGTCACCGAAGATTAGCTAGTCAAGGAACTGAGTTTGCACTTTATCCTTTGGCAGAAAGTAGTAAAAAATACACTTTTAATAAACTAAACTCCCAACAACAATGCACGCAGTATTCACAACAAAAACTAATTAGTTTCGCTTATCCTGATTGCTATGCTGCAAACTGCCTATTAAGGCTATGTTCCTAAATATATCTCAACAGAATCTAAATTCTTGATTTGAAAAGTATCGCTTGGGCATTTTTTTGTTTTTAAAGAGTTAAGAAAAACACTGAAACTAGTTTTAATTAGTGTAAGAATAGTATACATTTGCTAGTCTTATGTTGAAAAAAGGATCGTGTATGTGTAATACCCCTATAAAAAGGCTTTTCCTGTACACAGGTACGGAGTCCTGCCTAAAATTAATTTTGCATCATGTCTGAACTTAAGGCACAAATCCATCGGCTTCAACCACGCCCACACGAACAAGTATAAAGCCTTCAAAAATCAGTGCTTTTGAGTTGCACCAGGTTCTCCTTCCTCACATTGTACTCCCATGGAGCCAGGCTGGGTTGTCCTCCGCGTCTCCCACTCCCCAGAACAAGGGGAGACCCCTGCGGGAGCACTGCCTTTGTCGTGGCTCACATTTCTTTCCACTAACCTAAACCTGCCTCTGATTTTTCAAAATAAATCATTAAGTATGTTGTTGTGAAAGATGTAATGTGCAGTTCAGGCTAGCAATAGAGAGGCTGAACAGTGATACTTAACCACAGAACAGGGAGAAATTCTGCACATGAATAGCTCATTCACCAAAACCATTCACAAATGTATACTGTCCCCATCTCCCCATGAAAAGGGAAGCAAACTGACCTCAGTGTGATAATTAAAAGAGAAACAAAAGATCACTTGAAAATAAAGAAATGTATATTCTTCTATAAAGCAGAAAAATAAACTGTTTCATTCGACCCTAAGCAATTTGCTCCCCAGTTTTTCACAGCAACAGCTAAAACAAAAATCAGTTATTCCCACTTGTTATCTCTGGCAGTACAAAAAAGAATGGTAAATACTGCAATAATTCCACAAACATTTCTCACTTTATTTGCGCATTCACACATGGCCATATTATGCATTTGATAACAGTCTATGCATTGTGCCCTTCCCTCCAAAGGAGGCTCTCTAGTGATGAAGTTAAACCAGAAACACAGGAAACCTATTCAGGGGATCTCCTAGAGAAACAGCTTTTTTTAAATCACTGCAAGAATCACAGTATACAATGAACTGGTCATAGCCCTTGATCTACAGCTATTACAGCATTATTTATTCATCTAAACTACATATTTTACCTATATGCCAAGTTTATTGGATTAGATACCTTTGACTGAAACTTATAACTCAAACATATGTTCTGAAATGTAATACAAAATGTCATACAATAATCTGCAGCTCCAGAATGGTTTTCTCCCTCTTTTGTTCTTTCTTACTGTGTGCAAAGAAAACAGGACCAACCCTCCCCACCCCCTCAAAAAACAAAACAAAACAAAACAAAAAAAAGCAAACAAAAAACCAACAACAAAAAAACACCACCACCACCAAGAAAAAATAACCAGAAAAAGTAGGGTTTTGAAATGTTTTTCTACCTTCTCTTGATCAAGTAAAATATATTGCAAAAAATTTTCAAGACAGGGGACTATGACTATGGGTTGCAAGAGTTTCTCTGTAACAAAAATCAATTTTATGGGACGTAAGTGATTTTATGACTTTTGTATCACCGTGTGAAAATGATCTATCATGTCAACAGATCCTTAATACTGTAGTTTCCTCATCAGTCTGTGTTCCCCTGGTGTTTTCATACATATATTTTAAAATTAAACTACTTTAAGAAGACATCATCTCTATTTCCTGTGTTTATAAAGAATTTTTCCAGCACTGTGGGACCCTGGTCCATTTCTTAAGTTCTTTGGTGCTACAGAAACCACTAGGCAAAATTTCCCTGTTTATCTACATGAAGAATAGGGTTAGCTATAGATATGCAGGATAAAACTGCTCTATTACTTCGTATACACTAATTAGCAGTCAAAAAACCACAAATGCTGTGGAGAAGTGAAGTGAGCAATATTTGAACGTTATACTTGCTGAATGCTTTAGAAATAGCATTAGAGTTTTCTGAAAATAACATTATATTTTTTTCCCTTTCCAGAATAACTATTTCTCACAAACAAGAATTATTCATTTTTTCTACTGAATGCACAAAGCTTTGGTTACCAGCGAAGTGTTGATGTTGCCTTATCTGGTCTGATTTCACTTCTGAAGAATAGTAGACACATTACCTTCCTCATTATTTCAGATTCAGAGAATGAAAGAAGCAAACCACCAAAGCTATTAGAATTAAAACTGCAATGGCTTCAATAGAAAAAAGTAAAGTACTTAATAACTCACATACAAAGCAGTATGAATAACACCATAGAGAAGAAAACGAACAAAATTCACACAGAATGAAAAACAATGATCTTTGAACTTTAATATTTTATTACAAACAAACAAAAAAAAAAGGGGAAAAATCCTATCTTAAACAGAACTCAAATTAGTTCAGTATCAGCAACATAACACAACGTTAAGCTTACGCTGAGTAGTAACTCTAGCAATGCCTCCTAACAAAGCTCTGTAAAAAGCCTGATTTCATATTGAATATTGAGTAAAACTTGTATTTTTAAATATTTTTCAACATAGTCTCACAAGTTCCTCCAAAGTCTTATTCACTGCTTGCTATACAAACTTCCCTTCAGTTCCCTCAGGGGTTTTCGATAGTACCTGACTGCTTTCTAATGAAGTGATTTCATAAAACTTGTTAGGTAACACTGTGTTAACAGGTGATAAACTATGGAAGAGATGCATAGATGCTAATAATTTCCATTCATCTTGTTTGGTCACTGTGAGACACCTGGTATTTCAAAGCGGACCTAGTATTTGAGTACTGCAGGCACCACTATAGACGTGCAGAGCACAATCCCCATTGGCTTCATCTGCAACTGTAATCACATGGGTTGGAGGAAAACCAGACCCAAGAATCACAGGCACTGTCCCCTAAAAATGTGGGCTGGCAGTGTCACACAGGGGCTACACTGTACTGTGAAGGAGCAAATCCTCCCTGTGATCCCAAAATAGCAGAAACTGAGGGTGCCAAAGGCTAGAAACCAGATTGCCTTAAAGATGCGCTTGCTGACCCTTGCTGTTGGAAGTGGATCTTGGGGATGGCTGCAGCTGGGAACAAACTAAAGAGACCCCTTGTCCTCTCTCCCTTTGAACTAAGGATGAAATATCTGCCTCCGTACTTACACTGCTTGGGAATTCAAATGGAACCTGTACACTTGCGGACTATATTCATGCTGGTGTGACTTTTCCCTGATGGTTTAAATGACAAGTTAGATCTGCTACTGGTTCCAATGGCAGCCTAGATATGACCCTCAGGGCAAACTGCGGGCCCGCACAAATTATGCAGGTTGCTAAGCACTGGTAGGTCTGCCTTCAGTCTTTTCCTTACCTCACGGTCACTCACAAACTGAAGGCAAGTTATAAACAAAAACAAAATACAAATTTACTGTCATATTACTATTAACATCCATATGGCTCTACATCATCACTCCTAATCTTACATTCCCTTCCAGTGACTGCCAAATGCTGTATGCTTTACACAAAAATACCTGAAGTTGCACTTTGACAGAATTTTGGTCGTGCAAAGTAAAAGAGTGGGAGGAAGAGGGAAGCAAAAATGCATAGAGAAGTACTTACAAGAATATTTAGCATGCACTGACCTGCCCAGCATACAAGTTCAAAGGGCTCCTGAAGTATTTCTAAAATCTTAATTACTGCTTACAAACTATGTCTGCATGGATTCAAAACCCAAAAGTACACTTCACTTTCTCAGGACAGATACCTTGCAATGAAGAACACTTTCTGTATTGCAAAAGTGCTTAACCACGTATTAACCAAACATTTGCTTTCCAAACACTGCTATGCAGAGACAGCGCAGCCATTTCAAACTAAATGCACATGCCAAGTTTTTGGTACCTCATTGCTTGCAGAAAATACTCAACATTAAAAAAAATATGGATATATGCAGTATGTAAAAAGCTTGTTTATGCCAATTTTTCTCTTTTTAAAGCATCCACTGTTTCTGGTTCTTCATTGATCTTCTAACAAAGGTCAAACTCCAGGTTGCCCAGTACAGCACACACAAGGCATAAAATTTAGCAGGGATTTAGCAGCTATCACGCAAAGCACTCACTTGTGCTACTGCCAGACTCGTGACAGTACAACATAAAGCTTGCTTTGCCCGTATCCCACAGCTCCAAACGTGCAGCAAGACTGAGGTTGCACAGCCAAGGAGGAAGTGAGCACATTCCCATCCACACCCATGGCGCGGTGCGTGCCAACCCCCTTAACGGTGTGGAAATGACAAGCCAATCCACAGCATGAATTATTTCAGGTCAAAATGGGAATGCGATCCTGTATGGGGGCAGAGCCAAAGCGAGCAGAAGAGAGCAGAGGACACCTCAGCTGTAGGGACATTTTGGTCTGAAATCTTTAAAGAGAGTTTCTATTGCAAGTACATACACTTCTCACTTGCTTCTCACTTACGCACATATTGTATGTGGATTTAGCCAAAGCACTAATTCCAGATTCATTGATCACTGCAAAACATTCACAATTAAATCAGTCTGTCCACAACGCTCATAAATACTTGGTGAATGACAGCTAACTGTTTATGTGAAGGCATACAGATATCCATATGTTCCACAACACTCCTGACAAAAACAAAGTGCTGAAAAGACTGAAGCAGGCTGACATTCAGTGAGTATTTCAAAACATATTTGCTCCCTCTCTTAGCAGCTTTCACTGGTTGGAGCACAAACAGATCATCATTTCCTACCACTTTTTATTTCATTCTACAGCCAGCATATAATATACTCACAGAAAATAAAAGACACATCTAAATTTTCCAGTCAGCTGCAGATATTTTCCCCACGTATAGCAAGTGACATTGTAAATTACTGTCATTTTACAAAGCCAGATTATTCTCAGAACAAAGGAAAGACACGCAGCCATTAGGAAATACTGTGGTTCAAGCTGGAGTGCCCACAGCATTTCACTGAGAGCTTGGGGACCCCTCTGCACCCACTTGCCCATTCCTAACTCAAAAATATCCAAGGGTTGCAGCAGCAGGGATGGGAACATCCACAAAGACAGGACAGAAGGCAATGAGCTCACTCTCCCTACTGTCACCGCCAGAAAATCCCAGTGGTTTAGAGGCAAAAGCACGACTGCTGCTGAAAGAAAGATCCAGCCATAAGAAGCATGTGTGCTGTACCTCAGTGAGGCAAGGTGCTCACACAGCTCCCACTGCCCCAACACCCAGCTGATTTCCATTGAAACAGGCCAGAAGGAACATCCCGATTTAAATTTAGTGCACTTCTGTGCAGTTCTACAGGATCAGATTGAAAAAGAGCAGTAGAAATGTAAGGCAAACTAAATGTACTGATGCCCTGGAATGTAACTTCTTGTTTTTTCTTAAGATGGAGCACGTGAAATAGTTCTTGGGTGGCAAACACCCCATGTAGGTGTGGGAAGGGAGAGGACTAATTCCCCTCACTGCTCAAGGCTACCTGGTAAAGGCTGGGACGGGCAGCAGCCAAAGATCCCCTTCAGGTGCAGGAGCTAACTGTGGTAGTGTTTTGCCCATGTGGAGGACTCCTGCCTTGCCCAAACATCGACAAGGACAGGACTGCTCAGATCCAAATGGAGAGAAGAGGACGTGAGGTTGAGTGCTCCCACTTTTACCCGCAAACTCGGTGCCCCCATCAGCACCCTGCAGCATGGTTCATCCACCCTACATGGTGCACTAGCACTCCATCAGCCACAGCCTTCATCGTGCTTCACGAGCCAATTACTATTTGGAGGTCTCACATGATTTATTCATGAACAAAAACCAACAAAAACAAAATAAAACACAAAGCCAAACAGTTAAGCATGCATCCTAGAGAGTTTTTGGATACTAATTGCAATGCTGATTGCTCTCCAGATTAAAACAAAGACTGGCTCACATTCGGCTGCTGGTGGGTTTACCACTGTATTGCTCCCAGCTACCACTGTACTGCAGGAGGCTAGGCTGTGCCAAGAAAAACACTGACAACAGTCTAACAATTCAAGTGTTCAGACAACACAGGCCATAAAATACCTTCTATCTGATGTTTGTTTCCTTTGAATCCCTAGATTAAAAAGCATGAGAAAAGTTAGCTGAAATTAATTTAGCTGAAAAGAAAATAAGCAGACAGGGTGGCAGGAAATGAGCGATTTAAAAACCTAACACAAACAGTTAGAAAAATAGATTCCTACTGAATTGAGATGACTTCTGAGAGGATCTTAAGCAATTGCTGAGCCAGCCCAGACCATCGGATTAATATGACACAATGGCACGTGCTTCGGGGGTACAAGAATCCAATGGAAATTATACAATTGTCCAGATGCAGAGAAAATTTCTTCTTAGTCGCAGTTAGCAAGGAAACTATATCTGAGGTATAAAATCTAACACTTAAGGACTATGATGTCTCAGAAATACTGCTCTGTCATGACTTCCTTCCCTCAATTTCATGATACGCTTTCACTTGACACATCTTGTTTTAGTCTGTAGGTACCCGAGTGACACAAATCAAGTTGCTCTTCTTTGGGCAAAGCACCCAGACCATTCTAGCACATACTTAGAAATGACATTAAAATAATAAATACCCGTTTTTTTCAGAAGGACTACAGCTTTTGGTTTCAATGAGGTAGAAATTGATTATTTTCTCATTATGTTATTAAAAACGTCCCTGCTCAACTTAAAGTTTCATTCCCCTTTAATCTCATTGGGCTGATGACAGCACACGTGTTGCAGTTGTTAGCAGAAAGTAAATTTACCTGTTTGATTTACACTGCTGTATCTCAAGATCTCTTATCTTCTCCTAATAAAAGGAGTGTGAATGGTACAAAAGCTTCCCCGACTGCTTCTGTTGGGATTGTACTGACCATTTCTGCAAACCATCAGCATTGCCAGAGCAAGTCCCAGAGAGGAGACAGGACTGAAGGAGCAGCTGGAACAGAAGGTCTGGTCAATAAGCATGAGTTCGCAAAGGAATGTGGCAGCATATGGGCTATTTCTGGCTAAGGAACTCCTCTCCAATGGTCTGTGCCCCTGACCTAGAATACAGATTTGAAGAAAGCGGATGTACCAGGTAAAAAAATCAGTGATACCACCTGCAATTAAAAAAGCTCTATCTCACATCGTATGGATTCCTTAAACATTTCTTCCCCACCCCCAAAACAAGGCTTACTACATGACACAAGGCATGCAAGTGGCTGGGTTACCGAAGAAAACAAGCAAACCAGAAAGACAAATCCACAGGAATCCACAGACTTCGTTACTCTGCTGAACACTGTACAGTTTGCTCACTCTTGATCTTAAGACATTTGGATTAGTATTTAGAGGTAAGAGGATCAATTAAGCAACGTCACATGACAGTGCCTATCTCTGAGTGTGCTTCCCTTTGCAGGAACCATGCCATACAGCCTGGGACTGATGTCAAAAGCGACACAGAACTGAAGCAGGGCTTGAAGACACTTTGTGTCCTGTCTCTAAAGGCATTCCAAAAATAATGAGAAGAGATCAACTAGGAGGATGTTTCAGAGATGGCATTAAAAATTAATAGAGATCTTTGTCTTTCAAAGTTTTATCATCTCTTGGACAGTAAAGAGTAGGAGGATAAAGCTCCTACTCATTCATTTTGCCATGGAAAGAGAGTGCCAGATGATCAGCTGATACCAATTATACATTATTGGTCAAGATTAGAGAAGGAAATGAAATATGGGGGCAGACTGATCTGATTTCTAGAAGCACTGAACTGGAGCAGATGTCAGCATCAAGTCCTGCATCTCTTCTTTCCTCCCACGTCTTTTCCTCCTCTGAATGGTAGCCCATGAAGGGAAATCTTGGCTTCTCAGTAAGTTCACATAATTCTTCCACATTTCACAATAACAGTATATATTCTTTTGCATTCTGACAGTGTGCAGAGGCCACACAAGTCCCCAGTGAACTGAGGGTGTTAACCTCCGCTCCATTTTTCTCATCATGTGCATATGGAAAAGAATATTTACTGGCTGCTTAGAAGATTCAGCACAGAACATTTACTCATGTCAGAAAAATGGGAAAAACCCTACACTATAAAGCTCTCTTCCGGGGTTAGATTATTTTTTCAACACAAAAGTTATTTTCTGAAAAAGAAACCTCATTTATTGCCTCTATTTTTTTTTCTGATTAATTATTCACCAAATTCCACTACTCTTTCACATTATGTCACTATTTGCCCAGAAATATTTTTTCTGCTCACTCAGATACTTTCTTCTTTGCATGTCTTTATTTTATTTTTCTTGGTTTTCTAGTCATTCTCAGTATTTCCAGAGCTGTCAAGAAAGAGACAACACTTCAAATATATTTTAGGACTTGAACACAATGAGGCTGTAGCAATGAATATATCATGATGAACATGCTTTAGATAAATAGCTAATCAGTATTTTACTTACATGTTATTAGCTGGAAGATAATAATTACACAAATGTGAAAGAATCCTATTACAGAATTCACAAATGTATTCTTTCATATTTGAATTATATCAGGCTCCAGTTTTGTATCACTGTATGACTCCTTCTTATCCTTAGTTTTTGCATCCAGGTGCTCTATTCTCTTTAATGATGAGTTTTTAATTTAAAAGTGACAGCTCATTCAGCTGTTCATTCACAACTGCATCTGCTATAGCAATGAATCTTTTGGTTGTGCGATCACTTGCTAATGTCAACACATAGCAGGAGGATGTAGTCTGATGGCAAACACATACATTTAAGCTACATGAAGACAGCAATTAAATAAAATCTAATCAAAGTAGGTTTTTACATGCTGGAGCAGAAGAAAGAAACTTCATGTCACTACGGTGACAATGGGAGGGGGAGGGAAGAGATGACATAGAGAAGAAGCTAGTTTTCCATGGCAAACTGCTGTTTGCTGCAATATGGAACAAATATAAAAGCTGTACTCCCATTTCCACCCTTGGGTGTCTGCAGTTTAATGAATCAGATATCTAGGAATTGCTTGTTTCATTCTCATAATGCAGAAATCAGGCAAGTATACTGGAGACAAGGTAGCTTAAAACCATTCCCCCATTCGGACTGAGGTGTAGTTGCACAATTAGGATCTTTCCTGTTACGAAAGGATCTTTCACACCTTAAACATTACTTTCTTAGTTGACAAAGCTTTACTGAGCATCCTACATTTTCTTGAAGTTTCACTCTCTGGAGCCACGTGACTGACACAATCTTTAGCTTTTCCCTTACAAAAGAGTATACATTTTTAGCTCTCATGGTGAAAACAAAAAAAAAAAAAAAAAGCTTTGAAATGTGAAGCAATTTCACTCTTAAAAGTTAGAATCCAGGAGAAAAAAATAACATCACTTTAAAACCATTTCACTTCAAAGCTTTTCATGAGTACTTCTAGAGAAGTGGTTGATGCCCTGTGAATGTCAGCATTCAAGAGGCATTTGGACAATGCCCTCAATAACAAACTTTAACTTTTGTTTAGCCCTGAAGTGGTTAGGCACTTGGACTCAATGATCTTTGAAGGTCCCTTCCAGCTGAACTATTCTATTCTATTCTAGCCATCTGATTCTTTTGAATTTATTTATTACTATAAGTTTGGCAATAGCAGAAAATACTGAAATGAAAATAGTGAAAAGATTCTTTATATCTGAAAAAAAAAAAGTCAATATAGCAGGGAAAAGGAAGATCATGCATTGTTTCATGCTAGACAATATAACGTACTGAAACGTATGTGTCTTTGGTATCTCCCTCTGAGTTTATCTAGTACCGGATACCTCTTTACCGGCAGGAAAATAAAAGCATATTAGAAAATATTTTTTAAAAAACACACTTTTCAAACAGTTCTAAAGAAGTGTCCAGATTTCCAGAAATTATACATATTGACATTCTGTCTGGAAATTGAAATTTTCATTGGCATCAAAATTATAGATCTACAATGCCATGCTAAAAAACTCAATACTTCCAATTCCTAAACTGACTTCTCTTTATGAGGTCTGCTCTTAATTTAACATGCAATATTACAAAAGAAGTGTAATTAGAGATAGTCCTAAGGTGCAAAATTTGAATTTCTGTTTTGATCCAAATTGCTCTAGTAACTTACTTTTAAGACTAGAAGCATGGGGTAAGCCCATATTGACTCCTACTTTTTCATGGGCTATTAAATTATTCCATTTCCCAAAAACTATCCACAGGGTTGGATGCATTGGAAAGTAACTTTATAAAAGTATTTGTCTTGGCTTCTAAATATACCGTTGCTCTACAGTTAGAGAAATTCTATGATGTATGTAAGCTACCTTCACCCATGCTGATAAATAAATACATTTCAGGTTTGTTTGAAGGGCTTCTCCAAGTGGAGTATATTTCAAAGTTTACTTTTCCTAGAGAACAAAAGACCAAATAGGTATGAAAGCTACAAAGCAAAGGTCAGCTCCCAAGGGTGTGGTTTGAAAAAAAAGTAACAACCATAAAGTTTCTATGATGCTTAACTACAGCACAGCTCAAGAGAAGTTTTACATGAATTTCTCCCCAGTAGGATTTCCTATTTAAATTTTTATGCAAGCATGATAGTAGGAACAATAAGTGTAGTAAAACTGTTATTTTATTAGGAACAGGCATATTGGGAAGCATAAGACTAGCAAAAGACTATGTTCAGCAAAAGTGGATCTTTTTTGTCAAGAAAAAGAACAAGGGAAATGATCAGTGGACTTTTGGCTTTTGAAATACTGCAGTAGAAATATATTTGAATAACATTTTCATTTAGCAAATTACAAATAGAAGAGTTGATTCAGCTAAGTTCCCAGCACTTTCAACAAAGATTACAGATAAAATGTTCAAAAGTCATAAGGATTATTGAGTTACAAACTCAATTCCCAGAGTGACTCAGGCACTTGAAAGATATTATGTCAATGCCTTTAAATAGTTCAGACTGTTGAATTGTTTGACTTCTAATGTTCCCAGACTCCAAGAGCACCCGAGCACCCCCTTCCTTTTTTTCTTTCTTTCTTTATTATTATTATTATTATTTTTTACATAAAGTAAACTCCTCACAACCCCATTTATTTGCCAAACTCAGCAAATTGACTGAAAAGTAACTAGGATCACACAGTCTTGATATCTTTGCAAGTTTCTGTAAAACAGAGTCTTTAGTAAGGAAGGAGGATCACTGGCAAATATATACTGGTGATCCTCTATTAGACCTGGAGATAAACTTAAGTATTTGATCTATCAGGCCTGACTATGGAAAATTAATCAATAGATAGATAGATAGGCAGACAGACAGACAAATGAGGAGGCCTGACTATTCACAAAGCATATTGTAATTAATAACACTGAGGTGTTTCTCATCTACACATGGCTGAACTTGAGATTTACCATAGGTATATCACAAAATTAAGAGATTGTTCATGTGCAAGAGATCCGTCTCTAGGATGTTTGCATACCAGATTTTTGGTAGGTGTACAGAAGGCTGATGAGGAAGCAAAACTGTCATGCTTCCTGTGAGCCAGTGACTTCTTGACTCGTTGCATATACATGGAGAAGATTAGAACACAGTGGTCACACAGCTGTGCTCTGTTTATATAACAAACAACATGATTTTCCCCTGGACTACCTGGTATGGTGTCCACCTTGGATTTTTAATCTCTGTATTCTCACTAAATTGGAGCATATAAAATTCTCTAAATTCTAGAGAGTCTTCTAGATACCCCAAAATCTAATTCATTTATTTATGTTGCTAACAATCAGTTTATGCCTTGGTTTCTTAATGTTTACTCCTGTGAGATATATCACTGAAGTCTACAGAACATCTTATACAATTAAGGACAGTGTGTTCAGACACCTCGAGAATTCACACTGCTGCTTTCAATGTTGTTTAAAAAGAAGGTGTGAAAATAGCTGCAATCAGTGAAGAGGAAATACCTTCTTGGCATATTATGGTGATGTACTCTAGAGAATAGTCATGATTACTATAATTATTTTAGGTAGAGATTGTTTATGTTACCATTGAGATAATTGCTTAAACAGAAAAATGGGGAATTAAGAACTAGAAAATCTCTTAAATCTGCTCAAAACAAATCAAGTTAATTTTAGTGAATGTTTACATCTTTCATCTAAATAGATAGTTTTATTACTTTTTTTTTTTTTTTAAATAAGGACAGCTTTGAGAAAAGCCAGTAAGTAAAAAAGTAATTCCTAGTCTAAGTGTTTTAGGTATATGGACATCATCTCCAGAAAAAGTTCTACAAAAGAAGTCTCACTTTGTGAATCTCTCTTTACCATCTTGCAGGTGTGCAGTACAAAGGCTACAAAAACATCAACAGCATTATCTTAAAAATACTATGTGACGTGACTGTTAAAAAGAAATGTGTTTCTTTTGCAGAAGGTAGGATAGTACATTGCAAACAATTATGCAAATGACATCTGTCAAAAGTCAGACTATGTTAAAGAGTTAGCTAGAGTTTTAAAAGTACACTGAAAAGTTTTAAAAGTTTAAAAAATGAAATAACAGAATATAATCCATATCTTGTAACAAGCAGAAGATCCATCACCTTCTAAGATGGTGTCTCAAGAATTTTCTGTGACACATGATGCATTTGCCCCTGGAGAACAGGGTAATCTCACCTGACACAGAAAGCGTTAGTGTAAACGAGTACTGTACTAGTACATAACACTGCCAGGCTTTACAGATATGGCCCAGGGTTTGAGTTAGAAGCAGAAATTCCTCACAGATCACAGCTATTAAGGCACCCCGATGAGGAAATGGTAAATGGGATAACAGTCAAAGAATGGGGACTTATTCACTTTGATCTCATTTCACATTATACTCACTGCATGGGTGGGTGGGGGTGTGTCTTGAAATTATTTCCTTCTCAGTGACACAAATAAATAAATAAATGAATAAATTAGGCTACTTTACACCCTAAACAGCATGTTAAATACGAGGTATTGTTTGTTAGCAGGCAATCAGAAAAAGCTTTACTCATAGTAATTTGTGCCTGAGCACGATGGACAACACATAGTTGCTTACAGCAATATTTGAATAGAAGTGGATATTGCAATGAAATCCATGAAGTTAAACTCATTTAAAACTAAATTTGATCTTTTTCTATTTCAGTATGTAATACTGACCAAAATATTTTAGCTTACACAGTATTAGAAATATATATATATATATGTAAACACAACCGTTTGTTCATAACTTTTTAAACAATAGGTTTGTTCTTTGAAAATATAATGCAATTTTTATTCTGGCTTTCCTGTAATCCAGACTTTTCTTTCAAAGTCTCACTTTTCATCAGAGCAGCAAAGAAAACTCAATTTAGGACAGAAACTTAGGCATGCAGTATATATCAGATGAAACTGAAAACACATTTCTTCCCCATTTCCCACACTATAAACAACACAAATGCTTCAACACACACATGCATAAATTCCACAGTCGCCACCACAAAATAACAAAACAAGGGAAGGAAAGCAACCTCAGTTCCCCTGTCTTCTCGGGGCTCAGGACCCACTTTGCCTTAAGCCAAGTGCGTACATGGGAAGCCAACCTCACCTGCTGGCCATTGCTCCTTGAAGGAAGCAAAGCGTTGTATTTTGAGGCCCTTCTGACATACTTCTCTACCCTCAGATCCCTACTTATCAATTAAATAACAGCCAGAGAGTAAAAAGACTAAATTGAGATATCATCTGGAAGGCTATAATTCTGTTATAAGCATTAAACAGCAACCAGAATGAGATATTACCCTTTTGTTCATAGTCTCTGAAGGGAAGGCAGGGAATCGGTGTCACTTCTGCTCTGTACATCACATTTACCTATGATATTATTCAAAAAATTTACATAATAGTAATCACAGAACAAATCCACATTAACTCCCACGAGATGTGCTAAGGAAGGCTATAAACTAATCCTTGTCATATGTAAGGCCTGAGCAAGCAGAGCAAAGGAAGGTGTAAACAAAACATCAATTAATCTAATTTCTCTGATACGACATAAGTAAAGTACACCTTCAAAGAGAAGAAACATTTTCTAAGCTATTGCAAGTTTTGCACTGAGAATGTCACACAGGGGAGAAGGCAATCAGCCACCACTCCCCTGCTGCTGAGCACAGCACTAAGGCTCATGGAGTCCAGACCCCGTGGGTGAGGAGCATGGCTACCCGCCTAGGAAACCTTGAGGAGAATAAAGTGGGCTCACCTGTGAGGCCTAGCCTGTCAGCACTTAACCTGAGGAGCTCAAGGAACCCTGATGAAGTCAGAGGGAGCACCTGAGTACTGAAAACTTAAGCACTTGCTTACATTCTTTGTGGGATGGGAGACCAAAACAGTCACCACGCAGGCTGCTAGAGTTTGTTGTTTTGGTTTTTTTTCTTCCCAAAAACAAGGAAAGGTGCTTGGCAGGGCTCTCCCCAAGTCCCTCCGATTGCACCACTGCACCCATTTTTCCCTGTCTTCCCAAACTCAAATTACCCAACACCTGCAAAACACAGCGAGCATTCAGACTGCACTGTTTCTTTTAAAATAACCTCTCCAGGATCAAACCCTGCAGCCTCTCACAGCTCCTGGCTGAGGCAACGCTCCCAAAATGATGTCAATGGGAGCTTTGGCCAAGAAAGAGCTGTAGGATTCAGCTATATGTGAAGAAAGTTCGCGAAATTATGGAGCAAGCTATCAGGATAAGACTTTATATTTCAAACATATATTTATTCTTTTTACTAAATCACCAGAGAGTGTGGGGAGGAGTGGGGGATGCCACTATAGAAAACCATATGGTATTTGGATTTCCAAGCCAGAATTGTGCATAATAAATATTTATAGAATCCAGTGGTATTCTCTTCTTTCTGTTTATTCTTTACATGTCACCCAGAGAAACTCTGGCCAAGCACCAATCAAATATCACAGCAAGTTACAAGCAATCTAAGCATGGGGGAAAGAGGGAAAACAGATCGCCAGTAGGCTCATAATTAGCAACCTAGACCTGGAAGGAGGTGCTTGAGAAGTGTCTCTGATGTGTCTGGATTCCAGCACTCACCACACATCATGAGTGGTTTAGGAAATTGAGTTCTCAGTCTCTGCAAGGGGTAGGGAAGATATACACAATGTTTTTGGCTAGAGCAAGCAGGGGCATATGTGGAGCAGCTGCAAAAGCAGACATCCGTCTACATTCAGAGACCCATACAGGAACAAAAAAGCATCTCTTGGCGATGACAGCTAGCTTGCTCCTGGCTTCTGATGGGAATGTTTTGTCTCCTTACCTGTGGCATGTGGGGCTGTTGTGTTTATTTTGCTTCAGGCAAAAGCAACGCAGGTTGTCCTCCTTATCACTTTGTGACTGAAGAATAACTGAAGGAGCTATTGAAACAGACAGAAGATCGGCAATATATATCAATAGGAGCCAATCTTCTTATCCAGGGCCTAGCTATGGCATAGTAATAGATTCTCTTCTGCTGTCTTTCCCTCACAGTCTTATTGCCTTCCCTACTCCTACCTCCTTATCCTTTCTTTTTTTTTTTTTTTGAGGTGTGATAGCTACCAGTCCCAACCTACCATTTCCTTCTTCAGAAATAGTAAAAGGATTAATCATAGAATCATACAATGATAGAATATCCCAAGTTGGAAGGGACCCGTAAGGATCATCAAGTCCAACTCCTGGCACCACACAGGTCTACCCAAAAGTTTAGACCATGTGACTAATTGCACAGTCCAATCGCTTCTTAAATTCAGATAGGCTTGGTGCAGTGACTACTTCACTGGGAAGCCTGTTCCAGTGTGCAACCACCCGCTCGGTGAAGAACCTCTTCCTGATGTCCAGCCTAAACTTCCCCTGCCTCAGCTTAACACTGTTCCCACAGGTCCTATCACTGGTGTTTATGGAGAATAGGTCACCTGCCCCTCCACTCCCCCTCGCGAGGAAGTTGTAGATTGCGATGAGGTCTCCCCCCTCAGCCTCCTCTTCTCCAGGCTGAACAGGCACAGTGCCCTCAGACGCTCCTCATATGTCTTCCCCTCTAGGCCCTTCACCATCTTCGTTGCCCTCCCCTGGACACTCTCCAACAGTTTAATGTCCTTTTTGTACTGCCTAGAACTGCACACAATACTCGAGGTGAGGCCGCACCAGCGCCGAGTAGAGCAGCACAATCACCTCCCTCGACCGACTAGCAATGCTGTGCTTGATGCATCCCAGGATATGGTTGGCCCTCCTGGCTGCCAGGGCACACTGCTGGCTCATATTCAGCTTGCTGTCAACGATGACCCCCAGATCCCTCTCTGCGGGGCTGCTCTCCAGCGTCTCGTGGCCCAGTCTGTACGTATAGCCAGGATTGCCCTGTCCCAGGTGCAGGACCCAGCCCTGGCTTTTGTTAAACCTCATGTGGTTGGTGATCGCCCAGCTCTCCAATCTGTCCAGATCTCTCTGCAAGGCCTTTCCACCCTCATCCAAGTCCACAACTCCTCCAATTTTAGTGTCGTTGGCAAATTTGCTCAAAACACCTTCTAGTCCTACATCCAAATCATTTATAAAAATATTGAAGAGGACTGGACCTAAAATGGAGCCTTGAGGGACCCCACTAGTGACCATCTGCCAGCCAGATGTGGCCCCATTTACCACAACCCTTTGAACCCTGCCCGGCAGCCAATTGCTCACCCATCCTATGATGTTTTTGTTAAGTTGTATGCTGGACATTTTGTCCAGTAGGATCCTATGGGAAACCGCGTCAAAAGCTTTGCTGAAGTCCAAAAAGATCACATCAGCTGGTTTCCCTTGATCGACTAGATGGGTGAACTTGTCATGAAAAGAAATCACATTTGTTAGGCAGGACCTACCCCTCATGAACCCATGTTGGCTGGGACCAATGACTGCATTGTCCCCCAGGTGCGCTTCAGAAACTTAAAGGATCATCCTCTCCATAATTTTACCAGGCACTGACATGAAACTGACAGGCCTGTAATTGCTAGAGTCTTCCTTCTTACCCTTCTTGAAAATTGGCACAACATTTGCCAGCTTCCAGTCCACTGGGACCTCTCCAGATTCCCAAGATCGTTGAAAAATAATTGAGAGAGGTCCCGCGATGATGTCAGCCAGCTCTTTAAGCACCTTGGGATGGATCCCATCCAGACCCATGGACTTGTATGGATCCAGGTGGAGCAGCAAATCCCGCACATGTTCAGGGTCGGTTGGGAGTTTGTCATTCCCACCGTCATGGTCCTCCAGCTCAGGTACCCTGGGTCCCGAAGCCCATCATCAGTGTTGAAGAAAGAGGCGAAGAAGGCATTAAATGTCTCTGCTTTGCGTATGTCATTGTCTGTGAGGAGACGTTCCCCATCTAGTAACGGACCTATGTTTTCTTTAGTTCTCCTTTTTCTGTTCACATATCTGAAAAATCCTTTTTTATTCCTTTATATATTTTTATTTAATCCTCCCACAGACATGGCCAGCTTCAACTCTTGTTGGGCTTTGGCCACACGAATTTTCTCCCTACAAATGTGAACAGCATCCCTGTATTCCTTCCTCATCGCGTGGCCCTCCTTCCAGCAGCCATACACTTTCTTTTTTTCGCCTAAGCTCCAGTAGAAGATCCCTGGTCAGCTAGGCCAGCCTTCTGCCCCACCTGCCTGACTTCCGATATTTTGGAATCGTTTGATCTTGTGCTTTTAGGAGGCAGTACTTAAAGACTGACCAGCACTGATGGATGCCAACGCCTTCAATATGGACTGTGTTAACAGAAGAAGGCTAGCTCAGTGACTGACGTGATCCTCTCTGCTCTGGAATTTTAACAGGCTTTGTGCATTCAGTTTTCTCTCTCTCTCTCTCTCTCTCTTTTTTTTTTTTTTTTTTAATTGCCAGAGTAGCCAGGAAACAAGCACAGTGACTGCTACTTGTTCATAACTAACCACTAGTTAGCTATGTTTGAATGAGCCATTTTCACTGGGTCCAGCCTGGACTGAAAAAAAAACACAACAGTTTTAAGCCAGTGAGATGGACAATGATTTCTGAAAAACATTTTTAGTCATATTTAGAGCAGAGTAGAACAGAACTTTCCAGACATTTTCATGAATATTTGGGTGTCATCTAAACGTGCACCAATAATGAACAGTGGCAAAAAAAAAAAAAAAATTAAAAAATAATAAAAAAAAAACACAACACATCCTACTTATCCGTAAATCTACTTGCTTTGGTTCTTCAGTATAAAAGCAAGCTTGAAGACGCAGTGTAAGATGACAGTTTGCATGATGTGCAGATGTTACACATACTCAGCATTTTAAAGCATGTTTCTTGTAGGACAGCATAACACAACAGAACATTTTTCATAATTTTCCAAATTTCTCCAAAACTTTCTGCAGAAATTGCAAAAGGAACTGCAGTCAAGGTGGTATTGGACAAAGATGATGACTACTATACTGTGCTACAATCAGCTTATTTGTAATTTCTCAAAAAACAATCAATAGCAAAAAGACCTTCATTTAAATCTATCAAACCCAGATACACTCCATTTAATTGCAAAGCTCTTAACTCTAGTCATTTCCTGGACATAAAGCTACTTTACTCAAGCTCCAGCATTTTTAATTTCTCTAGCACTGAAAAGCAGCATGCTCAGCTCACAAGTAATGCTTACATAAAAGCCTATCCATCAGATCTCTTGGTATCTCTGTGTTGTTCAGGATATGAAGACAACAGAAATGTAAACACTATACTATTGCAGAATAAACATCATGTAACCACAAAGCAGTGATGACATAACCTTTATATTATCTAGGCTGAATTTTCCGCAACGTAGAATGAGTCTCCACATCTCCTTCTGCTCCTCAATCCACTCTAAAACAGCTTGTTTAGAAGAACATTTTGTAAGAATTTTCCAGTTTTTAAGCAAAGACATATTCCTCCTTAGGACATCACTTTCAATGGCTTTCTTTTTGTGTATCTAAAAATCTTGCTTCCTCCTGGCATAAGAATATCCTTGCTCAAACAACACATTTCAATGCTGTGGATGTTTCAGAGCTGACTCAGGTGTGCCTAAGACAACAGCTTGCAGAGGATATGTTTTCAAATAGCAAAACATGTTGCTGCTGTTTCTTTTCTTAGTGTTGATACACAGAATACGAGAACAGGAGAACATGAGAATATGAGTACAGGATCAGACATAACAGATCTAGCCCACTCTCCTGTCTCTCTCATTGGTTATAAAGGGATGCCTATTGGGGAGAGCAAAACTAGGGAAACCATGTAGCAATACATCCTCAGAATAATCTCTCAAATTTGATGGATCTGCAGATCTGGGATTCCTACTTATGTGAATGAAAGCTAAGTGCACTGCATCCAAGTACTACATATACCAATGTGTCACACTTCATTTACTTTGGAAACCACTCCTTTAAGAAATTATGATCTTAAGCAATCAAATACAATATGATATTAAGCACATACTGCTACAAAGCACTATAAAGCAGACTTTGTATATATATTACTCATGGATCTGTTAGTCAGCTTGCTACTGCTGATATACTCACACCATACAAAGATTGTGTCAAAATACAAATAAGAAGATGAGTTGTTAAAAAAACAACAACACAAACACAAACTTTAATTGTTCCACCTGTTCAAAGAAGTTTTTTTTTTTTCCCTTTTTTTTTTTCATCTCTGTAAAAGCTGAGATGAAAACACTTTCCCTTCTACGATTATACCTAACCAAGTACTTTCAAATCTTCACCACATCTTTGCTAATGTGCTGCTTCAGTTAAAGTTAGTCCAAGCTGACAGCCTCCCAAGGTGCAAACTGTCAGCTATTTCTTCCATTTAAACTGGAATGGAAATACTGGGATCTGCCGAGTAAACTTTTCTAAATATTTGCCTCCCCTCAGGCAGGCTTCTCAGCTGTGCATTAAGATTTCTCTGTATTTCATGTGGTACATATTTTGCACATGCACAGGTATTGTGAGTTCTCCTTGTTTTGAAACACCTCACAGTTTGGAAATTGCTTTCTAACAGACCACAAATAAAACTACTAATAAGCTCTGCTTAAATAAATTGACCTTTTTCCATTGGAAGTTTCAAACCGCAGACCCAAGATATCAATTCACTCTAGCACTCTTCAAAACTGCCTTTTTTTTTTTTCCCATTCAGACTGAGACAAGCAGCGCTAGCAGGTGCTAATTCTTAATCTTAAAAGATGATTAGGGCAATGAAAGAATTGATATTTTACTATAGCGTCCTTCTGAAATGTATGATATGCTGACACTCATAAAGAAATCAAATTGAAAAAAGCACAACTTATTAAAAAGAACCCCTCAATGATATTAAATCTTGCAACTGAGAATGTGTAATGTTTGTTTAAGATTCAGCTTTGCTGTGCTGTTATAAACACTCTACCTCTAAATAGACGACATCCAGTAAGGTGTCCCAGTTAAGAAATTTCTGTGTGATTCTTGATAGGGTACTGCATCATCTCAAATCATACGTGTTTATGAACCACAACCCCTCCCATTATCCTGCAACAATGTGGTATCACAGTTTTCCTTTCAATCAATTACTACTGTGCCTTATGATATCTACACATGGGTTTAAAAGAAGCCAGACATTAATTCTTACATTTGCGGTAGAAGAGACATATTTTGATTTGGTGATCTGATCAAAGTCTTAAAAGTTTTCTGACTGGTGGGAACCTGTGAAATGAAAATGCCCGTGTTTCCTCAGATCATTTGGGCAAGTTACAAAATGGTAAATATTCCATATCCATTTGGATTTTCAAGTTGTGTAAAAAACATATGGCAACAAACTGGGTAATTTTTTTTGGCTGTTTAAAAATGTTTGGCCAAACCCTTTACAGGGATGACTGTATGGGTATTAAGAGATTTACAGTAGAAACTAATTTGACCTCTATGCATTATTTGGAGGAGGAAAAGTGCTTTTATTATTCTGTAATGTTTTAATTTTAAACTAACCAGAGCGTCTAAAGCTACAAAGCTACTCACAGTACCAGTGAAAAGCTAAAATTCACTGAGACAGAGCTTTGTCATAGTGAAACATTATTTGCCTTCCTACATTTCCTTTGAAAAACTAAAATAATATGTATCAATGTTCGCAGCTATTTACGACTGTGAGAACAAAAAATATAATCTATGTACTACCATGTCTACTATGTTAAAAACAGCACTTCTTTTTTGACAAATATAGTATTTAACATGGAAATCTAGTATATTTAGCTGAACAAGTCAACCAGGCAGACCCTGTGAATACTCAGTTGGGGTCATACACAGATGCTTTCAAAATGGTCTTAGAAAGAAAGAAAATTACAAATTATTAGGGCACTAACATGTCTTTGGAAACTTCCAGTAGATGTGCTTTCAGAGAGATGGGGGACAACCTTTCAGAACTCATAAGTCTTCTAAGACCTGGCAGCTATTTAGAGTCCTTCCTCTCAGGTGCCAGATTTTTAGGTGAAGATCAGAGAAAGGCAAGCATTTATTTATTTATTTATTTATTATTATTCAAATTATGTTAGTTAGACAGAATTCTCCTAGAAAAGGATGATACAGAAAAAGCTTTTCACATACTGCTGCCAAGATATGAGAATCGTAATGACAAGTAGGAGCTAGCATACTTAAACTTAAGCATTAGTCTTGTTTTTAACAGAAACTTATGTTATGTTTTATTGTAACAAAAACTTTATGCATGGTAAATTTGAGAAAAAAAAAAAAAGAAAAAAGGCAGCTTGCCTTCTCTTTGTGAGAAAGTAAGCAAGAAAGTAGTTATTTTCTGTTTTATATGATTAATATGGCTACTTATTGACTTCAGAAAGACTGTATCATCTGTAGGGTTTGCTGAGATGTCCCAGGCAGTATACACAGTATGCATTCATGCAACATGGAGAAGGGAAATCCCTTTTTGTCCAGTCAACAGAGATCCAAACACATTGGTGTACAGCTGCAAGCTACTCTATTAAGGGAAAACAGCAAAACATTATTCAAGTGGGGAACAGATTCTTCTGCTTACCATTTGTAGAAGAATAAATACAAGATTGAGCAGTTCAACTTCAACACCAGATTACTCTTTACTGGGCTTGGCCTAGTTTAAGTTCCAAGAGAGACATATGTTTCTGGTATGATGACCTTGCGGTTAAGTTTGGCTGCAAGAAGTTCTTGCACTTGAGGAATGCTGAATTCTGAATTTTCCTCTGATGCTAAACAGCTCTCTGCCAGCTTTGGTCCTCTTTCAACTTCATTTACTTTTGTCAACTAATATGTCACAGGTTAGAAGTTTCGTGGAAAAAATAATACGAGTGAGAGCAATATTTTCATTCATAAGTAAGACTTCTGCCCAAATAGCATGTCACCTTTTTTAATACTAACATGCTATATAGTCGCCAGCAGAAAAATATAGTGAGCCAAGTTCATATGGTGAATAAGCTGCTTCAGATCACAGACTGGGAAAACAGAAGAGGACATAAAGTGAGAAGCTGAACATATATATGCATGATACTGCATAACTTCCTCTCTAAATTTGAGGTTATAGATACATTTGATCAGCAAAAATAAATAATTCTGTAAACTTGCCCATGCACTTTTTCTCCCTTCTCTTTTTGCACTGTTAATGAAACAAACTTATGGCTTACCTTTCAAAACCAATCTGCCGTAATGTTTTCTCCCATGTTGAACCTATACAAAGAGGAGAAAAAACAAACACCCTCAGTAAAGAGCCTTTACTGTATGAACTCTCTTACTCTTCTGTTTTCCTTGTGCAGCTGGAATCTGTATAGTAAGGTGATTTTTCCACCCCGAGAGAAGTACTTGTAAATAACATCTGTTTTCCCCAGAGTGAAGAAGTGTTAAGAGAGGCTACCACCGGGTGACATAACTACGTGTGGGGGGTTGTCAGCCTATATAACTCCTTTACATTGCAAAGCAGCCGGCGATTGCTACAGTTCACTGCGATTCCAGGGGTGGTCTCCTCTCCTCGGAGCAGTGGGATCTGTACATGACTCCTGAAAGCGCTGAGCTGGCATCTCACATCACGCACTCTTCACATTTCAGCTTTTCATTTTACTATAGTGTTCGCCTGATTCTTGCTGAAAGCTTTACAACTCCTTCTGAAATCCAGCCCTTTTATTTTTTAAGCAAAAGCATGAAGATGTATTTCTGCTTTATTGTTTAACTCTTCATAGACATAAAAATGGCTGCAATGGACTCACTCTGTCTCTAAACAACTGAGGACACATCCCCACCAACTGTTCAAATGGGCAGACCCATTAGAAGAATTGCCTTCAGTAGTTCTCATGCACTTAATACAACTTTTACCCAGATTTTCTCAAAAATACACAAACGCCCCAACCCCAGCCACAACCATTAGCTTATCAGTTTTTAGCTCCTGCTATTTTTTTGCTATTGCCAGGGTCATTTTACATACAGGCTACAAACATCATAAATATCTCAAGTTATGCAGGTCTGCAAGGCAAATATACAGGAGGACATGAAACTGGGTCATAGTTTTCTCACTGCCTTTTTACACTCCTGTGGGACGTTACAGACTGTATGTAATGAAAGCAACTACAATTCTTTTTGAATGCTTCATCATACTAAAACTGAAATCAGAGAACTGACAATAACTCTTGCTGTTGATGGAGCCACCTGAAGGGGAACACAAATTAGGAATGAACAGATTCTCTGTGAGTGACGTTCAGTAGCACCAGAGAAAGTCATAGAAAAGCAGCACTGTTGCCCAAAAGTACTGAGAAAGAGGGGAAAGACATGAAGGAAACATCTTTGATTTATATCTGGAGAATTTCAGCATTAAATACATATGGTACAGCGAGTGCCCCTACAATGACTGTAACAAAATCACAGATTATATACTTTCTGCTGACAAAGTCCCACTCACCAAATTAGTATGGGAAAAGTGGGATAAAATATTATCATTCAGAAAAACAAAACAAAACAAAATAGTAATAATAATAATAATAATGATAATAAAAACCTCTGTAGACTGTAGATGTCTCTCTTACCATCATTACCTTCTCATTCAATTAAAGGCATCAGTTCAGAAATCAATGGCCTTCTCTTTGTAGTATGGCATTTATCGCTAATCTGCCATGTTATGTATTTGAATAGGACCTAGTAGATACTCTCCATCTTTGAATCCAGGACACTCACTGCAGATCTAGATAAGAATCTAAAGACTCAACTTTTAAGAAGTTTGGGGTTGTTTGGTTTTTGGTCGTGGTGGTGTTTTTTCGTTTTTTAATCCTATTATCAGAACTATTTCTACTCAATTTATTAAACTTCCCAGGTTAGCCCATGAAGACTGTGATAAATCTCTTAAGTAACGATACATTTTTTCTATACAATTTTACCTAGTACCTGTCTCATTGGAAAATCAGACTGTACAAATAAAAACTGAAGTTAATAAACCCCCAAAAGTTAATTTCCTTATAATTCTATGTTGTGCAGGGCTCTCTTGCCCAGTTCCTAATTGGACAGCCAAAGATGACGTTAACCTGGGCACACAGAAAATAAATTCCTTGTATTAATCTCTGTTTTTTAGGAAGAGGAAAAGAAAGTACGCTGAAGTATACACTCCTAAAATCAACCAAAATTTGACATTTAACTTTAAACAAGAAGGATTTGGGTTGGCTAAGGGGTAGACTCACAGCTGGTTCCAAACTTGGTAAGGAAGAATCTTCATTATATGTTTCTGAAACTGCTTTTTCATTCACCTTCTCACCGCCAATCACTTCAAACTTCAGTCACAGGCACATTTTCAAGGAAAGGCTCTAAAAATCTTTTCTAATGAAAATGTAGGGCAGTGGAGCTTCTCTGTTCGGGACTGTTATGTCTACAGCCAGTAATTAATGTAAGAACACTTTTATTTGTCCCCATTCAGTCCAAAGCAGGCAGGAATTTCAGGCCCATATCCAGCAGAGTACACAGAGATAAAAGGCTTCAAAACTGAGGTGGAGAAAGCTCTACCTTCACATTATGGAGAAAAAAAAAAAAAAGCCAAGTTCTATTCTGGAATAACTGAAGAGTGTATATGGTTTGGTCAATACTAGGAGTTCCTACTGTGGCACCTGTATTTGCTTGAGGTGAGGCAAGACTTCTGCCTGCACAACTACTCAAATATAATACTTTTCATGATACTATGCTCAAATTTTGTGAAAAGAAGTCATCTAAAGACAACTTTAAAAGCAGGAGAGCAAACATTCTATCATCACACATTTATTCCAAATATGAAATAAAAAAAATTGTGCAGCACAATAAACCACTGACATTTCACTGAGAATAAATTCTCTGAGATACATAAAGATCCCGTCCATTAATGTCTCCTGTTATGGATTATCCCCCAAACCCATCATCTTCTGCATACCCCTGGAGTATATCGGGCGTCATGTAGCACTGAGGTATCAAATCACTGCTAAAAAGTTGACTGTGCCACTCCACAGTAAGTGCAGAGCAGACACGAGCAATTCTCCATACAGTTTGTGCAATCCTACTGGCTCTGAAAAAAATATTCAACAGTTTTTGAAGTTTGAAGATTTGAAGACTGTTGAAGAAAAGATATTTCAACAGTACTTCTTAAAGTACAGACTAGTACTGGCATCTTTAGTCAGTGTTTCTGTTCTTTCCACTGTTTTGTATACTAGTTATATGAATTTTTCACCCCATGGTTGGCTACACTTCAGCTGTATGATATATAGAGCGTTCTACAGCAGAGAGAGAGACAGAGAAAAAGAGAGAAAAATAGCAAAAGAGAAAAGGGAATTGGGTCTCCACTGGTTTGAAATCATCTTTTGGCTGCAGCTGGCTAGCAGAATGGTCTTTGAAATGCATGTGACTCCTCTGAAGCAAAGCCTGCCAAGAACACAACTAACATTTCATATTAAAAAAATATACATCTTTTTTATGGAGTCCTATTTTAAAATGTTTATGATCTAAACATTCTGTTTTAAGACTTGCCAATTTCATTCTCAATAGTATCAACTTCTACGCTGCACTAACAGCCAAAAGTAAATACCCTGAGGTAACAGCAGCACTAAGAAGAATAATGCTATTAAACGTCTAGAAAAGTTATTATTTGATTTAAACCTTACCCAGCGCTTCCAAAACATTAAACAAGATTTAAGTCACGTAACTTTCATTAAAATCAAAACAGGAGTTTTTCATGAATTAAAGACTTGATCTTGCTCCCAAAGAAATCAGTATGATTTTGGCTGTTCGGTTCAGTCTTTCTCTGCTGGGACTGTGGAAAACATTCACCTGTCAGCTTTCTGCATCTACACTACCGCAGCTACACTTTGGTTGCTAAATTAATTTGGCTTCTCTTCTCTTTCTGTTTTTTACCACCATGTCAAAAATACCAAAACTGTTTATAGGAATACCTTAATTTGGTATCCATGTAATTAAGCTTTTGTTCCAAATATTTGCTCCAGAGTGCCTGACCATTCCCATCTGTTCCAAAGATTCTGCTTCACATTAACAGCGCTAGCTTTAAAATTCTTCAAAAAGATGAAGCATAATGTACTTCAGGAATTACTTTTCACATTTAATAGGAACAATGGTAAAATGCACATCATATTCACATATGCACTCAATGAAATCCTAGCCTAAGAATGAGCATATAAGAACATGAGACTTAATAAGATAAAATGAAAAATATCTTTGTGAAATGAAGTGTTGTCTTCTTTGACAAGTAGGTCTTCATTTACATGGCAGTTTCCATGTTTGGTTTGGTTTGGTTACAGCTACCTTATGAACTTAATGATAAGACTCATAATCTACTGCTAGGCTACTCACCTTTGCAAATCAGGAAGTTGCCTAGCTGCTGAAGTGCAACAGTGGGCTTAGAAAAAGCACAGAGTAATATATTAGATAAGTGATCAGACATTCATGGAGGCGGTACAGCTGTTCTCTTTGAGCCATAACATGCTGTATCTGACAGTATAGCAGAGATCTGTAGCTCTTCAGGGAGAAGGCTGGCATGCACCGTAAACGCCTGCCTCCTATACCATCCCTATGAAGGTCTGACTGCATGCAGTGATTAGCTGTGGCCCCACCACCTTCTCAATTCATGTGATTAGTAGGTTTCTAACACTAAGAATAATAATTCTTGCGTTCTTTTTACACTGTGATCTTACATAAAGACCAGAAGTAAAATTACAACTTAATTGAACCAAAAAAACAGTTTGACATTTTGCAATAAGCATTAAGTGAGCCTGTCAGAATTCAAGAAAACAATGAAAATAGTATTGGAATAGATGAACAATATATATATATATAAAGCATAGGTTTCTTGGAGCCTGCCAACAGAGGGTCACCCAGGCTCTCTGAAGGAACTACCAAGGTACCAGACATAGCGCAGTAACACTTAGCTCATGAGAGTTATATGCAGGTGTGACCTACATAACCCTGATACATTGGAAACAGGTAGGCATTCTTGGAGCAGTAACTGCATTGGTCTTTTTTCTAATGCTGTGATTGAAAGTTTCAGATGAACTGCTGATTTTGTACAGTTTAGACTATTCCTACCAATTTCAGAATTTTGATATAAAGCCAGGGACACTTAGAAAACAAACAAACAAACAAAAATCCCTTTGCATTTTCAAGAGATACGAAACAATGACAGAGAATACTCCAAAAATGGAAAGATATACTTTGTGCAAGCCTTCTGTTGCAGGTGCCACTCAACTCTTTCTCAAACAACTTAGCAGAGAACAGCACACAAGTCCACTAGGGATAGCCCATCTGGACTAGACAGGGACCCGAGTATCTGAACCCACATTTAAAATGTCTCAACAAACTGGAAGAGCAAACTGGTTTGTCCTGCTAGAGTTTCTTTCACTAGAGACATTTAAACAACTTGAAGTTTCACAATTTCTCTTCAGTGGACTGGGCAATGCTGCTCTGCTGTATTTTCTCCTTCGTCACCTTAGCACTTTCTGACTTGTTACTAACCACTACTGCTAAGTAGCTGCAATGCACACAACTGCAACTGATAAAAACTGCCGTGTTGGGAACATGAGGTTTTCAGCAACTTCATATATTATTAAGCGTTTTTGCAGTCGCTTACTCCAAATTGTCAAACTTCTATCTTCTCTCAAACAGAAATGCTTTAGATTGTCTTCTCAAATATCCACTTTTTTATAATTATTATTATTTTCAACCAAAATAGAACCACTGGTTTTATGAAACAGACTGGCAGTTTTGAATACAGAAATTCATGTGGCAGAGGGAAGAACTTTTTCTTAGTTTCTCCATAGTACCATAAACAAATTATGCACTTACTTATTCAATAGCTAGTTACATACACTGTGCCTCTTACAAAAATGATAATTTCTCTCCTGAAGTGGTATCAGACAATGCTATCCTAACACTTAGCAATTCTTTGTACATTTTAAGAAACAAATCTCTCCTATACTTCCTCTTCCTTTGATTGAAACTACCTAGGCTGCATCCTGCACTCATCACTCTGGTGTCCATCACAGTGTACAATTTGGGATAATAACATGACATTCTTTTAAACTGAAATCTCTTAATAAGGGCTGTTACTGCTCCGCTGTGTCCATGCTGGTGTTTTAATTGAGATCAGGAGAGCATGTCTTGAGCAAATCCCGTAGCCATCCCTGCTTAGCATGCTTTGGTTTGCATGACAGGATTCCTTTCTCATGACACTAAACGACACCCCAAGGACACAACTTCTGTTTTTCAATGCTTAATGGGCACATGACCAGACCAGAGCTAATCCACCACAAACCCCATTCAAAACACATACACTGGGGTGGTCAGGGCCACTGCAGTAACTGTGTCACTCCAACCACACCAGCGCTGCTTGCTAGATGGGGCTCACACCACTCCCAGCCCCAGCCCTGGAGTGCTCCAGAAAGGCTTTCCAATCAGGGTCACCTCGGGGAAGGAAGGGGCAGGTCAAAGTGCTCACCCTTAGGCTTGTTTTTCTGGGCTGTATCCCATCTGCTACAGCAAAGAGAAGGTTTTCTCCTGGCCTGACATACACACAGGCTCCTAGATGCTCCATGCAGCCAGACTCCCCACAAAACCCCAGGGAGCCACTTCCAGGAGGCAAAAGGGCAGAATATTTCATTTGGAGAATAACTCAAGGAGAAGGAATATGAAAAAATCTGACCTATTATGATGTGTACTGAATAGACTAAAACCACCAGTAAAATAGAAGTGGAGGGCCGGTAGACTAGGATGCTGGCTAGATGATGAAAGTGATTACTGAATACATACCAAGGAAGAGGTCATGTTAAGAGCAAAGACCAGACGTTGCAAGTTTTTACTTGCCTTCCACTCATACCAGCTTTCAACAGATTTTTGACTGAACAAAGAGTACAAATTTGATCCCTAAGCGATAATGTCATGGGAAAGATTTATTGTGCATTTTTGCCTGTGAGGCAAATATCAAGTTATTATCATGAGATACAAAAATGGCTTTCCTATTAAAAAAGAAATCTTGACTCATTCCATGTTAACAGGAAAAATAATAATCATCAAAACTAGTTCTCTTCTAAGGAGATTTTAATGAGTGGGAATTTCTACTACAAAAATGAGCAGACTAGGAACACGCAGCAAAGTGCAGTAGGACTGACACTATGATTATATGCATATATGGTGATGCATATTGCTTTAAAATGAGTATTAAGAAGACAACAGCTACGGTAAAGTGATTAATGGCTGTATCTGCCAGTCTCACCTTCCAGTCTGCAGCTTTCCTGGAGCTCTGGGAGCCCAGAAGTGTCAGAAAAGCTCCTATAGATAAACAGGGACCCTAAAGAGCAGTTGCTCCACTGGCCTAGCCCGTATTGTCTTCTGTTAATCTTGATTAGTACCAGAATTGAGGATCAGGCTGAGGATTATTTTTAATATTGATCATGTAACTTAAGGTAGATAACCTGATGTGAAATACTTCCTAGCCCACCTGGGATATATGGGATTCAGCATCTCTGGGCCATATCTATTCCAAAAAGAGGCAGAGCCAGATCCAGCTCACTTTGTGTGACAGTAGGACCAGTGCCTCTGAGCTTGATTCACAGAAATAAACGAAAAAACTGCGTTGAGTCTGTGGGCTTTGATAGTTCGGCTGAAAAAGAAATAAATAGCAGTAAGGAATAGCAAAAAATTTAAAAAAATCAATAATGTAAACAACAGGTATTCTACACCATTAATGAACTACTGACTAATAAACAAAAAGGTGCAATGTTAAGCAGATAAACTTTTCAGGAGAATAGGAGCAGAGGAAATAAAAGTTTCTTTCATCCATTAAATACATGGAACTTGGTTTATTTTAAATGTTAAGTTTATGCATTTTTATATGAGAATCTCATGCCGTATTTTGTAAGTGAGGATGATTTGGTAATTAAACAGCACAGGAAGAAATAATAAATTTGAAAAATAAAATTTGTGAAAGTACTATCTATATTTGTTCTTCTGTGTCAGATTTGTTTAAAATGACCCCCAGGTAATAATGTCTTGAATTGGCTGAATGTCTTGACATTTTTAAAACAGATTTTTCACAAGGATTTTTCATAACAGTAATGACTTCTTTTGTCTTTCTAGATATACTATATCAAAAAAACTTACAGGAAATCTTCCCCTACAACACATGCACGCACTTAAACCCACTCTTATTTTAACCTCTTTTCATTTCAAAATTGTTTCTTGAAGAAGGCAGCAAAACAGCAAAACCCACAACACAAGAAAATCTTTGGGGAAATTGTTTCAGATGAATCCTGATATACCTAGTTAATTGAAAGCTTTTTTGTTTGTTTAAACTATTATTATATATTATTTATCTATTTGTTTGCTTTAATGGTTGGTTGGTGGTTTTTTTTTTTTTAAACCAAATTTCCAAGAGTACAAAAAATCTGAATTAATTCTGGTAGCTTTTAATTTTCTTATATAGACCTACCTGCTCCCCCTTCCCTATGAAAGTGGATCATTGGGAAAAGAAAAAAAATAAAAATAAAAAAATGAGAAAAAGGATTTTACACAGTGTAAAGCAGAACCTTGCAGGTTACCACAGACTCACTCTCACACTGCAGGAGTAAGGTGGGAAAGAATCAGATGGCCCATAGTTATAACCTACCTCTTATTCTTTTTTTCTTTCTTTTTTTTTTTTTTTTTTTTAAAGCAGAAAAGGGTGTCAGGGCTCCAAGGAGCAAGGAGCAGCCTCAAAGGAAGGTGAGATTTTCCTGCAATTGCAATGAGGGACATCAACCTCAACTCAGAGAGGCACTGAGTTTAAGACCATCAAGGTTCTGCTCCAGATCTTCTGAAAGGAGGCCAAATAATATCTAAATGGGCCTTTTTTCAACCATGAAGACTGACTTTGCTTTGATTTTCAAAGTAAAAGCAAAAGAACTTGAAGAAAACTTGTAGTAAGTTTTATTTTTCATAAACCTAGAGAAAATTAGTTTTTTCTCCATTTTTGTTGGCAGAGAAATTCTCTCTCACCCCAACCAACACTGCTCTGTCTGCTAAATAGTATCTTAGAGGCAAAGCTTTCACTTCAGAGAGTAATTGACGGGCATCCTTCCAACTTCTAGAGCTACCCTATGCTTAGTTTTATTGTAACATAATATACTGTTATGAATAATAATGTCGACCTAGTTTCCTGCAGTGATGAATGTACGCAGTGTGCCAGCACAAGGAATTTGCTTTTCATTGTCTCTTTTTCTCTTTTTGTCTCATCAGAAGAAGGAGGAATTGACAATTTTCTTGCTGAACTCTGCAGTTTAAGTATAAGGAAAGGGGGAGCAAATATAAAAAGTATGTCTTCAACAGCACATCCATACTCAAGAAATTATGGACATGAGAAATAAGGATCAGAAACCAGGAAATCTTGCACAGGAACAAGAGGAACATTAAGATGACTGAAAAACAGCATTCCAGTGGTAGTATCTTTGACTCCACGAACATATTGTAATGCGTGCCTTTTCTCTGAAATTGCTTTTTTTTTAAAATATATTTTTTTCTGAAGATAATAAAGAACCATTTCATGCATGTTACTTTCCCTGCAGATCAAGAAAACACTTGCACAGTGTGACAAAGGCAGCACGTCGTTGGTAGGCCTGACAACTTGCCCATATTCAAATTATTCGTACAAAAAAAAAAAGTTTCAGTGGCTATAATGACAGGAGGTACAAAGAGATGAAGTGACATGGGAAGGATGATATCTAGAATCGAGCTTTAGAAAACTGGTTTGAGATGTGTACATCCTCAGAACACCATCTTCTGCGGAAAAAGAAAACAGCACCTTCTAACTCTCTCACTATTTGAACGTCACTGAGTGAAGAGCACAGTGGCTGCACAAGGCAGCAAGATCTTTGGGGTGTGAAATCTGACCCAGTCCCAAAGATTTCTTCATAAGACATAGCTGGATCCTGAAGGAAGAGTTTCTCTGTGCACTAGTGTGAAGCAGGCACACAAAATACTATCAACACATGTTATTTCTCCTCTCAGACAAATATAAAGTTGCCTTATCTAGTTCAGTTAATAAGTATAAAAACACATATACACTGAACAAAGAGTTTCTTTTGTTTTTATTTTCATCTTTTCAGAGACTGATTCTGTGATTTCACTCAAATGTACTCAAAGCTCTAGTCTGTGAGAACAGAAAGGACAAAGCTCTCCTGGCCTTGCAGCTCCCATTCCTCTCAGTCAACAGACAGCTGATTGCGTAGCTACTAAGCTGCTAGGGAAAAACAGAACAGGCAAAATACTTAAGAAAAAAACAGGAAGTGATGGGGTGCTAGTCACAGACTCAGCCCAATCCCTCGCTACTAGACACCGAGGTTTCTAAAGCACTGTTCCTGCTCCCTTAGCAAAGAGCTCACAGGGACAAGGGGCTGGCAAGGAGGAGCGTGGGCAGCACTGTGGCCCCAAAAGGGCAGGAGGGAGATGCAACAACAGAAGAGAGACCCCACACTGGCTCCCACCTCTTCCTCCCAGCTCACAAGCACACAAACTTGAGAAGCCCCTGTGAAGCCAGGAGAAACCAGTATCATGTGTTGTGCCCCCTACAACTTGTTCCACTGCCCCAGTCACAGGTAACCATCGCTCATCTCTTCTCTGCTCATGCCCTGTAAAATAACCAAGGTCAAGCAACTGGACATGCCTAGACAGATTTCACTGAGAAGCAATGCTATGTGATTGCGTTCAGTTTGGTCTATAACAGAATGCAGGATCGCATCCTGTGTATTAGCTGATCATTTCCCAACGTTTAATTAGTTTTCATTAGGATGCCACAAATAGCATGTGTACTATCCACAAATTAAAGAAATCACCGTGTTGCCTAATCATTTCAATTTTTAAAAGTAGTCTGTGTTTTCTGTCTTGCATGCTTCAAATAGTTTACAAATAGTTTGATCTTTCTAGAGTCACACGCTTAATTAGGAGCAATTTCTCTCTACTTTGCCTAGATCTAAGCCTTTCCACATAACATCAGTAAAAGCACTGAAATGTATGCCATTCTCATAAGTTAATAGATGACAAGAGTACTCTCACACTTACTTAAATGTGGTTAATTAGTCCTCACGGGAATGTTTTTTAATTAAGTGCTTCACTAGGGCATTAAGGTAGTCATACTTTTTTAGTAAATACTAATGAGAAGGATGAACAGTAATAATTTCCTACTCAGCAGGAACTTTCATGTTACAGAAATCATGTGCAATTTAGACTTTTGACTGTTAAATGCATTTTTAAATCAGGTATTTTATTTATTTATATGCTGCTTTATTACCTTTAGAAGTGACCTTATATCAGGTCTAATAGAAAAGGGACAAACAGCATTTTGTCCTGTTTGTTTCCTCTCAAAGATGTATGGCCAACAACAGCAATGCTTCAAAACTAGTGCCAATTGGCTCGTTTTCCTTGTTCAAGCAGATCTGAAGAACTGAAAGCTCCCACAGTGGGATCAGTGCTTCAGGTGATGGAGCACAGGTGCATTCAATTCTGTTAGAGAAGAAGGGGTTTACAAAACATCTCCATGGGTGTATTAAAAAAGTATTGGGAACATTCTTGTTGTGCTCAAAGTAAGACACACCAAAAATGCTACAGTTCAAGATCTATGACTTGTACAAAGGTTATTGGCCCAATTTCTGAAACCATTTATCTCATCCCAAATGTTTCTCTGTATCAGTTTAAAAAAAAAAAAACTATACTTGAATATATAAATTGGAGCATCTCGGCAACATTTTCTGCAAGGCATAACACCTGTCAGAATTTCTCACCTTTGCCAGCTGGAACACATCAAATATATTTTATGTAGTTGCAAGTGGGAACTATTCACAGCAGCTGGGGACACTGTACTCACTATAGGCAGAAAAAGAAGCAAAGAGGTGGAGGAGAGAAAAATACATTCAGTAGGAAACAGGCTAAAATGGATAAATGAATAAAATTTTGAGCAAAGAAGTCATACATAAAGATGTTGATTTATACTGGAAAGATATGTAAATGCCATATTCTGTACTCTTTAATTAATCTAAAATTAATTTAATCTTATTTTATCTGGAGTGACTTATTTAAAAACAATTTGTATGAGAAAAAAATCAACTCTTACTCTAAAACCTGTATATCACTCCTTCTAACAACTATCCTGGAAAGGAGATTTAGTTGCAGAAATAATAAAACAATCTTTGCATCTCACTATTCTACGTTTCTATTTCATATCAACATTTTGATACATTCCTTTTTTAAAGTCAGTGGATGTAAAGTAATATAACTTCACTGGGGCTCTTACTTCATCCAGCTTTAAAAATGATATTTTTCTACAGTAGATTTCCTGAAGTTTTTACACATTTGACATCACGACTATATCTGCATGTGACAGAAGGACAAAATGACACCTCACTGACCCTGCTGTGGTAGCAGAGGGCTCCTGTAAGCACAGAGAGATGCAAGAGGCATCCACTTCAACAGGATGCTGCAATTGTTTGTGCTTACAGGTGCTTCTGCTACAGCATTTGCCCTCCAAAATCAGGCTGCAAATCAGATACTGAATCACAGTCAGGATCTCACCCCTTGCTCTTCCTCGGAGAAAACCAAGCTGTAATGCTAGTCACATTTATATGTATGCCTCCACTGGCTGATCAGTGGAGGTTTGCTGACAAAGTGTTCCAGACTGCAGGCAGTTTGCATTCCCCTCTACACAGAGGCCCACCAGGAGGACAAGTGATTTACGGAGGCTGCTCGCCGCTGCCCACACTCCCCCCAGCAGGTACATGACCCAGCCCCACCACAAAATCAAAGACATCAGTGAAGTGTAGTCCAAAATGCCAGAGCTCATAAATAAAAATATTGACTGTAGCTTTCTGTTATTAATCTCCCTAGTTTTTGTTTGTGTGTATTTAATAAGGCAAGTCTCCATGACTCTTATTTAAAGGTTTACTAGAGATATGCTAATCTAAAAAAAACATACCTTGTTTGCATGCAGTGCAGACTGATAAGATTTACAGTACTTCAGCACAGGCTCGAGCTGGTTACAGTCATCCCATGATGTATCTGAGCATCAGTTTTTATATAAACTGTCTAAGCTTTGTCCACTGTTACAGTGTAAATCAAACATGAAAACAACTCCCACAGATATGGTTAACTTGTGTATCCTCATTGACAGAACAGAAAATAGTATCACCAGGCCAAGCACTTAGAAAATCAAAAGCAGAAGAACTAAATAGAGTAAAGTAGATCTGGAACGTGTGATCCCTACAGGGGCTTCAGGAATCTGTCCTCTGACTTGGACCAACATCCCCAAATCTGCATAGATTAAAAAACAACAGCAATAAAACAAAAAACATCAATTTAATAGTAATTAAAAAATAGTAAAAAATAACAGTAAAAAAAATAAAGTAATAGTGAGAAAATAAAGTAATATTAAAAAAAGTAATAGTAAAAAAATAAAAATAAAAAAATTGAAATGGACAATAGAGGAATACAATAAAAAAGTGTTTTCCCATTGTAAACTAGACTAGAAGCAATTAGTACTTGGCAGATATCTGAAAGGCTCAGTGAAAGACTTCCTGTCTGCCAGTACATTTTTTTTGAATGTCAGTTTTACTATCCACTGTGTACACCAGAAAAGGCACCAAAAAGCAGAAAACATCACTGCCTAACTTTGGACATCTTAATGGGAACTTTCTCATCTGAACAGTCAGTCTCTTTTTTTTTTTTTTTTCTCCCAGGGATACCTGTTCTAAAAAAATGTAGTGAAATCACGTCGTATCTTCTAGAATTTAAGTGAATCACACTGCTAATAAAACAGAGGGAAGCATTTACTGCTCCTATTATTTGCCAGTTAAAGAAAAATGATGAAATGTTAGTTGCCACCTCTTCAACCCGTAACAAACAAATTGTACTTCTCCTCCTTCCCCACCAGTGCTGCTCAGCACAACGCTAGTATTTCACCCCTAAAGCAGAAGGGAAAATTTGGAGTTTTCATATCCCTAGCTTGAAGTGTTCTTCATGCCAAGAACTCTGAAGAGCCAAAAGCCTTGAGGCAAATAAGGCCAACCTTTCAGAGGAAAAACACAGGGAAACCCTGAGAACAATCCACAAATGCCAAGTGATTTCCACACAAAAACCACCACTCTGTTAAGTTTGGAAGTGCAGGTAGGAGATGGTGTCTATTTTCTATATCCGTGTTCTCCATCGCCTTCCAAGGTCAAGGATGCTGACTGGGTCACAGTCCCTGCACTACACCAGTCCTGCTACCCAGTATGCAGTACAGCTGCTGAAGCTGTACTCAAAGTGCTCAAGAATTGCTTCTGTCTCAAGACTTAAAGGCTGGCCAATCTGGTTGAAGAGAAAAAAAAAAAAAAACTTCAAAACTACATATGGACAAAAAAAGAATAAAATAAAAAAGAAGCCCTGCAGGTTATTCATTATTAATCCCACTTATTTTCTCATATGGTATTAGTTACACGTTACTTGAGATTTTAGAGCAATTTCTAGCTTTAAGCAAATATCTGCTGAAGTCAAAATTAAACATTAATTCAGGAGAGAGATTTTAGACTTCAAGTAGGTTTTTTTCCTATTAGTGCCTCATAACAAAGTAATTGTTGAATTAGTAATACATTTGTCAATCCTAGTAAGTAATTATAGGTAATATATATATAAAACAAATTACTGCTTCATTTTAGAATGTGCGCAGTGAAAGTTTGGCATGAGGTTCTAATTATCTACTGAATATGAGTCATGCCAAAACCGGTGGGACAAATCATACCTTAACTCCTAATGCTAATGTGACCCTGCTGAATATGGCTTCCCTGCATTATGGCACCAATCCTGAGAGCAGAGCACACAGCGGGATTTGTACAGGTGCAGCAGCTGGCCCGCGTTCCCAAAAAGTTAAAGAGTGAGGGTGTGAACTGCAAAATGAGAACAACTACAACAATCCAGCTTAAGCGATTTAGCTCGGGGGGCCAAACCTCTAACAGGAATAACTAATGGCTTCTTTTCCACAAAACGGTGAACAAATAAATATCCATGCTATGCCAAAAATAACACCTAGTATTCCAAACTTATCTGAAGAGAGATAAAAACATGGGCAAAAATGAGCAACTTTTGACTGACAGGTTTTCATACACGAAGTAATGACCCTGAAAGATGCTAGAGAGCCCTAACTCCTAACAACTGTAAGCAGTGAGAAGGACTGACACAGAAGATTTTTAGAAAACCTGTTAAATAATTCAGGGATTTCTCCCTACTGTGCAGCTGTTCTTCAGCAGTTTTCATGGAGTGATGTGGGTGGTGTGGGACTACAGTCTGAATGAGTTCTTAACTTTGAAAGGTGATCATAACTTTCTATTACTTTGTATGCTGAAAAGCAAGCATTAAAGCATGTCAGAAAGCAATCTGACACAAATACTGAATTTTACAGGAAACAGAGAAGAATTAAATGTATAATAAGGAAAATTAAGGGCCATATTATATATTTCCAACACACATGTCAAAGGGAAACCAAGAAACAAATTTTGCATTTTGATTTATGCACAAGTTCACCAGGCATCTAAATGACTTGTCTTAAGATATCTTGCATTTTATGCATTCCTGTGCCAGGAACACAATTCTCGAAACTCACTTTTCTTAATTCAAGGAAGATATCTTTCCCTATGGATTTGCTGGCATCAGGCAACAATCTAAGGGCCAGACAACAGTGGGAACCAGCTGGGCTGGGGGCTGTAAAAACACAGAAGTGCAGAGACAGCGCTTGCCTTAAAAAATCTGCACTCATCTGCAATCCAGACAGGACACAAAAGCTGAAGGAATTGTTTAGATACAACATATTAGGAAAAGCTAAGAGAAAAGAAGACTCAAGTTTACGTTGAGCTGGGACTCAGTAATGAATCATATGTTCAGGAACATGTTTCTGCAGCTTCTTTTTCCTCAGCTGGAAGTTTCTCCTCAGCCAGCTCTTAGGTCACAGAGGGACTGTCTGCCTCCTTTTCTGTCAGGCCCTAAGAATCCCTACATTTCTCAAATATTCTCCCTTGTTCTTTTCTCTTCAAAATTGGCCTGACAGAAAAATCAAATGTTGGATGACGGCTATGTCCTGGAAGATCTCCTCTGCTTTCATGCAACACTTGCATAAAGAAAGAAAAATAACAAGCAGCAACTTCTTGATTTAGCATATATCACATCTCTCCCTGTCTCCATCCTATTTTCACCTTTAGTATTGGAAGACACTGAAGAAGAGAAGTTGTTTCACAACAACTTTACAATTCCCAAGTGCCTTGGACCTTGAAACACGGAACCTCTGCATGTGCCTAAAATGTAGCAGAACTCCTGGCTGTTGGAAATGTTGTCCTGACATCTTTTGGAGAGAGCTGTTGGTATGCATTCCTTAAAAAGTGTATTTGCCAAAGCAGTGATATCAGGATTATGAGGCTCAAATTACTACTGAAATGGCTATTTACAGTTTCAAGAGATTCTCTCAGTGACAACAGAGAGTGGCCACATGAACACTAGGTCAAATGCTTACGTGACAAATGGGTTAGCAACAGCACTTGGACTTCTGCAAGAAAGGCTAGTGTTGAGAGGCCTCCTGTGATCTCAGGAAGCAGGAACCAGGAAACGTATTTAGAAATGTAAGCAAAAGCAGAGGTCAGCACGAGGGAAAAACAAAGCGTCCAATTATTGTAACAAGACAGATGTCTGTAGCCAAAGGACCAGGGAGGTCTACGCAGGATACATGTGGTACTGCAAGAGGAAATGCAGTGCAGAAGAAATCCAAATATAGCAAGTAAAGATATGTTGCACTAACTGAACATTGATGCATCTACTGAATGGCACTTCAGTGGAGGTTGACTTATGCTTGGCATATGGATAAAGCAATTAGCCCATCAAGAAAATCACATTAGATGACAAGAAGTAATAATGCTATAATGTAATACAAAAGGAACTGATTTTACAGATAAAAAAAGAAGCCACAGCCTGGTTTCTGCATATTCAGGCTGCTGAACAATTGGACCCCGCTGTACACTGTCCATCCTGGTACGCCCGTCACTACACTGCCCTACGGTTAAAGAACACGAACGACAAAACACTCTCATAGCAAGATTTGTACCTGATAAAAGCCAAATAAGCTGACAAAAGCCAATTAGTCACCTGACTGAGGGATCAGAAACTGACCCTGGAGAAACCACTACCGTGTCTGATGCATGGTGAGAGGCATCTCATGGGGCTAATTGTGGTTCCTGGCACACTGACAGCCATCAGCAGGTGAACTGTGAAGAAAGTAGCCAGAAAGGAAAGACAGTGAGATCTCCCTGTGATGCTCTTCAATACAAGGGTCTCACTGGATGCCCTGCATAACTAGAAAGAACTAGTTTGTTTAGGAACAAGCAGCATCTCTGCCCACAGCCTATCAGATCTACAGCAGACAACCTCTGCTGATAGATGCACATTCTGTAAAGATTATTCAGCACTTTACATGTTTACCTTATTGGCACCTTAGAGCTTATTTTTTCCCTGCAAAAGACTTAATATGATATATAAAAAAATCAGTCTTTTTTTTTTTTTGTCCACTGATGACATAGTATATTTTCTACTTGGAAGAAACATTCAGCAAGAAACAGAATGCGAAAGACTGAAGGGGAGGTCCACATGAAGAGACCTGAGATAGCTCTGACTATTACTGTTCCTCATTTAGGCACCAAAATAAGCAGGGTAAAATAAATAAATAAAACAGATTAGAAAGTGGGCTACTGGCTCATAATTAGCATATTTTTGCTATGCTAAAGCATAAATACTCACATACAGAAAAGTTTCCTCCCAAAGGCTGCCAGGCAAAGTGTGCTAAAGGTTGAATCACTGGCTGACCACAAGATGAAAGAGTTATCAGTGCATGGGTGCTTAAAAATCTTCTTTATCTCCCAGCAACTGGTCAGTCTTAAGCACCAAGGAGTATTAACTCTCCACAGTGAAAGCACACCAATCTTAAATTAAACATGTTCTTCTTCAGTCACCTGAGGTATCTGCACAGCCATGAAAATGACCTCTTACAAAATCCAGTCTAATTTATTATGTCCTGGGGTAATGACATAAGACCATGCCTGATCCCAGTCCTTGTTTATGATATTTGTGTAAGAGAATCTTAGACCTTTGCTTTTGATATATGCTGAACACCATCTTTGTTACCATCCTGTTCAAATCTTCTAGTAAGGGCCTAAAAATTGTTTTGATGAGATATTTCTGGTAAAGGCTTCAAAATGTTTTTGATGAGATATTCCATCCTCATCTTTTCCTTTCCACAGAGGATGGAGCAATGAGAAATTCCATACAGTTTCCGAAGATACCAGTAAAGAGTTGGTAGCAAGCAAGTTGAATAGTCACAAACTCCAAGAACAAGAACTACAAATCAGATTATCTTGACTGAATGCCAATGTTTAAACAGGAAAGCAGCGTCCAATTCCCAAGACAGAGCAACAGCAGAGAGAGACCAGTCACAGAGCTCTCCCAAAATAGCACAGGGCACAGATGGAGCCACGTGAACACTTCTAATATAAGACATCTTTAGCGTGCAACAGATTTAATGAAACTTTGAACAGGAGCATCAAGTGAGATGTCACACCAATTAAAAGGAGCATGCAGGTGAAACTGATGTGAACATGTGAACACATGAAACATAAGTCAATGTATGAAAACATATATGAAACCTGTTCATGTCAAAGTCCCCATTATTTGACTCTACTCTGCACAAAACACAGTATTTCCAGTAATAGAGATCATCATTCACAGCCTAGCCAAACACTGGGAAATATCCAGGGAGATTATGACCTAACTATCCACATCCTGGACTAAGAATTTCAAAACAAAAAAGTCTACTAACATTGTTATTTATGCTGAAATATTACCCAACTTCTCTACCACTTCTGAGTTCCAAAATATACTAATCATCTTCATAGGAATATATTATTTATTTCATTTTAAAAACTTTCATATACAACCTCCAACTGAGGAAGAAGTGATGAACAAAAACATCTTAGGATAAAGTGTCTAAAGAGCAGAGCTCCTGATGGGTTTGATTTACATCTGAACGGATTTAGCATCAGCATTTTAAAATTGCAGAAGTCTACATGACCCTCTCCAAACTCAAATTTTGCAACTCATAAACCTTTCTGAGATTTATAACAGCTTGCTTTGCAGTGTATTCTGCATCCCATATGCTGGGCAGTTAGGTGGTTGGGTGGACAGAAGTATTAATATTAATAGAGATTTATAAAATTACAGATGTCAAACTTTATGAGCACTGACCCAAATACAGAGCATACTACCTCAGAATTAAATACATCCAAAAAAAGGTACAACTCCAGGGTGAAAGTAACTATTTGTACCACAAACAGTAACAGCAACATAAACAAACAAAAAAACACACTCTTTAAACATTGGATCACCTTGGCAGTGGTCCTAACTCAGAGAAGAGAACATGACAGTGACTGTTTAGCTCAAGGTTTCATAGATTGGCCTGAGCTGGCTTAGCAAAGATGAATGCAGTCACTGTGTGACATGTCAAAGGCAGTGAATGAAGGGAAGCAGAGCAACTGAGAAATATTTTCCCATTTTCCATAACCCATGTGTTGTTTTTTTTCTTTTCTTTTCTTTTCTTTTCTTTTCTTTTCTTTTCTTTTCTTTTCTTTTCTTTTCTTTTCTTTTCTTTTCTTTTCTTTTCTTTTCTTTTCTTTTCTTTTCTTTTCTTTTCTTTTCTTTTCTTTTCTTTTCTTTTCTTTTCTTTTCTTTTCTTTTCTTTTCTTTTCTTTTTTTCTACAATATCAATACCCTATTAGCAAATCTAAGGATACCTAGCATAAGGGCAGTCTGACATCTAACATATTAATTTTCAGAGCTACATATTTTCTCTTCTTGAATAGAGAACAAAAAACAGTTTGGTGACTGCTTTTGCTAAACACTTCTTGCACAACCTGGGTAGATACCCAGCTGAGCCTTACATTGTGTGTCCATGACACAGCCTAACAATGTACTTTCAATCTGCTAATGTGAAAGAGAACTGCTACTATATCTATCAAAGCTTTAGAAAGCAAAAAATAAATCCAGTGCATATTGGAAACAGTGGGCTACCAACTGTATGCAGTTCTTTCTCACTCAGCCCAGCATCAGCTGGTAGATGGTAGATCACTGCAGAGCGTGCAATGGCTTATCTGTAGCACCAGCAATGCAGGATCTCCTTTTTGACTTTTAGGTAACGTCCATCAGTCAATGAGATGTCTACGTAAAATTAAATATCCTTTAAATAAATCCCTACACTAATAAAGTGTAAACACTTTTGCATTACTATATAACAGAATATAACTCTTGTAAAAAGGATTAAAAATGACTGAACTTCCCATTGACAACATTTTTTTTCAAAATAACAGAACGGATAGTTCAACCAACTTTTGAGAAGTCTTTGAAATCAAGAGCTGCCACCACGAAACTATCTAAAAAGTAATTTTTTTTTGCTCATCTGAGAAAATTATATAGCAAAACACAGATATAAATTTTCACCTTTTGATTAAATACATCACCCACCAACTCAATACAATATCTATTGTTAATTCCTGCAGCTGTGGTTGTATATCCTTTCATTCTTTCCTATAGCTTTTAAAAAAAAAAAAAAGTGACAGGAACAACTGAGAACAACTGAGAGCTATGAAGAGGAAATGTGATATCATTTTCTTATTGTTATCCAGAATTCCAGAATGACATGGATAGATGTGGAAGCCTATCTTTGACTTTTTCCAGATGTCTGTGGAACTGTATCAGCATTCCAGCTTTGTTTTATGTGGATGTGTATTTTGTGAACTTCTTTGTTCAGGCTTTTCTTTATCACCACGTGTGAGGGAATTTTAACAACATTTCAGCCAGAACATGAGAAGTTGCAAAAATAATTTTAAAATTCATGTATCACAGATGTAGTGCAATCTAACTTGTGGAAAGGCTGTTGAGACAACAGGATGGTAACGAACAGGTGGTATTTGCACTCAAGGTGATGCGATTTCATGAGCTGAAATTTATTTTGGTTAAAATTCCTCATAAAAATATGATACCATGAGATTGCAGTACCAGAAGATATGGCCAGTCCTGCTTGGCTGTAGAACTACTACCCTGGGCAGAATCATAGCTCAGATTATGTGTCAACAAGACAAACCTAATCTTGGTTATCTCCAAAAGTTTTCATTTGCAAACTGCATAAAATTATTAATGACACTTTGAGGTGGGACTGGAAGCTGAAGTCTTTATCTGAACCCTGCTGTGACTAAAAATAATTATTCCTGTACATCAATTCCCTCCCCCAGATCTTGTTGGGGCAAGAGATGCATAAATTGCAGCCCAAAGGACTGCGCAAAAGCAAGTTCAGTATGGACCCTGAGCTGCTAAACCAGAGACAGGTGGACAATATACCTGTACATTGCTGACTTCCCTCCTCCCCCCTTCATGCACCCTCTCCTCCTGCACATTTCCCTGTTCATGGCTTCTGAGCATCCCTCCAAGGAGAAGTGCACATTCAACAGATCATTTCTGCTCAATAGCTTCTTTCTGCAGAAAACAGTGATTTACTGTTTGACCATATATACATGTACTGCAGATAACAATACTACAATTGCTTCCATTTTGATAACTAAATTACTGACTTCCTTTTTTCTATTAGATCTCAAAGTATTGCATCCCTTAACATCTTGCCTGTTTTACACCTCTCTGCACCTTTTTGGAAGCACAGAGCATCTTCCTACCTCACCGGTACCTAGTGTTTTAAACTTTGGACAATTCCATGAAATTCAATTTTATTAGTGAAAAACAGTGTTGAAATCCTTACACTCCCCCACCCCACCCCCAACCCCTTTGCTTACCAAGGTTGGCTAATTGGGTAACTCAATTAGGCTGATTCTTGAAATTGCACAGGTTGCTGTTCAGTACAAAAACTTAATAATCACAGAAAACTCCTGCTGTAAGGAATAAGGTCCCTAAAAATGAAAATGTGCATGCACATTTATATAATCAGAAAGAAAGAAGCACAATTGAATAGCAGTTTAAAAGCATTTCTTGACCCCTTCCCACAGCAGTGACCTTTTGTGTTTCTGCTAGTCTTATAATTTATCTGTAGGCAAATAAAATATCAGATAGCCAATAATATGCTAAAGGATAGCCATGAAATAATGAGAATTGGTTGAATAGCAGTGTTATGAACTTGGAACTGTTGTCAGCAAAACAGTATCAGCTTCAATTATTATTATTTTTTACTCTTGTAATAATTGTCTGTTGCAGTTTGTGAGAGTCTTTAGCTGACATCTGCACAAATATAAAAAAAGTTAGCCACAAGAAGCATTTACTATCTCCTTTATATTAAAACAGAAAAAAAGTCCAGACATAAATAAGGCTTTCAACAGTATGTCTTCTAATTCCACAAGTTTTATATTGCAGCTGTGTTTAATTAACACTAGACCACCACACCCTCCAGGTGGAAGATTTTGAGGACCATTAAAATCCAGTTTGGTGCCTTGACTGAGGTCTGTATTTCTAAGAATGATGGTAAGTTGCTAGACGCTACAATAGAGCCTGTTCTCAGTATAATTTGAGTCCTTTGATGTTCCTATGGTACAGGCAAGAACATGGGTTCTCTCAGAAACATTACATTATTTGCAGACAGACCTGTCGGGTCTAGGAAAAGCAGGAATTTCTTGGAACCTGCTACATAGCCATCTGTGGCGTTGCCGAGAAACTGCAGGGTCACAATCCATGGCTAGGTCACAATCTGCTGGTTTAAAGGATGCATTAAAAATCATCCTCTTACATTTCAATATTCTTGATCTGTGTGCCAAAGAAACCCTGAAAAAAAATATTTTGGTCAGGCTATATGAAGTTTCTTGGCCATAATGACTTTACAGGTGAAGTGATTCATGAACCAAAAACGCATGTTAACGGTTCCATGTCCTGTACGCTGGGGACTGGCTGTCTTCTTTTGAAATGCATGACTCTATACATCATAGAAATAACTGGTAGGACTTCCTATTTATTAATGTACTCTAAATTACATTGCTCCCAACATCCTTCAGAACTGAAGTTCTTTTTTTTTTTATATTATGAATAACCTTTTACTCTTCTAATGAGAACAGTAATAGATTGATGATACTACACCCCACACTAGCTGGAGCGCCTCAGGAACATTTACAAATATTCAGTGCTTTCAGTTTTAAAATAGGTATCTGGTATCACTGATAATATTTAGAAATCAAGTTCATTTTCTGGTCACTGGACTTTGAAAGATAGTGTATCCTACTTTCTTTTTTTCTAGACACATAAAAATATAATCATGGTTTTGTCATGAAATATTTTTCATTTGCTACAGCTTTGAGATTTTTTTTTCACCATTGAAAATCTTACTGGTTGTAGTCTAGATGATGACTATAACATCTCTAAAATTCAGTTTATTGATTCCTTTAAACAAAATCCTAAAAGAATTTGGTATGATAAAATTCAGCAGTAAAAATCGTAAATATGGATGGAAATGGTGCAGTGCTGCAGATCTAGATATCAGGAAAATGCTAGACTTGTAATGAAACAAAAGAGGAATGTTTAAGATTGAAATCAAGTCTTCCCTTCTAAACTCATCTAATGAGTTCTCTTCCTTCCAAAGATTTGAAAGGTATTTTTCCTTCTTTGGTGAGTGCAAAGGAATTTTACTTATTTATTTTGCCCTGTGTGACAGATGTGCTGCACGTTGTTTACGCAGAAGTTGTAACATACAGGGTCTTCTCGCACCCTCTGTGGTTATTGATTCAGACATGCATACATACATATATATATATACATGGCAGAAATTGAAGGGAATTTTAAGGCCTTTTCCATTTAGAAGTGGACTCAAAATGTGCAAAGTTCAGACATAATTTTACCCAGACTCAGGGCTGTGTTCTAACACACTGACACAGGAGAGCCCACCAAAGCATTTCAAGTCCAAGTCTGTGAAGAAAACATTTTTTCCCCCAAATGGCTCCATGCCACATTTATGTGAACAACGCCTTTTGCTTTGTTTCACGGGGTGATTTTTCCTTACGTCGCAGATTCCATGGAACAGCTAAGTAAACCCAGTCCTTTCCACTCCACGTTAACCTGGAGTCAAGATCTGCCTTTTGTCCTGAGCAGTCCCCAGGCTGCACCTCAGACGGCTGCCACCCCCAGGCAGGATGGCTCACCTTTTAGCTAAGGGCCTAGCCATGGCAGAGCTGCTCTGGTTAGCAGTTGGCATCTCAACTCACTTTTGCTGCTCACTTCCCAGTTGAGACCCAGAGCACACCGCCGACACAAAGCATGCAGAGGCATAGCAGGCTCAAGCCCAAGGGCTTGGACCCAGGGATAAAAACTGGCTCAGACTTAGAGAGTGGGTACATACAAAGTCTCACAGTATCACGCTAGCAAATTGGGTTTTCTAGGAATACTCAAAATGATTACATGACGAAGAGCAATACATAAAGATGTAAACAATCTAACACAAGATAAATCCTCAGAATTAAAGTGAAATATTTATTTTCAGTGGAAAGCATTTTTCTAAACAGTGTTTAACACACAAATATATAGTTTCCTATTTCTGCACAGTAACTCCCCTAAGACTCTCTACTAAATATTTATGTTACAGTGATTTGAATTATCAGCAAGGGAACTTTTCAACATAGTGCTCTGCACCAGAACAGAGATGCTGGTTGCTAAAGCACCATAGTGTTGGTCCTTACATACCCCATACTGCTACAACAAAACACTGTAGATGAGCCAGAAAAAACACTGAAACAGTGCTGCTGGTGTGTGAGGTCTGTCCCTGTAAAGGGACACACAGCCCTGTAACTGGTTGTGTGAGCAGCCTGTTTCTGACTTTTCTGGTCTTTTAAAAACTTTTCACAATATGGAAAGCAGACTTTCTAGTAATTTGGGACATAAAAGCAGTTGGTATTGCATAATGTCTTGTAAGATTTTCATAGGAGGGTCAAGAATATAACTAGAAGACAAACAACAGAATAGCTACTTATAAAAATGTAAAAGGTTCATTTTTGCATGTGTGTTTCTTAATTTACCGAGAGCATAAATCACCAAAAGAACTGTCCTCCACACACATCCTGCTCTCCTCTCTACTATTCAAGTTTTATCAAGTGCCTTCTCCTGCACAGCTGGCCTTCATTTGTTTTTTTGCTACTTCTGCCTTTAAGCAGGCAGAGGGAGACAGACAACAGCTGTCCCTCTGTCCCTCTGTCAGCAGCCCCTAAAACAAGGTGACAGTGACAGTCGCCCTTTTACATCCCTGCAGTTTGGTGCACTCATCCTAGCTACAGCTGGGACACACGGCAAACAAAACTGCCCAAGACAGCATCACAGTGTTAACAGGTCCACTGGGTGTTTCCTCTGGTGTAGCAACAGAACACCTTTGGAAGTCCACCAGCTTCAGAAACAAGCTATACTCTGCATCCAGTGGCTTCCCAACTCTTCTCTCCAATGTCAATCTGACTGTCCAAAACACAGACTCTGAGGTGATTCCTTTCACTGCCACTCAATGTCAGACACCTTTCTGCTTCAGTTCAAACATTTCGTCAAAATTTAGCCAAAGTTTCAATCTGCACTGCATTTTTAGTTTTATCTTGCTCTGAAAATGTCTGATATATATATTGTTGTACTGACATATATCACAATGTAAATTATCACAGAAATTTGATGTAGATTATGAGATACAGTACTGAGCTTTCAAAATGTACTATGCTGCAACAAATACCCTCAAAGCACACAGCATAATTCCTTCTTTCACTGCATCATGAACACAAAGAGAAGAATAATAAACTCTAAGAGTGCATCCTGAAGTCAGTTTTGGACAGAAAACAAACAAACAAACAAACAAAAACAACATCTTTTTGCCATTCATGTCATGTTCATGATGAATATTTCCATGTCAGGAAAATGGTGAGTTTGTATGCAACCTGGAAGACATGATTTCTTTTTCTTTGTTAATAATCTTAAATGACAGCATCTTAAATGAAGGAACACAAGTATGCTAACTTCATTCCAGCATGATTATATACATTTTGTGGAAGGTTTTATATGTCAATGCTGAAAAAGAATATTTAGAATATTGCTGGATTTTCACATGGAAGCATGTGAGTCTAGAAATAAAGACTCCATAAGTACAATGAACACTAACTTTCTGAACTGTTATGCATAATGCCCAGCAGGAAATTAAGCAAGACTTATCATACATGCCTAAGAAGCAATTACAGAAGTTTCTGTTTCCTCAGTCGTAAATTTCCTCGCTGCATAAAGTTACACTGGAAGTGTTGAAGCAATGATGACATTCAGCATGTACTGGATTAAAGTAAAATTAACTTTCATGTGGAGAATAAACTATTGTTGCTTTTTATTCATTTTTTTGTCAGGCAAAAAAACTCACATTAAAATCTTTCATTATTTAGAGGCTTATCAGAGGATGTGTTCCACATGATCTACTGCATGATGCTAGGCATCCTTTTAGTCATGAGTTCTCCCTGATTCCACAGACAGATCCATTTTTACACATTTTATGACTCAGACACTGCATATTGCCTATGCACGAAACAGTAAACAACAAGGGATTTACAGGAACTATACTTTTTTATTCTTAATGTCATTCTCCCACCTTTCTGTTATTTCTTAAGTTTTCAGAAGTACTCGCCATGCAAAGCAGGTTTGGAAGCATCTTAATCAGCTATGAACTCGCTACAGACAATGCATGCTTGCATTACTTGTGCTAATCTCTGAAGAATTTTCTGTCTCTCAGTGGAGATTTGGATAAATGGTTGTTGCTTTTATACTCAGTCATTGCTTTTAAATTCATAATTTTACAGGGATAGTTGCTGATACGAGGACATTATCAGAATATTACTTTATTGGAATATTTCAAAATTTTCAGTATTTTCAAAATACTTGAAGGCAGCCCTGCATGAAATGATGTGTCCAAATAGCTGACCAGAGTCCATGAGATGTATGTTCAGACTCTAGGCAGGTGTTCAACCAGTAAGTCATGGTATTTGAAAGTCCTGCATGCATCTGCTACACACCATTGCAATAGAAGTAGGAAATTCTGAATGCAATTTCTTAATCCTTTGCCCCTTTATAAGTAGAAATACTGTCTTTATTTCCAATGAATTAATAAATCCACCTAGAAATATGTTGGTCTTTACAATACAGTACTTTTCAAAACCAACACAACCTTGAAAGGATACTCAGGAGGATAAAAGACATGAAATCTCACTAGATACAGAGGAAAAAGTACCTGGTACTCATTCCTATGAAAGGTCAACTGCAGTCCTGAGTCTGAGCTTTCAATAAATGGAGAATCCTAATTTGTTTGTACTGGATATTGCTGCTTCCTAATATAACCCAAAGCCCCAGGGACATGCTGGTAGTAATGCAAACACAGGACGGTCTTTCAGCCAAGAAATCATTTTAAATTTATCTAAAGTAAAAAGTTATTATAATTCCACAATGGTGGCATGCATTTGTTTGACATTCACCACAGCATACTGGGGGCAGAGAAGTATCTGAATTTAGTTCCCATGATCTAACAGAGAAGCTATCTAGGCAACTTGATGATTTAAGACTATTCTCCCTTTTTTCTTCACATAACCATTTTGTAAATAAAGCATCCAAGGTATACACAGTAAACAAATGCAGAATTTCACAGAAATCTTTAGAAAGATTTCCAGGCATTAATTATGGATCCATCAGTTCTATTATTTGAGGTACAAGAAAAATATCCAGAAGTACCATAACTGCCAATTTTGATATTCCAGCAAATATTGAATACAAACTTAATCACTTTATAGCTGATTAAAAGCGCAGCTGAAAGAAAAAATAATATTTCTTAATTGTATTTCTTAAGGAATAAAATATTGTTCTGAAAGAATAATCTTTTCAATAGATCTGGATGTAGACTTCAACACCAGGAGATGGTACAGTCAGCACAAAATAAAAAATGGGTGAATATAACACTACAACTAAGAGAAAAATAAAATGGAATATTTTTACAGACTACTAAACACAATAAGAGGATACACTTGCAGAGGACTAGTACAATAAGGAATATTTTCACTAACTTACAGAAAGTAAAGTTTAAAATGAACATCTTGGAAAATATTGCTGTTGCTGGTGGAAATGTCATTTCAAAAACATGTTTAAAATTAGTCCTAGGAAAGAACAATAGCAAGCATACCGAAGAACTTATTACCTCTATGTTACCTCTATGTTTATTACCTTGTGATCAAATTTGCAATTGCCTGTCTCACAGATTCTATATGCAAAGGGCATTGCTTAATCTAATAATCAGAATTTTATTTCATCAGAAGTACAAATTTAATAATGAAATTGTATTACTGCATGAATACTACTACATCTCAAAATCCAATTCTGTGTTATATGGAAATATCATCAGTGTAACAAGACTGATTACCTAGCTCTTGATGGCTTAAGAAGATTAACGCAGCTCACGACGCTTGCTGTATTTATCTTTTTCCCTCCCTATATGAACTCTGATGTAAAAAATGAACTATCTGGCTATGTTAGTTCCATTCAACGCAGCTGTGGCTAACCAGAAACCTTTTATTAAGCCAAGTGACAAGTTCTAGAAGCAAGATTTTACACATGCTAGGCAATACTGACAAAGTTGTGAAGAAACAAAAACCCTCTGTTGGCTAAATGTTTTTAAACTCCTCTATCAACCCACCAGCATACATCTATCTAGCTTAGAAAATGCTATGGCATTTTTGTAGCCATCCTGAAAGAGAAGGAAAGGTATGACCTCTAAAACAGGAAAGGGATGAAAAATAAGAATCTGAAGAAGCTAAACATTGTAAGACTTGCTTTTTTTTAAACACTATCAGCTGATTTTGAATAACTTCAGCATAAGAGCAGAGTATTTAAAAATCAGTCAAAAACTACTTTCTGCTTTGCTCTTGCAGATAGCCCAAATTAATCTGCTTCTAGATGTAAAAGATTATTAAAGGAATGATTGTCCTTAATTTCCAGAATGAAACTATAACTGTATAAGGTTTAAGAGGTGACAGTCTGTGTCACACCTCTAATTTAAACATTTTTCAAGTGTTTTTATTACTAAAATGAAAACATTTTCAGAAGACATAATACAGCAGTGTGAAAAAAACTGAAAACAGAAATGATCTTTTGATTCAGAAGCTGGCATTTAAATATGCCCAAAGTGACCTACAGAATTTGAAGACAAAGATATACCCTTCTCTCATCCATTTCTTAAACTGGCAGAAATTAGATGATTAACTACACAATGCAACAAATTTCAAAGAAAACACAGAATCAAATAAAAACATTAATACATTCATTTCTGATGTGAAAATGATGGAGTCATAGAATCAGCTTTAATTTCCCTTAAGGAGGAAAGTAGCAGAGAGAACAAACACTGTAGGAACATGTGGACAATTCACGTACTTTATCCTTGGAGCATTTAAACACATCAAAATAATTACAAGTTTTTTGTTTGTTTCTTTTTTTTTTCCTTCTTTTGCTAGTACACCTTTTCCCCTTCCTCGCTGTATTGTCCTTTTATTCAGTCTAGAAAGTACTGCACCAAAAGTCCTGGTCCACTTTTGCACTACCGACTCTCACTTCATTTACATGAGGGCAATGTATGGTGTAATTTAACTCATGTAGAGTTAAATTAACTCTACATGAGTTTCAAACTCATGTAGAAATTCAGTTCCAGCAAAATCAAAACAAAAATTAAATTTAAAGAAAAAATCAAATATTGCAGTATATCCAAAAATCCCTCACAATAGTATTTGCAGATGGCGCTCCTTCACATGGGGCTGTGAACAAACTGGGAGACAGATTTCAAAACAGTCTTGAAATCATTCTGGAAGAAACTGGGCAAGCACAAATTTCTGTTATAATGTAGGGGTACTCACCTATATAAATATGGGTTTAGGAAAAAAAAAATACATTAGCTGCTCTGCAGAAAAGGATTTGTAGGTTATAGTGAATCACAAAGTGGGAGAGAATGCTGCTGTTGGAAAAAAAAAGTACCATATAGTAACACACAAACAGGTATTGTCACTTGTAGACATACAGGTAATTATTATATTCAGAACGTATTAAAAAAATTCTCAGCTGAATTACTGCCTTACATTGGGTACTGAACTTCAAAGAACTATGTTGACCACTTGGAGAACACAGAAATAGACCAACAAGTAAACATGGCCCATGAAGAAAGTTTGGAGGCACTGAAGTTCTATTAAGAGAAGAGAATGAAAGGAGTATATGTGACAGACATGACAGCAGCCTTCAAGTACTTAACAGTAACCAAAAAGAGAAATGGAAATGTTTTCTCCATTTCTACAGTATATTGAAGGAGCAAGACAAGGTATTTTGACTAAGGGGGAAAAAAGTCCCTAATGATAAGCATCAGAAGAGACTATAGAATATTTCCAGTCAGGCACACGGGACTTAAGAATAAGATAAACAGCTGTAAAAACTGTTTCATTAATAGTTGATCCCAGTCTGGATAGGGAAACAGAAAACTCCAGTCTTCTTGTCTACACTTCTGTGTTTCTTATTGAGTGAAAAGAGTTGAATAAACATTAACAGCTAACTCTACCATGCAGAGATCATAACACTGTGCAGATGCTACAGGCACAGTGCTGTCATTTCTCCAGCTATAGCTTAGCACACTGCTGTAGTCAATTTTGCAAAGCATTATTCATATAGCCAAGGAACAGGAAATACAGTAGGGCTGTGTCACCAAATAATTACAAGCAGAAGTACTACCAAAGTACTTTCTGGAGTAGGAATTCTGTCTTTTCCTCACCTTCACAGTACCACATATTCTCTGATGCCATTTAATGACAATAATTTATGTTTCAACTAGTCTAACCAAGGACTTGGTATCTTTTGTCTCTTTGATCCTCAATGGTCTTTATAACTTTTTTAACTTCTTCTGCACCTTGCAGATCCAGCATCCATAATGCCAGCATCATGTTCCCTTCTTCATTAACTTTACCTGAAGTTGATCAACTATCGCCATACCAGTGAACCAAATGGTGCCAGTTTACTCTGGCTCTGAAATTCAACAACTGATTTTTTTTTTTTTTTTTTTTTTTGGTATTGCTAGACTGTTAGAACAACCTCTGGAACAAGTTTTTTGGCCCACTTCTTTTCTCCCAAAATGTCAAGCATGGTTTGGGAGTTCACATGGGCCAAATACTGTTCCCAACAGGTAACTTAAACACACTCTGTGCCCAGGAGGCAAAGAGAGATTAATAGTGAGGATATGGGTCATTCATGTCAACTGGTCTCAGTGTCAGAGAGCAGCCTGAGGCACATTTAGTTTACTACTACATCCATACCCATTATACTATAAGGCCATTTGTAAGGAAATCATTATTAATAGCGGCTAGAATAGAAGTTTCAGTAATACTGAATTTAGAGATGTTAATTACAGATAGAAACGGTATGTCTTCTCCTTCTTTTCTTCAGGAGTGTATTCTTCAGAATGAAGTAATTTTGAAAAATTGTTTTCCACTGTAGCTCCCAATTTCCACCACAGGAGGAAGAAAACGCTACATGGTTTCTTCTCTGTCTTGGATGGTTATGAACTCTCTACCCTACAAACAGTGTCTAACAATGATACAAGTGCTATAATCTAAGCACAAATACTGTATTATTAATCACAAGAATATTAGATATAGGAAATCAACTCATGCAGTTCACACAATCAATAATAATAAACATTTCTAAAAAAAAAAAAGAAAATATACTTTTGAAGGTCTGACTTGAACTGACAAAGCCTAAGACATTTAAGACCAATATTTCATAAACACAATTATGTCTTTTACTTCGAGAAATGGTTTGAGTTAAAGGTGAAATTATAATGTGTGCTCCAAGTTTCCTTAGGATTTTGTTGCTTTAAGTTAAATCACATAAGGTTTCACATAAGGTTTCCTGTGTTTAATTGTATTATAACTGTTTATTCAAGTGGCAGCAGCATACTCTGTGATAAATTAAATGGACATTTATCAAGGGCAAGTTGACAGTTTTAAATGTTAAACATAATCATTGTAAGACAAGTACAAATAGCTTCTACCTGGAGGTTACGTATCCAAATCACTGGATAGATATTTTAATTAACTTCTGCACAATAAAGAATATTTGCTTCTGAATTATTGAAGAACATTTCCTGAGAGAGTAAGATATAAAATGTCATGCAATATATTTGTAAGTACTGTTTATATATAAATAAAACCTGAAAATCCTTCTTCCTATATAACGCAGGCAAGAAAGAGACAAATACGGTTTAAAAACAAATCTTGAGGTCAAGATTTAATTTTTAATTAAAAATCAGCTTAACAGAGTTCCATCAGACAGAGGCATAAGACATGGTTAGAGCCGTTTTTATTAGTATATCTTTTTTTTCTTAGTTCAGTGAATTATTAATTAATAACAGTGTACCACCTCCAGTTCTGAGGGCATTTTGAGAAAGCCTAAAGATGAAAATACATAACAACCATTGCTAAACCCAAAGAGAATATACTGAGAAACATATGCATGGGAACAAATGAGTTAACACTTTTCTGTTTTGCTAAACCCATCTAGACTTCTTGCCCTAGTAACAGCAATTCTTAAGGCAACAAGCTGGGAAAGAGGAAGAAAGCTGCAAACCCATAAGAGGAGAGTGGTAAGTGCCTTCCCATCAACCCTTCACCTTTCAAACCACTGAAGCATCTGAACACTTAAAATACTAATAAAAGCTAAAAAGTTTTACTCACAGTTAAAACCAGGTTCAATAGTTTTTCCAGCTTCAAGACTGTTTATTGTAATCTGAAAGATGATGTGCAGCAGCAGAAATGATAGACTGGTGAAACACAGAGATTTTAATAATCGTCCTGTATGCCCTGGAAGACAAAACATACATACATGTAGTTGGTGAATTTCTTAATATCTCTTAAATTTTAAAAATAATAAAAACAATAAAAATATTCTGACCATTAATATTTCTGCAAGTCAGAGCCTCATTATTCTCGATTGACTCTTAATAAACAATGCCATAGCCAAAAGCTTAAAATTAAGGTATCTTTGAGTACTCTTTTAATTACAAAAGCTAGCAATTGCTGTTACTGATATTTCTTTTTACTTTTGATTTAAAAAAAAAAAAAAAGTTTCTTGAGTCCCCAGATAGCAATTTTATATAACAAATAACATCATTATTCTTATCACCATGTTACCTGATACAAAGTATGGATGATACTTCCAATCTTGGGAAAAATAAAAACCTGTTAACCTAATTACACTTTCCAAAACAAATTACATTGGAGGAGGTATAACAACAGAAGAACCTCAGTTTGGCTCAGAAATATAGACATGCTTTCAAACGAATGCTTTGCTTTGTGCAGACTGCCCTCTTTCTCTTCCTGTAGTAGCTTTTTGAAAAGAATTTTCAGTGCACACTGAAGAATACTGTGCCAGATACATTTGGTCTTAGTTCCTCTATGATTTACTGGATATATATAGCCAAAAGCGAATAGCAAATGTTTGATGGAGACTTAGAAAATGCCTTATAAATCCTCTAGGAAACACTCAGCTTTATCACAGGCAGCCAAATTTGCAAGGGATGAATAGATAAAGTAAACCATTAGTATTTCAGAAAATATGCAACTTTAACAAGAAGTTTTGTTGCTGATGAAAGACGACACTACTTATCACCCTGCTTGACCTATTTACAATAAAATTTCTATTTCTTAAGTATTTTATACCTAGATTTTATACCACCTGCTTCATGCATTTGAAAGTCACTTTTTTTAATTTACAGATTATAAAACTAAATTGCTGCAATTCTTACACAAGGATATAAATAAAACCAAGGCTGTGGAGAGCAGAACTAGCAGAGTATACTCAGAAAAGGTTCACCTACATGCATCCTGTTTCTTTCATTCTTACTCTCTGTGGGTCCATTGCAAGCAACTTCTAGAAAGAACACAATGATCAAGACTGACCTGAGCTCTGGCTCAGATTTGATTACTGAGCAAATGCATCCAAAAGCTCACAGTAGATAGTCAACTGTCCCATTAGTTTAGGCTTAAGATCCCACTAAGGGGGTTGTGTTATTCTTGATGGACAGAATCTTTCACAGAAGTCCTTTTGAAATTTGGTAAGTGGTTTCTAACCACTTGCACTGTAAGAAAAGATGCAAAGGCACTAAAATAGAGACATAAGACAGCACTAGGGAAATGCACTAGCTTAAGGAGATTTTGGTCACTAACTCAATGCATGCACAAAGCAACTCACCAGTCAGTACTCTCCTCTGTAAAATGAAATCTAAAATTCTTTGGGAACTGATTATCTCTTACAACATCTGCCTAGTATACAGTATGGTCTTAACCAGAACACATAGAAATTTCACATGCTGGATGCTTTAAATACCCAACTTTTTGCTTTTTTTAAACACGATAAAATGCCCGCTGTGTGTGTGTGTGTATTTCTTTTTCCTTTGGTGATGCCAGTAGCTCTGAGGAGAGTGTCCTTGACCTGATAGTTAGATCATATTGGTTTCATGGAATTTAGATCAGGTCTACTTCAGATAGATAAAAAGCATTCTGTGACAGAAATCTCTTCCTCATTCCTAGGCTGGCAAAATGAAGGGTAAAATATTGAGGACCAAAGCAATTATATCATAATTATGACTATGTACTATACAAGTGACAGGGAAACAAGGTATGGTTCATATTTTGCATCTATCCAGTAAATCAACTTTCTGTTTTATACTGTGTTGAGCTTACATGGCAAAGTTTAGGTAGCAGGGGGCTGCAGGGGTGGCCTCTGTAAGAAGAGTTGAGCAACTGCCCCGTGTTAGATAAGGGCCAGTTTCAGCCGCTGGTTGGGGAGGAGGTAGAAGAGGGTGGTTGAGGGAGAAGGTGGTTTTAGTTTGCTTTTAGTTTCTCACTGTTCTAGTCTGCTAGTGAACTATAATAAATTATATTAATCTTCCTACTTTGAGTCTGTTTTGCCCGTGACGATAATTGGTGAGTGATCTCCATGCCCTTAACCCTTGATCCCTTTCTCCATCGTATTTTTTCTCCCTGTTCCTTCGAAGAGCAGAAGTGAGAGATTGGTGTGTTGGAGTTTGGCTGTCCGTTGGTGTGAAACCATCACATTTCAAGCATATCATCGATGGCCCAAATAGTAGTTAATAATGCAAAGAATCAGATAAATATGATTTAGCAATTTTAGAAAAACTTAATACTCAAAACTTTTGTTACGATTGCTATCTTGACAGTGCAACTTTTGAATACTAATGCCTGTAATGAACTTTTTTTTTCTTTTCTCTTTTTAAATCAAGACATTGAAGAATTCAAACAAAACGGCAAATGGAAAGAGCAAGCCCATATAGGAATTTTGCAATCTGAAAAAGAAGCTACTTTGTATGACTTTGGTGGTCAAACTGTGCATAGCACAGTACTGGTCAGCCATCAGAGTCTACAGACATAAGACAACCCAGGTTGCAGAGCATTATAAAACATGAAGTAGATTTAAACATGAAGTAGATTAATTTTTTTTTTTTGTCCGAGGCCTTTTTTGTTCTACTCGTACTGAAGCTGGCCTAGTGTCCTGGCCTAGGACAAGAACTTCTAAGCATTATGAAAGCATAAATAACTCATATTTTCAAAATCATGAGAAGAATGAATATATGACAAGCTACGTGTTACTAAATCAGTTGTTAAATGTGATGTCATATACAACAAAATACAAAGACTGCAAGGACTTTTACATTTTTTTGGCAAGTCTTAGTATTTGGAGTCTTTTCCCTGTATTACCAGATCTCAGACTCATGATATTATGAGAGAGCTGCATACTCTGAATACACATTTTTAAAAAATATATTTTAAAGTTGAAGACAAACAATTTGACAATACGGATGCCACGTACTCAACAGTTCTGTTAAATCTTTGAGATTTTTAAGGAGAGTCTGGAATTTCTGAAGCTTTGGGTCACAAACTCTCCCCAGAGCTTGGGAGTTAACAGTTCAATAGTGCTCAGCTGAGCACTGAATTTTTCACATCAAATTATAATTGGAATGTTTAACAAAATTGTTTCAGTCAGCCTCTAAAGGAAAACAAACTGCAACATAACTAGCCAATGCACATTCATTTCCCAAACTGTTTCCATATAAAGACATAAACTATTAAAAATCTTGGGTCCATCTTTCAATATTCCAAATGCTATTTATCTCCAAAATATACCTTAATTTTAGAATTCATTTTTATAAGCTTGAAAACAAAAATCTTTGAACTGTCGATTGAACAAAGCATTTCTTTAACAAAGACCAAACTTGTGCAATCGTCATCCTTCTAGGAACTGTCAAAAATGTTGACAAAACACTTCTTGAAATGCTGGCAAACCATCTCCTTCTGCACCAAGTTAATATTTTAAAGGATCAGTAACTCTTGTGATAAATGAAGTCTCAGTGTACTGGTAAATATGGCAGAGGAGATACACTACTGGAAGGCAACTAGACATGCTCGGTGCAGGTTACAGGATTCTTAAAGAGCTGTTTCCTTCGTGGCTATCAGTGGGACAGGACCACCATGACAACCTACTGAGCAGCCGACCTTTGCATGTACAGTATTCAGCTGTGCCAGCAGAAACTAGATGCTACAAGAATTTGGAGAAGAGTAAGAAATATTATGCCCCTGATTTCAAAAGTTTTGGAGAGACATCAACAACTTGGGAGAAATGGGAGTGCTAGAAAAGTCAGTGAATTACTGGATCTGTAATTTATGCCAACGAAGAAGTGACAGATTTGGATAAAGGATGAGTTTCAATTTATAGTGGGGTTTGGATAAACCCATTTAACTGTATTTTTACTTACATATTTTTTTCTTTCTACTGGAAACTTAGTTTGAAATTACACAAAGAAAAAATTAACTGTATGTGTACAGGACTGAGATGGTGAGAAAGGAGAATAACACCTCAGTCCACACTGGAAATCAAAATGCAAGAAGGGAAGCACTGATTGCTTCCCTTCTGTCTTAGATGTATAGACTCGTACATGTTCATCAAGACTGATCTAGGAAGAATCTTCTCACAAAACACCTGGATTTGTACTTTACAGTCAGGTTCTGATTTTACTCACACCATGTGGTGCCACCAGCTTCAGGAAACTGTGGTGAATTGGAAAGAAAGAGCAGAATTTGCCTCATAACTGGCTTGAAAGATTAGAAAAAAAGTGGGTTTGCTTTCAGGTGCAGCGTGCCATTCCTAATGGTACCCAGTGGGATCAAAACCTGGCACATGGCTTTAGAAACGTACCCCAGTGTGCTTCAGAAACACACGGGGAGGTTGCTTGAGCCTCTCGGTCCCTCCAGAAGGCTCCTGGGCAAGGGCCTTCTCCCCTCCAACCAACCCAGCAGGAAGGTGGTCAGGATGCAAAGCCTTCATTACCCTCCTTCTAGCCAGCCCAACTGCAACATTAAACCGGATTAAAGAGGGCCATAAGCTTTCAAACGTGGCAAAGGAATCCATTCTTGTATTTTTCAAAAGTAACGCAGCCAAGAGCTGGATTAGCGATGGCATGTCCCCCCAGCCACAGGCATGCAACCTCAGTACAACTAACTATTTGAATGTGCCCAGCTGGGACTGCTGCTGTCAACAAGCACAGCTCTTCACTGCCTCCATCACTATTGTATGCAAAGGTGGAGCCTACTGGTCACAACATTTCAAATGCAGAAAAATAGCACTGTAATGTTTAGATGGGCAGTCCTGTGATCTTTTCTGCTACCCCTTTTCCATAAAACAGAGTATAACAGACTTATTTGTCTTATTTTACTTGTACATATGGAACTTCAGAAGAGCTTCTTCCAAAAGGGTGTGCCAACAGGACATGGAATAACTGAATGGTCAGTTGTCACTGACACCCACTTAAAATCACGTATATTAGCTTTTACTATATAATCAGACCAAGAGCTGTTGTAAAGAGCCTATCATATTGTAGTGGCTAACTACTAAGTTGTTTGCAAGGTGCATTTCATTCTACACAGCATTTTCTCTCTCTGATCCATCGGAGGGGGTGCCACAAGAAAATTGGTTGAGTCTGTAACACTGTTAATAACACTACTAATGATTTATCCTGATTTTTTTATTAGTACCATGCATCTACCTGTAGAAGCGGTTTACTCTCCACACTCTGCTAGTATCAGGACAGAGAAAATAGAGGAGAAAAATAACAAATTCTAAAAATTAAATTAAGACCATTTACAACCCAGACAGTGTAATTTCTTCTCTCATGATCATACAGATGCTGCACAGTATCACCTACAGAGTAGATCTGAGAGTGTTTGGGTGGCTTATACGAATGTTTTATTATTTGCACTGGGATTTTGTTGAAATATAACCTTAGTGTTGAATTTTCTCAAGTCAGTTGGGTTTTGGATAATTCTAAAATCCCTTTAGCCATACATTGCACAGTGAACTGCTGCTACACTCTCAATTCTACCTCAACGGTTTCACTTGAGCGGTTTTTTACAAAACACTTTTTATGCAGCTCACAGCAGATAAAATACCAAAGCACAAGTCATTTTTCTCATAATCTTTGATAGCACACAGTGAGTGGTAAATATTAATGGGCTCTTAACTTCTGAACTAGTGACACTTCATTTAATAAAGATACTCTATTACAGACACGCAGGATTTATTTTTTAATAAACCTTTTAATCAGTAAGTGACAAACATAAAACTAAAGAGCTCTGGGGAAAAGGCTTGGTTGCAGTAAACTTCTGCAGCACAGACAGGATCAGTCCCACAGATTCCGTTTTAGCTAGTAATTTTAGAACCTTATCTTCTTGATTTTCCATCAGGAACCCTAGCTTCACCTCAGAGCCTAACTCTAACCTAATCTAACTCTAATCCTAACCAGGATCCAGGGACTCTCATGTCCTGCTCCATGGCTCCAAATAGGAGTCTGTCAACATCATCTACAGCATATGTAGATCAGGGCACTAGGGAATGGGAAGTTAAAGAAAACTTACGCACTGTGGAAAAATCTGGATTTTGGAGGTCACATGATCCACAACAACAAAAAATCAAAATGTCATCATTTCCCCCCAAAATCACACCTTTGGGGCCACCTCTGTTTAAGCACCTCAAGATAACACAGATTATTTACTGAGACAAAAGAAAGTTCTGATTTGAAGCTGTTGTCTGCCAAAGTCTCAGTGGTGATAAAAACTAGGGTTGGTTTCAGCTGATCATCAGAAAAATGTCATCACTGAGTTCAGAATGAATGTCTGCCACTTTGGCCACAAGCGCCAAACATAGATTCACACATTTAAACATATACACAGATGAAAGTTTATAAGCATTAAATAAGTGCTGATATATCTGTGCTGAAGAATCTGGATCAGTCCCCTTTCCTGAATTCATCAGTGCAATAATTGACACTAAAGACAGTGGGACATCTCGTGATGGCCAAGAAAGATGATGAAAGGGTTCAAATACAAGTTCTAAATGCAGCTTGTATTTTCAGAGATGACTAGTTGGTGAAACTTGCAGGGCACAAAACAGTTTAGCCCTGTCAAAGAATGCATTTAAGCACATGCTTACTTTCAAACACATGAACTGGGAGTGAAGGGCTCTGAATGTTGCATAAAAGGTTTGTAAAATAGGACTCGCTGTTTTATTGCTAGAGTATTGATACTTTACATAGTCAAGCCTTATAGCACCCGGCTTGCAAGTCAGTGGAAGTCAAAACCTTTTAGATACCTCTACACCACCCACTGCTCAAGTCAGTGCTCTGCAGAAGCTAATTTTCCCTGTTTCTCCTTACAGCTGCAACATGTATTTATGTTTGAGTGTGAGGGGTATGCATAACAGCACTTTCAACTCTTATTTTCCTGTGCACATTCACAGGTGCACAGAGAGAGCCATTCAGTTTCAGGTTCTGTTACAACTATGTTAAACCTCTGTTAGTACCAGTTACATTATTAAACCACCTTTCATAGACATAAAATACCCACAGTATTCCTAAATGCATAGTATAGCTATGTACTATGTAAGTAGTAAAATGATGCTCAGCTCTACAGAATGAGCTGTATATTGATGGTCATGCTGTCATAATTCTTCATGAACCCACCGGTGTAAAGAGATGTTGTACCTGTTTGACAGAAGCATCTCCGTGGATGCTTTCCTCACTTCACAATACTGTTCAACCGCCTCTACCATATGCAGTGTCTGCTATATTTTAACAAATGGAGATAATGACAACAGTGTTAATATCCCATTTTAGAGGTTTGGCCTCTTGATTGCTGAAACAAACAACGGGGCAAAGCTGTGAACTGGGGAGAGAGGAAGGTGACCATTTGGAAGGACTATACTAACAAAATTTGATAATGGCGTTCCTTGTACAAGGTACATGGTGGATTAGTGACTTGCCATCGCACAAAGTAAAGCAACTGCATATTGGCTCTCATTCACTAAGCCTCACACGTATTTCCTAAGTAGATTCAAAAAAGATAATGCTTAAACTGTCCTGAAGCTATCAGTAATCATTTTTATGGTTAAAAGAAGTGTTACTAATTTCTAGCCAGAATACAAACAAAAATTAATTCTTCCTTTCATGAAAGTGATGCCATCCTTCCACTGCATAGTAAGCATAGTTATCAATACATCTATTTTTAGCTTAATAAAAAACATATGTATATTTTTATCTTATATTCTTATATTTCAACATCATCTTCTACTAGAGGGTTTAGTCTAAGTAGAGCCTTAAACTACGGGCAGACGTTACGGCAAGAAAAGAAAACTACTCAGTTCACTTGCTGAGTTTCCAGCAGCAGGACAAAAACAGAGAGCAATTAACTAATGCCAAAGTCTATTCTGTACCTGCCCAGACCCAAGCCTTAAAATGTGTATCCACAAACAACCGCTCAAGATTTCATGCCATTATTTTTAGCTGTGTTTAAAAATATGTGCCCAAGTGGCCACGGTGAAATCCAGACCAGAGAAGTACAAGATTTCAGGTTCAGAATTTCCAGCAAAAGTTTCCCATCATTTCAGCTGTTTTATCCACACTTTCCTGAACACGTTCATTGTTCCTTTATGTAGCCAAATGTTGCAATCTACAACTGTGCCTAATGTAAACATTAAAAAATTAATAATTTAAAAAACACACAATTCCTGAATTTCAATTAACTTTTGTACTATAATGTGTTTTTTTTTTTGCATTGCAAATGACATTATTTCTTAGAACATTAAAAAAACCACAAGAATTTGTAACAGTTTATTACAAAATATGGAATTAGCTAAAAATTTTACATTACTTTTTAAAGCAAAATAAAACACATTGATCCAGGCTGTGTGTCTGCACGCAAAAAAGTAAATTCATTTAGATTCATTTATATACTTATGTATTTCCTTCCATTTCTCTCTGTTTCTCTCTCTTTTGAAATACTACAGAGCTCTAGGAAGGAAGAAAACACAGTTTAAAGATAGACACTGAAATTTGCAGGAATGCCAAACAAACATGGGTAAACAGTCAAAAATGTTATGTGTAATAAAAAATTATTTAGAAATGAAAACATACAAACTGCTGCATAGGATAATAAATGCCTACTTACTCTAGCTTCTTGCAGGATTTCCTGTTTTTCCTAGAAGTTTTCGTGCCCAGAATACTGCTAGAACTGAGCTGTATACCCTCTGCATCAATAGACAATACCATCGTTCAAGCTAGTTATAATCTCTGACCAGCAAGTTTACACAGGCAATTTACCCATTTTGTTAACAAAATATTTTGTCAGACAAGACTCAGAACTTAACCATTCATTTTTTTTTCCCAGATGATCCTCATAAGCTTTCAAAGCAAACAACAGCTACTTGCTGTCTGCTTCTCAATTTGACAGGTGACTGTACCAAGTCAAATACAGGAAATATCATCTCAGATACTAGCACATATGAACACTGAGCAATTTTAAGCCAGAGCTGTTCTTTCACGAGAGTATTTGAGCTTTTAATACAGCGTTCCAGCTACTTCCCTTGAGGAATCTGACTCTCCATATTTGCTACTAGCAGATAATACTTGTTTTGAACTCAAATTAATTCAACCATTATTATCCGTTTGAAGCATTGCTTGCAACTTACTTTCCTTATGCACATGTCATGGTCACAAAGAGCAGGTAACTCTAACCAGAACTCAGTTTCTTCAACAAAGTCCACACAACTCCCAAGTAACGGGAGATGACAACAGCACATTTGCTACAGTGCTGAAATCATTATTAAAAATCTGTACTTACTAGGAGGTAAATAACTTCCTCCATTGAATACCTACCCACATGCATTCATACGTAGCAAACAAATTTGATGGAAGGCAGAGTGAGAAGGGAAGGCTAGAAGGCCATGTAAATAAGACTAATACAGCTATTGCAAAACAAACCCTACAGGATGATGTTTTCACAAGACAGTAGGAGCACATAAATATGTGTTCTGAACTTGCAGTGGAAGCTGTGCTACAAATTTTTACCCTTGACAAAACTTTCCCAGGAAGTTCTAGAGGCTCCGTCTTTCATAGAGTCTACCACCTTTCTTAAAAGTTTGCATTAGTTAATTTCTGGCAAAATATAATGGATCTCATGACCCAATTAAAGAGCCCCTGAGTTGAAATGCATTGACATTTACTCAGGTAGATAATGATGGGACAAGGGGGAATGGTTTTAAACTAAAAGAGGGAAGATTTAGATTAGAGGTTAGAAGAAAGTTTTTCACTCAGAGGGTGGTGAGGCACTGGAACAGGTTACCCAGACAGGTTGTGGATGCCCCATCCCTGGAGGTGTTCAAGACCACGTTAGATGAGGCCCTAAGCAACCTCATTTAGTGAGTGGCAACCCTGCCTATAGCAGGGGTGTTGGAACTAGATGATCCTTGAGGTCCTTTCCAACCCAGGCCATTCTATGATTCTATGATTGTGTGGCATTTCAACTTCCCTGTAAAAACACAAATGATCTGGACTGCAAAATACCCCATCCACATAACACTGAAATATCCTAGGCTTTGCTCACAGCTTTGTTCCTTCTTTATCGGATGTGCTTAGGGAATTAGTAAATTTTTTTACAGAAGAAATTTGTTTCTACGATGGCGTTTGAGGAAAATAATACAATGATAGTATGCCACGTGGCCATGAAACTTTCTTCTTTCTTAAAAAAAAATAAAAATAAAAAAATAATAATTTCAATGGGCAAGTGGAAGAGAAACAGATAGCTTCCTAAAAATATTAGCAGTATCTTGTCACCCAAATCAGGTAGCTTTCTAAAGAAATTAAAAAATAAACTTTCCTAGAGATTATGTTGTATATTCTGTAAAATTCTATAGAGAAGTAGATTGGGAAAAACTGAAGAACTGCAAATCTGACTTGCACACTTGGAAAATTGATGAGAACTATAATGCAGATTTGTTACATTGTTGGGTAAGAATCATACAATGAAATGGAGTCCAAGTAATTACCTTAGAAGACCATTATGCCTAGCAGACTTTAGAAATCTTTGAAGATACTAAAGGGCATGGAGAGAAGGATATTTTAGATGAAACAGCAAATTTGGTTTTCAACAAGCTTCTGGACAGTATTTCAGAAGAACGAGCTTTTGTCAAAGGCTCTTACAGGAAACGAACTATCATGGGAATGGAAGGAATGTCATCTTGGGACATACCAGCTTTGGCTGCTGCTGATGATGATCTATCATCCCGTCCAGTTGCAATGAATTTAGAACAAAAGTGCATTTTTTCCATATTAATGACAGAATTAAACCTATTTGCTACGTTCAGTCCAGCATTCATATTATATGTGGAAATGAATGGATGTACACTATAAACATACATGAAACCTGGAGATTAGGGAACTCATCTATGCTTGCAGAAACACCTGATTTTTCAGAAGATCTCAAAACATTTCTCAATATTGCAGAAAATGCTTGACTAAGGAATAGTAGAACTCAGTGAAATGCTGAGATCCCAAAGACACCACTCATGTTTCATTTTAAATGATATGGAAAGGCTTTTCATTGGAACATCCCATAAACCAAGCAGGAGAACAGCAACTAGATTTGTATTTTCACTATTATAGCAATTTCATGCATGCACACACAACAGTTGCCTCTTAATCTTTCCATATGTAAAAATATTGCTGTAATATTGGGTGTCATGTTCTAAGTAAATCAGACAAAAGAAATTTTGCAAAAATAATCTCTTATTTTCTACTATAAAACGTTTACTATGCAGTTTCCTTGATAAGCCTACAGGTCAAGACCACAATGAACCACCACATTTCCACACAAAGAAACTTATATTTTTGGGACAATACCAGCAAAGAGAAGTAGATGGCTGATTTTCACCCAATCATATGCATCCCGTGTTTTTCATATTGGAAAAAGGTGGCTAACATTATAGTGAATCAAGCCCATACTAGTAAGATGTCTTTCATGTAAGTCTATAGCTGAGGTATGAATGAACTGTGACATTTTTCCTTCCTAGGTACTATGGGCAAGGCATTCAGTGGCAGCAGTCCAAATACTTGCAGGCTAAAAGGTAGAATTCATACTAGGCATCAACAATCTGAAATTTTAAATTGCTTCTCTGAAAAAAAAATGAATGGTTGATAGTATGTACAAAGGTAAGGAAAGGTCAAGAGTTGTGTATTAGTGCACAAATCTGAGAGGAAGAAGTTTACTAGTTTTGAATTACCATCTTAAATTGAAGGCTTTAAACAAAGATTTGAATTTAATAAGTCCAAGACTACAAGCTAGCTATCAGAAAATAATGAGAAGGGGAAAAATCCTCTCTCAGAATTTTCAAAATTATTTTAAGCAGCTGGAAGAAATGCACTTTCTGATGAAACCAAAACTCATGAATAGGAAGCTATTAAGAGCAAAATGACAAAGAAAAAAAAATCTCTGGAACTGACTATTAACCTGTAATCTCCATCATCCTATAATCCACTGTCAAAATATTAGAAACTGTGAACATAAAAGAAGCTAAGAATGTCTGTATCTACATTGGTACAAACTGAAAGTCCATTCTCACCAGCGATCAGGAGTCAGATGTCCAGGGAAGCATACCAGAAGTTTAATACTCCCTCCAAGCCTCTAACCTTTTCCAGATTTCTTGTAGCAGATCTGTTTGGTAAATTTCTCCTCCAGTAACTTCTCTAGCCTCACTCTGAGCTATGCAGATTTTCAGCATACACAATATGCTACAGCAGGGATTGCCACAGGTCAGATGCTCACTGCATTTCTGAAGATGATCCCTACTTATTTCATGTGACACTTCCTAGTTCTCATACTATGAGAAAGGGTGAACTACTGGTCCCTATCCATCCTTTCCCTGATTCATGATTTTGTAACTCTCAATCATACAACTTTTCATTTGCATCTTCTCCCAGCTAAAGCCCCAGCATTCTCAGCTGTTCCTCACACATTGTTGCATATGCTTCAGTTATCCCCATTAACCAGCTCTGAACTCTTTTCCAGTTATACTACATTCCCTTTAGGGTAGGGCACCACCACTACAAAAGACAAACATATCATAGCTTTATACAGCATTATAATGTTGTTTTGTTTCATCCTATATTTTATTGCTTTACATTCACAATTCTTTCTTCAACCTTTGCTGAGGCTCTGAACTAATGTTTCCATGAATGTATATATCACAGGCCCTGGACTGCATTCTTAAGTGGCAATGTCAGCTCAGTGACCACTGTTTTATGTGAGAATTTTATTATTATTATTTTAACTTTACCTTCATATATAGTTTTCCCACAAGAACATGAGTGGGATAAAAAGAAACCAGTGGATTCACTGACCTGAGGGAACTTTTTTTCTTTTTTTTCCCCTCAGAGCCGCAACTGAATGTATAAAAGTTACCAGATGCATGCACATGTGCTTTAAAACTTTTGATATTTATTTAGATATTCAGCAGATTCCCACCACGGAAAACACCTTTCAAAATTCTCATCACATCAGAGACTTTCAAAGACTATAAGTATTATCTGCTTGCTTCTGAACAAATCACTTCTCTCAAAACACATCATCTGTTCTAATGCCTAGAACCTATAGTAAAGAATACTGCCTAATGATGAATCAAGTCGGTCATAGACCAACTTATTTCATCCACACATCAAAAACTACCTGAAGGAAAGTATGCACAGCCTTCAAAGATGAATACTTGAGTTCTTCTCTGTATCCCTGTGGGATCTTAGCAATGTTTTTCAAGATAGTCATATTTCTCCATTAAGAATAACCCAGCATTCACAGCAAGACGTTGGCTGAGTAATGCTCAATGGTCCAACTAGATCTAATATTTCGGGCATTTTGTCCTCTGGGTAGACATAAAAGGATCAGTAGTTTCATTCTTTCACGTACAGCAAAATTATGGGGATCCTGCAGCCAAATGTAGTAAAACTGCTTCAACACTGAAGCTGAATTTGGCACCTATGCTCTGCACACATGTAGTACAATTGTTGTCCAAGCAGTGTTTCAGAATCCAAGAGGCCTCTGGGGCGCTATATGAGACATCGCTGGGATTTCTCACACATCTGCCTTTCTGCTAGAAGGATTTGGAATCTTCCCCTGGATAACAGTAGGGCCAGTGGGAACAACAACCTCAAATCTTGCAAGAAGCACTAGGGACTGGAAAAGAGGACTGCACTATTTGCATCTCTCCTTCTAGATGCTTTTTAGAAAGGGTTGCTTCTTGAGCACTTTTAAATACTTTTTCCTGTGATAGGAGATCTAGGTGTGGAACAAAACAGCTCATATATACAGAAAATAACTATACAGAAATGGTATGCAAGATGATGCACTGGAACATATGAACTACATCGTTTTGTAGGGTACAGTTTTAGCATTCTGCAAAGTAAGGCAGTGCAACAGAATCCCCTCTGTTTTCATAGCCTGAATTTTTAAATTATTATTGATGTTGCCTTTGCAGAAAGAAAACTAAAGGGAATGTTGAGTATCATAAAGTGTGGAGACTATGGAGTATACGGGGGATGATGATGTGAGTGAGCTAGAAGTCTTGATTTGGAGAAGGGAGTAGAAAACTTACCTCTGCCACTCTCAGAGACCATGCAGGAAGTACACCTTTAAAGACTGCTTTGGTATTTTTAATCACTCAGAAGGTTACACAACAATCAAAGACACTCAGACACTGCAAAATACCAACTCAAAGCAAGAGAAGTGCCCAAAGGAGAAGTGTCCCATGATCCTATGCCTTCTGCCTTTTGTTGAATGATCAAGGGTAACTGAAACACCAGGCACTCTCTTTAAAAGCCACTGGCAGACCAAGAGGACCTGGGTTTGGATGAACAAAATACATATCTTTCCTATCTTTGCAAAGCTAAGAAGGTAAGCAATCAAAGAGTTCATTTGTATCTATTAAACCTGGAGATTCAAGTGTGGAAGACCTCTATGTGACTATGGCTCTATGACCTCTGAATGTCCTCTAAGTCACTGACAACACTGATGTAATGTAGTGCCTAATCTGCAGTTAGCATAATCACACTATCATAACTATTGTTATGACTGTTCTGTAGAAACATAATAAAAAAATTCCCTGAAAGATGTATTAATACAAGATTTTTGTGATTAGGAGAGAATGACAAGTACATTTCTAATATGAAAGAAATTGAAATATACCACATGTTCACTTGCATATAGATCTGTCTTTACTTTTGGATAACCTCAGAAACATTGCTATGAAATAAGACACAAAGTTTGGTTTTGAAATTGTTATGGAGACGAGAATGGACTTACTTCAGTTTACTCTGTATGTACATACATTGTGTACATACAAGAGTATAAAAAACACTGGCCACATAAATGCATGCTCACAGCATAGTTAATAGTCTCACCTATACACTGAGAGAGAGGCAACACTATTCAAAATCTATATTTTTATTTAGATTCAGCCTTGTAAGAAAACACTTATGCTTCAACAGTTACAGAAAACATGGCAGATGTTGCATATTGGGAAAGATTTTGCTTCGTACAGCATTATCTCTATATCTAAACCAGAACTGAATGTAAATATCATCTGGCTATGTTTCCTATTACCATACATAACATAAAAACACTTTAAAATGTAGTCTAATTTTAAAATAATTTGATGTTTTCTATTTTCTCACACGTAATACTTTGCTGCTTGCTTTTAAGATTAACAGAATTAAAACAGAACTGCAAAATTCAGGAAGAAGCAATTCATATTCCAGCACAGTGTGCTAACGAGTGTGTAATAGAATGAAATATCAAAGAAAAAAAAAAAAAAACAAAAAAAAACAACCACGCCATAGTTCAGTGAAATTTGTAGGATTATTATATTTCAAAAAGAATTTAACTATAAAGCGCAATAATAAAAGAAAAATGTGTATGTGATGTTGTGCTCATAAACCCCAACTAACACACTGAGGTCAACTGTTTAAACAAAAACAACCCATATTTCTTACAAACACATATTCCTGGTATAAATCACATCTGTATTCAGTGTACAGTCAGTAGCCTAAGCTATTTTCCAGTCAGATAAATTCAGACCTTTTCTTAGTCTACAACATACTAAAAATATTTAATATGAAGCGATGTTAAACAAAACTCACAAAAGTGGAAGTCTGATTCTATTTTTGATTGCCAACATTTAATAATTCAGGCTGAAATTCAAGTTACTAAAAGAACTTTTACAACACTTGGATGGAGGGATGAAATGCCACTGTTCAGCTCAAGAAATCAAAAATACAATTATTTAGTTTGAACTTACCAAAGCTCAGATTTCTTTTTTTGTATTGTTTCTATAGAGCTAAGTGAAGAATTTCCACTCCTGCAAATACCAACATTTCCCCTAGAAAAGACTGGTTTTGTTGCAGCACATACTCCTCCGTAAAAAGTACACCCAAATCAATAACAATGCAACTGGGATTTTTTTCATAGAAAGTTATGAAATCACAGAAAGAGAAAGGATGTTGGAGAAAGACGAGCATCAACATACAGCATTAGCAAGCACCCTCTGAAGCGTTACTGTCACTTTAAGGCAGCACCATATCGGCTATTTTCATACGAGCATGGGGTTGCTGTAATAGATGACGGCAAGGGTTTCTACAAGGGATTCAGGGCCACTTGCTGGGGATAACCTCTGGAGCACATTTTAGGGCATTTTGCCACACGTAAGTAATGCAGACGTACAAACTCATGCTAATATAACCATGTTTGTGTTTTTACAACTCCACGGCAACATTTGATCTCTCTATATAATAGATAGCTCTCTCTACTGTATGTCTCAGCACACTTGTGCAGGCACAGTGTCATTAACACCCCTTCAAGTTCACACTGTCCCACACCTAAAAACTGAGGCATTGAAGAATAAATAAAACTCCACATTGGCTCCATTGCAAAAGCATTGCATGGGGCACTACCTCAGGGGTCAGAAAGGAGACGTGCTCCAACCCCCTGCCCACTGCCCACATCACCCAGCGCAGGGGGAGACAAGCCAGACCTGCCTGGTCTCCTCCAGCACCCTGCGAGGGGTATATATGCCCTCCCCTAAACGCTGGGCTCTGCTCAACTACCATTACAAGTTGAGTTTCCAGCAGAGCAATACAGATATTTCACTCCCCAACCCTCTGCTGATGCCCAACACAAACATTGGGAGTGCAACAGCCTGCCATGACAGTAGTTGAACAGCTCTCAGGGTTTCTGCTCTGCTCAGTGGCAAGGAAAAGCAGTATTCCCTTTTATTATTATACCACGTTTCCTTGTGTATGTCAACTGTTTCTTAGTTACAGAGACCTGTACTCTTTCCAGACAAGTGTAATGAATCTTCAGAAAAGGAGTAAATTTTATTTATTTTTTTAAGGCATTTTAAAGAAATTCCCAGAAGGAATTAACATTTTTATTTACTGCCTTGCCTGGTCAGACGTGAATACATTTCTATGTAGCCACCTCATGGTAGCATATCCTAGCCATCTTGTAATGAAATTATTGAGAACATATCAGTAAGACATGATCCCACATATTTAAGTCATTACGGAGAACTTTGGCATGGATCAAAGTACATTAGTTATTTTAATTACAGCTGAGTCAATCTCCATTAGGTATGATTAACATTTGGCCTAACTTTTTTTCTGTCTTGAAACTAAAGGAGCCTCCTTTAAAGTTCAAGATTAAACTCATGTTTTTGAGGTTTACATCATTACAACTCTGGCTCAACCATGCCATTACCATTATCTCTTGTTTAGGTAAAGTAAAAAAAGTCTAGAACAAGACAGAAATCAATTTGAGCAACATTTGTTTTTAGACCAATAGAATACACTAGTAACACATGGAGCATAACAGATAATTAATTAACAGATTATTAATTAACACATGGAGCATAACAGATTAAGGAACTTGGTAAAAAGCTCCCGTTTGCATCATTCTGAAGATGACGTTTTTAGACACGCAAACGTCTCTGCTAAGACTTTTCCAGAGAATACCGACAAGAATCATAGACTTATTGCACGATGTTTCAGAGGAGATGCACCTGTACCACAGTCCTCTACGAAACCCCACAAGCTCTTCCTGACCTTTAAGAAAGGGTAGGTGGAGACTGAAAAGGAACTGGGAGAATTGCACTGATAATACCAATCTCGTTTAGTCGCTTTCGTCCTCCAAAATATTTTTCTGAGTGTTTCAGTGATTACATTGACTTGCCAGGATGCTATCAAACAAACTTAAGCCTTCTCCCTCTGCTGCTGATAGTAAGAGACTGGTATGAAATCATATGTAAAAACTAAGCACATCACTTCAGGGACAAACAGGCTGACAAGAGGATGCCTAACCCCTGCAGGACAGCCCTATGCATTATCCCATCCTTTGCTAGCTCTTGGGCACCTCCTCTGGAATGCCAGAGCATTCACCTCTCTGGTGGCCCCATGTTCATACTGAATAGCAACTCACCCTCATCTTCCTCCTTTGCCTAAGGGGATTTGGACCCCATTGCCCAGTGCACCATTGCAAGAGGCTGCTCCCTGAGCCCGTCCAGACCTTGGGGTCTGCTCAGCTCCAACCAACGCAATGAGTGAGGGTACAACAGGCATTACATGACGATCAGACAAACTGCACAGTCATTGATCCCACCTCTCCTCACTTCCCCATGCCATAACCACTAACCCATGCTCTGGCTCCTGCCATCATCTTTAAACCTACAACGTTTTTTCTCTCAGGGAGCATAGGCTAAGGGACATGAATCTGTGCCTTGCAATAGCTATGACATTGATGCCAGACAACTCAGTCTTTCCAAGGCAAACTGAGGAACGTCCCTGGAGATAGCTCATGTATTACAAATTTGAGATACTCAAAGGTTAGCTGGCAGCTGGGGAGAGGTTTTGGGAAGCTAGTTTTTGGAGATAATGTTTTATTTGGACATCTCAAATAGAGCTTAGGTGGCTGTAAGCATCTAACTGCTCCTGCAGTTCTACCTTCTGGCTTCAGACTCCAGAAATGCCCTGACCCATGAGCAATCAGACAGATAAACCACATGGTTCCTTTCACAGTTGCGGTTATCTGTGGGTATAGGTCTTATGCACAAACTCTTCTGTGAATCAGTGAGTCTGGTGGTAGCTTGGAAATTTCTATAACTGGACAAAGGGGGTGGCAAGAAAGACATTACTTCTTATTTTGAAAAACATTCAATAATGGTTATCTACTGCCTCGCTTTCAATCACCTCAGTCCCTTAAATATTTCCTAAAGACCTGTTAAGGCCAGTCAGTGAACAGAGGCAGCTCCATGTGATTAACATAATCATTCAAAAGAGCCTCAGGGTAAATACTGAATGACAAGCCCCTATGCCAAATTCTGAATTCTGAAATTGGTAAGGATCTTTCAGGGAGATTTAATGATGCTATCAGTGTTTCTCCTCCAAATACAAATGTGTTTGGAAAAACACACATCTAACTACTCCCAGGCATATAGAATAACATGTAATCAAGACTCCAGTAATCAAGAAAGATCCCAGATGATCAGTCTCTAAAGCATTTAGATTCTGTACTATTGAAAGTTTAAAAATCATTATTCTTCCTTTAATAATCGCTGTATCTCCTGAATGGATGTTTATATATACCAAGAGCATTCTTACTGTAGTATCATCATCAGTACATAAACTGAGGAGTTACCATAACTGATTGTAGGACTTCCTGGATTCAGATAGAATCTGGCTAGTGCAAACATACTTCCACACATGTAAGAGGGCATATGAAGTAACTTGCCATGATGTTGTTAAAAGTTACCTATGTTAAGTTTAAAGAAAGTTGACACAAAAGCAGGTTGTGAAAAGATTCAAGGAAGCTAGCAGTTCAATGCAGAACTGTATTTCAGGTTCAAGGATCGCAAAGACCAGCAGAAAAAAACTGTCACACACATGTATGTGTGCTTACCTCCTCCACTCCCCAAATACCAGCAGAATGGATGTGGAAGGAAGAAGGAATAGCCAAGCCACTTTATGACAGGTGAATAAGGTACTAGAAAGAAGTTCTGAAATATAAAAACACAGTATTTAAAGAAAGAAAGGGAAAAAACAAACAAAAAAAACAGATCTGTGCCATTGTGCCATGCAGAAGAAATGCCACTGTAAAAAAAAAAAAATCCTTTTTATACCTGGAAATTACAGGCTACTGAATGAAGAGGGGAAGCATTCTGGAATTTGAAATATGCTTGAAAGGCCTAAAACACAGAACAGGTGCTGTCTGCCATCCAAAATGACTTTGAAGGGATGACAGACAATTCAGGGAAACTGTGAGTCGTCATCCAGTGTCGCTTGCTGTAGTGGGTTTACGTGGCAAGGTTTTGGTAGCAGGGGGCCATAGGGGTGGCTTCTGTGAGAAGGATCTAGAAGCTACCCCATGTTTGGTAAGGGCCCCACTGCTGACCAGAGCTGAGCCAATAAGTGATGTTGTTTTGCGCCTCTGTGAGAGCATATTTAAGACAGGGAAAAAAACAAACAAAAAAAACCACTGCGCCACACAGCAGCTGGGAGAGTGAGAGGAGTGAGGAACAGCCTTGCAGGCACCAAGGTCAGTGAAGAAGGAGGGGGAGAGGTGCTCCAGGCGCCGGAGCAGAAGTCCCCTGCGGCCTGTGGTGAGGACCATGGTGAAGCAGGCTGTCCCCCTGCAGCCCATGGAGTACCACGGTGGAGCAGGGTTCCACGCTGCAGCCTGTGGAGGAGACCACTGTGGAGCAGGTGGACCTGCACCGACGGAGACTGCGGCCTGTGGAAGACCCCTGCCGGAGCAGATTCCGGGCCGGACCTGTAGCCCGTGGAGAGGAGACCATGCAGGAGCAGGTGACCTGGCAGGAGCTGCCGCCCGTGGGGGATCCAGGTTGGAGCAGTTTGCTCCTGAGGGATGGACCCCGTGGTACGGACCCATATCTGGAGCAGTTCTTGAAGAGCTGCTGCATGTAGGCAGCCCACGCCGGATCAGTTCAGCAAGGACTGCATCCTGTGGGAGGGACCCCACAGCACAGGGGACGAGAGTGACCGAACAGGAGCGGTGGCGAAGAAGCGCTATAGACTGACCATAACCCCCATTCCCCCGCACCGCTTGGGAGGAGGTGGAAGAGGGTGGATGGAGAGGAAGGTGCTTTTGGTTTCTTTCCTTTGTTTCTCACTTCTCTAGCTTGTTAGTAATAGGTAATAAATCTTACTATCTCCCTACGCTGAATCTGATTTGCCCGTCACGATAATTACTGTGCGATCTCCCTGTCCTTATCTCAACCCTTGAGCCCTTTTCATCGTATTGTCTCCCCGTTCCTCTTTGAGGAGGGGGAGTGAGAGAGCAGTTGTGGTGGAGCTCAGCCACCCACCTGAGTAGAACCACCACATTTGCTTAACCACACAAAAGATTGATACATAACACTAACTTATTTTCTGCAACTTGAAAACATTTTTCTGTTATTGAAATCTATGATTTTCTGAAGGAGAAAGACTCCACACACTAAAATCTGAAGGCTGTAAATGAAACATAAGGCATTGAATTAGGAAACTAGCCAGTCAATCTGCACTGAAACACCTGAATATATTAATTTGAGATTTAATGGACACAGCACTTCCAAAAAAGAATACAACTTAAATGTGAAGGGTGAATGCTTGAGCTGTTGTGAGTCAATATTGCTCCACTGAAATCACTGAACTATGTTGGTTCAAAGAGGCTGAGGATCCATGCTCTGTTTAACATAAACAAGTATTAAACAAGCGTTCCCAATTTTCTAGTGAAATTTTACATGCCAGTCAGATCACATTTCTCACCTCTGATTCAAGAGTATAAATGCAGTGGCTCTGTAGAACTTTCTGTTGGTAACATGAGGGCAAAATTTGGCAGAAGGAAGCCTTCTACAAACATCCAATGTGGACTTAAAAATATTGTTGCTTTTCTACTGACAAAACTGATTTATCTTTTGCTAGCCGATTGACTCAGGAAAGATGGGTGAATTCTGTAATGGAGATGGAATGCCCTATTTCATGCCTGTTTCACTGCAGCTTTGTATGCTGCTTTGCACCAAATTCAAATTGATTCAAAAACCAAGAGGAAAGCTTGGTTTTCCCCAAAACAAACAAACAAACAAAAACTAACAACAAACCCACACCACTGTTTTTTAAGAGCTTGTTTTGTGTTATCCCCAGAGAATTTTTTTCAGTCAGCATGTCTTTAAGCTCCACAGCATTCAGATAAGCCAGAAACAAACTAGGAAAATAGTTTTAAAAGTGAATACCAGATTGGTAACTTCAACAGCCTCCTTCCTTCCTGAGTCCTTGCACTGAGCCCTCAAGGAAGTTCATATTCCTGCAGGTTAGAAGAATAGCGCAGCACTTGGTCCCACCATGAGCACCTTGGGAACCAGGCACAGCCCCCATTATCTCTCACCCAAATACCACCTGAGGCTTTGCATTGCACTGATCCACTCTTGACAAAATAACTACCATATCCAGGAGCACAAACAATCAAGCATCTACCAGCAAACCTACTACTGCTATTAAAAAAAAAAAATAAATTATTATTATTTATTTTACTGTTAGGCAATAACTACTCATGCAATTGAACAAAATTTACAAAGCCCTGCAAACAGAAGCAGCAGGAAAGCAGGACTGGACGACAATCTCTGATCCATGGCATGACCATGGCAGAGAGGAACCAGTGAGTCCTGTTAGAGGGCAGGAGAGGAGAAAACACAACGGTGTGTTGCTGACATAAGAGGTGAGAGCTGGCAGCTGTTCCTAGTTAACCCCATCAGGGCTTAGACATTGCACCTCTGAAAATCTGCTGTTTGCAACTAGTCAAATGTGAGGACAAAAAAAAAAGAAGTGAGGATTAAAACAAAGGGGGTACACATTTTTTTAAGTAGTATTTCTTCCAAATATTTAGTATCTCATTTTCTTATTCATTAGATGTGCCTCTATCCTTGGCTGCCTGTGTGTGTTTATAAGCATCCTTTTCACATTTCCTGTAAAGATCATAACAGTAAAATAACTACCAGGCTCTTTCTTATTCATCACCTCCCTTGTGAGCCAAAATGTTTTTTACCATTTCTCTAACTGGAAAAAAAAACTCAGACTTTATATTTCCGTGAGTCACCTAGGTAGGACACACACATCTGAGCAGGTCACTGACTTCTGACATGGTGTTTGTCTTTTTCTGCTTCTGCTTCTTATCCCATTTTTTTGTCACACCTATTTGAAAGGAAGAAAGTTGAAGCTTTGAATGTCTTTGTATGCATAGGCTCCCTGCCTAAGGAAGCAGCATCATTTTTTTCTGAGGTTTCAAGGCTCTATACTGTGAATAACAGTGCAGTTGATGACGCACTGTGCTGCTCTGCCATTAGGACTGATTTTATCCTCAGGCCAAAAAAAAAAAACAGATGCCCTATGGCAGAATATAATGTGAAATCAGAGTGGGCTTTGGTTTTCTTTCCTAGAATCAATGTAGCTGCACAGTCAGTATTCAAGCCTAGGAGTTACTGATCTTGTAATTAATATGGAAATACTGCTCTGACTTGTCTTTAGAAAAGGCAGTTGTCCTGAACACTTGCAGTGCTGATTTGATTTTGCTCTACTTTTTCTAACAGAAAAATAAAGAGGGGAAAAAAAGTGTGAAAGAGTTTAAACCTCTGCAAAGTTTTTTTTTTTGAAAACTATCACGGAATTAGCTGAAGTTTTGTTTGCCAAAGGACTGAAGTAACTTTCCAGGTTATAGGATGCTGTACCATCTGTCTGTCAGGATGAGGCGGGAACTGATTTCAGTAGTTCAGTGTCTAACCTCCATAACCACTTTTATACATCTCTAAAAGCACCAACTACCTCATAGGATTTTCTGGGAGGATTTTTCCTCTGCCCGAAATCCGTTAAATACTTTTTCAGGCACTACTGTTATTTCCTATACTATTAAAATACACAAGTATCGTAGAGCACTTAGAAGCAGATTAATTGGTCAGGCCTGGTTAATTTATGAATAATAATCATGGGTTTGGTTTCTGGACGAGAGACTCATTTTCATTTTTTTGTCATCTGTTGGACATCATTTGTTTAAGTTGGCTATAAAGTGGTAAAAGTGTGACTCATACCCTGAGAGCCAGAGTCTCCATAGAGTTAAGTATCCTCATTCTTTCTCCAGTTATGAAAAAGAAGAGTTGTTGCTTTGTGACCATGTTGCTCGCTGCCTTGTTCAGTACGTTTAATTTTTACTTCTAGTAGTATCTTAGTAAGACACATGGATTGTAAGGAAAGATACAGCCCTCAGTAGCAGAGTTCCTGCTCACACCAAGCCAGGCCTTGCCTAAAAGAGCCTTTAATCTAAACAGGCAAAGGAAGGAGGGAGGAAGTGAGAAATGAAAAATTGCTGGCAATAGAGTTATAAACTATTAAAGCCATTGTTACAAGAGTGATAGATTCATCCTCATCCGCATACGTGTGCTCTTGCTGGAGTTTCCTCTCCATTAAAAAATAAACAAATTCTGTTCCTCTGTGCCTATTGCCATCACACCTTTTCAGGTGCTTCTTGAGCAGTGCAGCACTAGGTGATCACTGAAAAAAGAAATTCACTTGCTGAGGTTTTATGCAAAGTGAAAGGAGAGATGACTTACTGAGCTAAAACTATGTGTCATCATGAAATAATGTCCCAAGGAGTGAGCCAAAAAATAAGATCTGGTTTAGTACTTCCTTGTACTGCTTGGTTGTGTTCTCCAGTACCTTATGAGGGGCACATTGACTGCAGTTATCCCAGCAGCCTGGCATCCATAATGCTGAGCACCATTTGAGAAAAGTGTTGGCATGGTTCTGCTGTAGACAGTAAATAACAGATGTCAAAAATCAGGGGCATAACTAGAATTAGAGAGGCTGTCTGTATATTCTCCATCATGAAATAAGACAGCATTAACTGTAAGGTAAATTTTACAGGAAGAATATTAGGGTTATTTAAATGCTTATTTGGAGGAAAAGGGTTTGGTTTGCTTTTTTTTTTTTTTTTTTTTTTTCTGTGTATTAACTTGGAGAAGATAGATAACATCCAAAAACATTCCTGGTTCACACCTTCCCGTAAACTTGAGCAAACATGGTGATTTTCAGGCCAGGCCAATTTTTTGACTCAATTATATTTGGCTCAAAGGAGAGTTTATAATGAATCCTGGCAAAACTTTAACTAAAGAGAGACTATCTCCCATGTATAAGTAAGACTGTTTGAAATGTGAGTCATTTGAAAATCACCATCCCTGAAATGGGCTGATGTTTCAAAATGAACTTAATGACATTTTAAGAAACCAAGTCTGTATTTTAAAGCAAGGGCAGAATATTCTAAAAATTCAGCAGTTACTGAAGGCTCACATAAAATGTAGGTGTATTCTACAGCACTGTACAGAGAATTTATGCTTCTTTTTAATTGGCACTGCATCTAAAATCTTTCTAAAACATTTTTTTTCTCTATTATGCTTTCTTATTGTGCTTCAGAAAAAGAACTAAAAAAGAGTGTGTGACAGATGAAGCAAAAGACTGTGTGCTGGTATTATTTTAGATTTTCTCAAGAGCTCTCTCCTTTTTAAAAAAAAAAATAAATTTGTTTCAAGTTTTCCAGATAAAGCAGAATACAAGTCTACAATAAGCCCTCCTCCCTCCCCCCCACCCCAGCAGTACTTAGATGAAGTTCTACCATTGCAGTTTTCATATCTGACAATTTTTAGCTGTAAATACTCTCAGAGTTCACTAAGGACCAGATTATTATTAATTTTGTCCTTGGGCAGACCCACCATTTAACCAATAGAGAGTGGCTGAAAATATTTGTCATTGACTTCCTGTCTTTTGGTCTCCTCACTCCAAGCAACAAGACCTGTGAAGGTTCAAAGGAATGCAGTGAAGTAAGTGGATGTGGCAAAAGAATGATACTAATGCAAGCAAATATAAAGGTGTCCCTGTCACCAATAGAATAATGTGACACACTGTGTTCTGCAGAAAAAACAGTATTTACCTTGGAGCAATCTATCAAAACTAAATACATTTACAGTACTGACAATTTATGAGATTAGTGAAAGAGATGACAATTCCAAGAGAATTGGAAGAAAAGAAAAATTAAGGATCCACATATTTCTCCTCTGTAAATATTGGGGAAAACATGAAATCTGCCTCTGTCACAAGCATGGAGGGCTCAGGATGAAGCTAAGCCATTTAGACAAGAAGCAGTTTAGACAAGAGAGATAAGACATTCAGAAAAGGGTTGTATGAGGAAGAGCCTCAAAATAGGACTTAAGCACCAACTCACATCTAATGCCAAAAACTGGTGAACATCACACTATTCAGTGCTACATGAATGTCATCCTGACAGGTTATAGCTTCCCACTATTACTTTACAATGAATTTGCAGCAGAGATGCTGCTCCAAGGGTACTGTCAGCAGACTGTCCCACAGCAGCAGAGAGAAATTCAGAAAAGGTTTTAATCACCATGACTGCATCCCCTTCTGTCAAATGCTAAGTGATAGGCACATGCAATATATACATTACTGAATTTATATAATGGTGAAAATATAACTTTGGAAGAAAGCATTCTCTGGGTGCCTGCAAAATGTGTACAGTTATGTGCATTTTTAATGTCATGCTGTTAATATCCAATTTGGTTTCCTTGAGCAGGCTATTATTGATTTTTAGGACAAATAAAGAATCTACTCACAACACTTAACGGATAGGGTGTGAGCGCATGTGGACAAATGCTTTTCAGAAACTACATTTTATTTTATAAACTGAAAAGTAGCAGTAAACATGCCAAATAGCCATAAATCTTACAAGATTTACATGTCTTAAGTGACAGCTTAATCTGTCACCTTCACCTAGAAGCAACTAGACAAAGTAAAGTCTAAATCCTTTTCACAGCTCGCAAACCTACGGCCCTTCTTGAAGATGTATCTTAATGAAAAGCAATCAGTTTTGCTTGGTGGAGGAAGAACTCAGTAAAATTTTAAACTTTATTACTCTATAAGTCTGCAACAGACTTTTACATCATTTTAGTAAAGTGGCCTAATGGTTGGCTACGTAAATAACTGAAAGGCTTTTCAAGCAGTCTGACATGCACAAAAGGGTTTTACTGGAAACAAGAATTGTGGGTATTGAATCACAAATTAATGTTTTTCCTTGATAAATCCTGAATCAGACATTATAGTTTTCCCTGTCTCTAACATATCAATATGTAGTTTCCAGAATTATCATATTTTTTGTTATTAATTTCATTGTCTCTGTGTAGACGTACAATAGCACGAGCAAGTACTCACCTAGCCATGTGAATACTTCCACAACAGTAACAAGGCAAATTTTTGTATAACCATATGTAAAAAGTTTTTTCAATATTTTAATAAAATGTCTTTCTGATTTTAAATCACATTCCAGTACCTGACTCCTTCCCACATGCCCAAGAAAAAAAATCCCTCAAAGGTCACTAAAGAGTGCATGTCCTGGAACTGGCTGCCAAACCTCGCCCAAGTACTCATTTCATAATCAGGACATTGTCTCCAACCATACATCAGTCATTTCTGTTTTGCAGATTTGGAAAAGGTTAAACCACCAAATAAAGAAGCAGAGGTTAAAAGTGGATTTCTCTAAACAGTCATATTTGTGTGCTGAAATGAAACTAAAGGCTCGCAGAAGAAAACTTGAAGTTTAGGACACAATAGATCATCTTAATTGCAGATAAAGCATATTTGTACTGCCTGCCTAGTATTTCTCCTGTATATAACCTTTTAATCTGACAGGATAAGCAAAGAAAAGCAGTAAAATTTCAAACCATGTTGTGCATAATGAACCACCATACATCTCTTGTTGATCTATACACGTGGTTACAACAATTACCTCATATTGCGTACTGGCCCTGACAAGCACCAGTGGTAGTAGTGAAATAAATGAGTAAGTTTTAGAGGGTATTCTTTCCAATTATAATTTTCTTCCAATAGTCAAGGATATGGGCTGTACATAGTGAGAAGTGACTTCATGATGCCCACTGATGCTGGTGTATTTGGCTCGAGGTTTAGGCTAATCATTAGGGGCATTTAACTATAGGTTGCATATTTGGTAATGTTAATAACTGTTTTCAAAGTTCCCAAAGAAAGCAAACCATTTCAAATTGTGTTGTGCGCCACTTGGTTTCAGGTCCAGACTGTTGCTGTTCCTGAATATCATTGGAGGACAATTACAGTTTGGCTGACCTACTACAGGAAGAAGTCTAGCCAAAACTGATCCCATCCGTGCAAAACAGAGATTTTGCTTTTAAAAATATATCTTATTCTAAATTCTCTTTGTTATGCACCTGAATAAGCAGTGATAGTTTGCTTACAAATAGTGAAGGCAAGAATTTTCCAGATAGTACAATAAAAGATCTTACTGTATGAAACCTACTAGTGCTCTCAGTAAGAGAAAATGGAAAAATCTTAGCCCCTAGTCTTTCCTACCACATTCACATAAAGCTTCAACCTCGTATCCATGATCTGCCCAAACTGCTTACTTGCTGCCTGGGTCAGGTGTCATGTAACTGCAGACACTTTGGAAACACAGGAGTGAGGAAACTAATGAAAATGTTCACAAAGACAGTAACAGTAGCAAGATGATGTTTCTGGGGGAAAAAAAATAAGGAAAAAAAAAGTTATTTCAGATAATTGTAAGTGACCATGGCTTACACCACTGTTACACAGGAATGAGGACTACCTGTCTAGTGTTTGGTGTCATAATGTGTAAATTTCCTACCCATCTAAATAGCAGTCAAGCAAAGCAAAAAAAAAAAAAAAAAAGGGAAAGTGATACTGCTTTAGGAATGATAAAACAACATTTTAAAGTCTCACTGATGCTTCCAGCTATTTACTGTCTGGCTTATTTTATTAATGTGAGGTTTCCACCAGGAATTACTTGTTTTCGGAAGATTATTATTGCACTAATGTCAGGATCTGGCAAGTGAAAAAAATACAAAAGCCAAATACAGTAATAAATCACTCAGTCTTTGGCTTGTCCTACATCCCAATCAGTCTTTTATGATATTAGATATATTTTAAATGTGGATTTCAATACTTTGCCTTGACCTTGTAACTGTTCTACAGTTAATGGTTTAAAACATAGACTGCCATTATCAGGTTACAGTGCCTTTGCTGATGCAACAGTCTTCCCAAAACTACTTCCAGTAATAACATTTCTATTTGGCTTAGCCTGATCTAGTCCTTTAGCATAATTACTTCTTATCATCAACTCAATCTAACATTCAAAATTAGCAATTGATTTGCACATTTTGCAGACAAATCAGATGAACTGAATCCAGGTTTTGGTAGAGTACAAGAGTTCTTCCCACCACAGAGGCAGAGGTGGGGGTGGCAAGGGGATAGCACAAAAGAACGCAAAGTTGTCCATGCTGGCCAATAATTCTTACAAAAACTCTGAACTGCCAAAACAAGCTTCCGCTGCTGCTTGCCTACCTTTAAACATAGGTTAGTATGAAAACTGTGCACAAAAATCACACATTTTTACATTTCAAGCAGTCTCTTTTGACCTTTTAGCACATTCGTAGGTATATTTTCAGTGTCTGTCCTTTCTGAATAGCAAATGAATATTCTGACACTCTGAACACTTTCCTTGCCTTGTGAATGGTTCATAGTCTTCCTCAGTGATGAGCAAATACTCATCAGTGCTCTATCTACCCAGAAAAGCTGAAAAAAATAAAATCAGAAGAGTTACAGCACCTAAAACTTCTGCAAGGGCATGGTTAACTAGTTTGAAAATTACTTATTGCAGCTTAGAAGAAAACAGTTCCCAATCTGTTCAGAGCAATCCAAAATAAACCTCTCAGATATGAAATCAGAGTGTTCACATGGGGATTTACAGATTTAAATCACAAAACAAGATCTTTGTTTTGTAGTTGCTTTGGAGCCAAGCTATAGTTTTGGGGTTGAAGTAGGGAATCAAGTCAGTGATTTCATAGTTGAGAGTCTAAGGGGTTGGATTCATCTCTGATGAGTTTTTTGTAAAACTAAATATCATAAACTAAACTAATGTATTATGAAAAGCAATCAGGAAAAAGGTTTTCTTATTGTGAGTGAAACCATCTTATTAATACAAATCCCAGTGCTACACATGCTAGCTTGCTCAAGATCTTGCAGACTTTTATGAAGACCTCCTGATGTTGAGCTAAATTTTCCCCAGATGAAATGCAATTGCCTCCAGGACAGCATATGACAGTTATCTTGCAAATCAAAGCAACACTACGCAGCAGTTTGTGTCAGAGTTAGAGAATGCAATCTGAGCCTCTTTGAGGAATCCCTACAGTCAGTAAGTAAACACAAACAAATCTGGAGTACTCTATAAATAATAAGTTTAAGACCATGTAAATACTCCATTAATGGATAAGTTGTCAGTAGGTAACATTCAAATACAAATGCTATGTTTCAATGGATAGCTCAGACCTCTTGCTCTTGATTCCTAATGATGTCCTCTTTGTAGTTCTTCACGAGTTCTTAATTGTTAATTATTGGACTTGACATCTGGCCAATAAATTTAATTAGGAGAAAAGAGTCTAATTGCAATATTTTCAAGAAAATTGCTCCCAGATTTTAAATAATGCTCAGGAACTTTGTATAACTTTTTTGTTCTCCACTCTTCTATTTCCAGCCCAAGCACACAAAAAATATATTACAAAATGGTTCTGAGGTAACTTTGTAAGATATGCAGTAGCTGAAGCACCGTGTCTCTTGCCTATCCACAGCTCAGATTTTCTGCCCCTTTCATCTCTAGGTTCAAACGACTGGTTCCAAGCAAAGACCACTGCGAAAACACCTGGGCTTTTTCAGTGAGGGACAGGCGCATAAGTACCGTATCTCTCTACATGGCAATTAATTTTTCCTTTTAAAATTAGTTTAAACATTTATTGGTTTAAGCTGCCAGTTTAATTAAACATTCTTTGTTACAACTCCAGGAGTTGAAATTCTGGGGTTCCAGGATGCCTATGCCAAAATCCATTCAGCCAAAGCACATTTTTTTGTTCACTGCCAGCTGAGTATATAGAATTTGGCTCTGAAAAATAGGCCAGGACCTGTAACACTGCACCACATGCATACAAAATGCCTGAAGGTGCCAGCAATATGTACTGCACACAGCTTTACTTTACACAATGCATATGTTCAAATCACCAGGTCAAGGCTCGGAGTAAGCCCCCCCTCCTTCCCCCAAATTAAGCCAGAAAGTGATTCCTTTTCTGTTGTGGTTACTGTATCTGTTTCTGTCCTAGCAACCTTAGGGTGTGCTGAGCGTTCCCACAATTACAACCTAGGTTTATGCACGTTTGTATATATGTAAATAAGTACTCATACTTACCATTCCATACACACAACTGAATCAGAGACATTTAATCGGTCTGCTTTCCATACTAGACTTCAACACACACCACAGGATAAGAGTTTTCAAACTGGCTGTCCCAGAGAAATAGAAGGGAGCCATGGCCATGCTAACCCTGTTGCTAAAGAGCTAGGGTAGACCACTACCAACAAACAAACACACAAACAAAAACTTTATCGGCTCCTTAGGATCTCCCTCCGTGCCAGTTTTCACAAGTGATAAATGCAGATGCACTCAAGCAATGCAATTATTAAAACACCTGGTTAACTGAAAAAACTCTGATGCTGATTTTATTTTCTACCTCTGCCAACATTCAAATTCTGAAAACAGGAGGGTGAGACAAATGAGACCTTTCTGGGTATTTCTGAAAGTTCATCAGCCCAGAATATCAAGGTGAGCAAGGGCACAGATGACTAGTATGAAAAAAAAAGAGATTATAATATTGGAAAGAGTTTTAAAAAAGGGACCTCCCTCCCTCCCCTCCCCCCCCCCCCCCCCATCAATATCTGCCAAGTTGATTTAAACCAAACACCAGTGGAAAGCTGCCCACCAAGAAAACTGGCCACCACAGTCTCAGTAATCATTTTAAGTACCATCTTTTTTCTTCAAACAAGACTCACGGGATTAATTACACAGAATAATAATAAAGACAACTCAATTTAAGTTTTTATAAATAGCACTTTCCAGTGCTAACACACACACACTTAACAATGGAAGGTAAATTAACCTAAATTATTGGATTATGGTCATTTCTCTCACCAGACTGAGAGTACCCTGGAGGTACATTTATTCTGTACACACTGGCTAGCCGTAACCTCCCACTCACCAGCTGGCCCAGAGGAGCCAGATCCAAGCTCCAGGAGACTAGCTAGAAATTTCTATGCAAGGGTCACATCTTCAGCTCCATTCCTGCATTAGGTAATTCATCCCCTATACCTTGAGGATCCTGTGGGGAGGGACAGAGTTGATTCCCTATTATTATTTCTCCGTTTATACAATTCTGTTCACAGTAAATTGTTCTGTAGTGAAAGACTGTCTTCTAACAGCCCTTCACCCTCTTATGCTCCAGCAGCTGTGTCTACAGTGCAGAGCAGGTGCCATCCATGTTGTTCTCCCTGGATTTCCTTCAGAAAAAAAAAATAAAAATCCAGCATGCAAAGACGGGAGAGGAGGAACAAGCTGTAATTGGATTTAGGCTGGATGATGGGAAGCAAAGTTGGAGGGGTACATCATGAAACTCATTTTCCCACAGTGTCCAGCTTGATGGAGGACAGACTTTAGCTCTTTAGCTCTTCTAGATATTGATCCTAATCAAGCACACACGCTTACACTGCTTTTCTTTCCTGATCGTCCCATAAATTACAACAGCTTTCATTTCAACTGCGAGATACAAAGTAAGCTTTCTTCCAACAAGCACATGGACAGAACTAAAAATATATAGAAGAAATGTACACCACAGTCTACACATAATATAAGGCCAACATGGATCCATCTATCCAGAGTTCTGTTAGAGCAGTAGCACTGCCTGAACTATTTCTGCCTGTGCCTGTTCTCTAATAAATCCTGCATACAGAGATGAAAACTTCTCATGGAAGGTGTCTGCTTTCTTCAGGACATTTTTCACTGGAAAGTCAAAATCCCGCTGTTTTCACCCTGAATGTCAAGATCTCATTTTTTGGCAAAAAGTACTACTGCTTTACTAAAAAATATGGTAACAGAAACCTTAGAAGTTCTCAGTGTTTTGCTTTTTATCACAAAATGTCAGGTTTTCTACAAAGGCCATTCTGATCAGGGTAATATTGGTAATATTCCACAGAACAGATATCTATGTAAAAAGTTATTTTGTAGACATTGAACCACTTAACAGATTTGTTAATCGGTTTTATCAGTTCGGTAAAATTTGTTGTGCACTGTAAATGGTCTCCTAAGAGTAGTACTTTATATGTCTCATTCACCGGACATGGAAGCGTTCGATGGACGTCAGGCCTAACCAATTTTTAAATAAGTCACCAGAGAATCGTGTAGATGCTCCACTTTACTCATTCTATCAGAGATGATCCACTGCTGTATAGCAAAGGGTAGTGATTGCGCATCGAGCCCTCATTTATACTACATACTACTTAGTCCCAAAGCACTTTCTTGAGCTGTAACACCTGGCATACTGTCTGAGAAAAAACATGCATCATGGAATAAAACACTGGAACATCAAACTGCCCCATTTAACAGACAGATTTTTCCACAGAGACAATATGTAAAAGCAATCTAGACATATAAGAGAGAGACCCATGTTAATTAAAAGCTTTTGACAAAGAACGTTTTTCACATACAGATTTACAAAATGGCAATTATCTTTCCTTGTGGCTTACACTCCAAGCACATAGAGCTTCAACCTATGGAAAAAAAAGTCACTCTTCCATAGTGCCAGAGTCTGCAAGCCATTCAACAAGCTGATTTTTCTCCCCCATTTTTTTTTTCCAATGAGAAGAAACATAACAACCAAAAAAATAAAAATAAAAATAAAAATTAGAAAGCCTGTCTGTTTGCACGCAGTTGACTTTACTCTCATTTGCTCTGACCCTTCTTTGGCTCCCAGATGCCAGCATCACATTCACACACAGATGAAGCCCAGACAGTGGTCAGCTTTGCAAGACCAGTTGCTAAACTTAGGCACCTAAATTAGCAAGTCTGAACACAGCTGTATGAAATAAAGTTTTCCAGTACTATTTATCAAGTAGATAAGAATCGCAGACTTAAAGATGAAGAAGCTGGACACACAGCACAAATGCCTTTCTTGTGAACAAAGTACAGGCCAAGATAAAGGGAAACTTCTAAACCCATTCCCCAAATTCATTCCTTACTTATCAACAACACACCAGAAACAAAATTATCACGGTTCCAGGTTATTTAGGGTAGCGGAATACATTTTGGTTAATGGGGATAACTTTGGCTTATATCAAGCAGTTCAGCAAGTGCCAAACAGCTGTAAAATATATACTATGAAATTTATTGAAATGTGCTAACTTTTACTAAATATGTTTTTATTTGATTTGACTATAAACACATTCACCACTGAAATAATTCTACTCAGGTCAGCAGTGAGATAAGAACTCACCTAAAAAATAAGTTATCTCAACGTAACAGGAGAAAGAGAGTCACTGTTGATCAATGTACAGTACAAGCAGATAATAAAATAATTAGTGATGAAACTCAAAATGGTCAAAGACTTAATTACTCAGGAAGATAGAATGGATCCACTGGGTGCTTATAAAGTTGTGTAGCATCCTTTCTGTTCTCAAGGATTAATTTAATAGCTAAGCTTAATACCAATTTTCAGGGGTTTTGGTATAAAAATCTATTCATTTTGAAGATTATTAAATTCCTAATGACATATCTGAAATCACCTCTGAAGGTTTTATTTAAGAGATGTCAATGACTTGGGCCTAGAATATTCACATTAAGAAATCGAATCAGGATGCGAAGTCACTGAGCAAAAGTTATCTGGCAAACCATTCCCAAATATCCTGACTGAAAACCACTGCACCTCAAGCAACGGAAATGATAAAGACAGGGGCAGAGACAGAGGCTCAACATCACAGCAGAGACTCTTGTGAAGTTCCTTCCATGATAAGTCAATGACACTCCCCTTCGCAGTGTTGTTAGTAGCCCCTCTACTACACAAGCAAAGGCAAATTTCTCATTTATGAATGTATGAACAGCCATAATGGTCTATCCTTGCCTCTGCATTATCCAACATTATAAAAAATAAGGGAAGAATGAAAAGTGAGAAAGAAAACAGAGAAGGGAATTGTCCCAAGCACCAAGTTCCCTGCCTACAGTTCTGTACGAACGTAAACACATAACCCAGCTCTAACCATGATATCTAATGACAGGGTATTAAAGAAATTCATAAAATTATGACTTGGCACCCCAATCCCACGTTTTTTTAAACCTTGGATGTTGTTTTTTTTTTAGCAAATCACTTGCTTCACTGCATTGGGGTCTATGTCAGTAAAGATGACACAACAGTGACTTTATTCAGGAGAAAGCACAATTTTGAAGTCCTTCCTTCCAATTTTAGAAAGGCTTTACCGCACCACCTGCTATTGACTCACGGACAAAACAAATGTGGCATTAATGTTAGCAGCAGACTGGCGAAGCCTACTCCTTTCCCCAGAAACTGCAAGTTTCTGTCCCTTTTTACAAGTCTGGAGAGAAATTACAGTAGCCTCTGTGTTTTCTTGATCTAGACCCAAGCCAGAGATTTCTTAAGAAATTAAATGAAAAAGAAATATCACCAGCATTGAACTGCTCCACAGACAAAGTGAAGAGCCTAGGAGATCTTACTGCGTGATACAGAGACAGAGCCTCCGGAAGTATAAATTAACAGAACTCTAAGGACCATAATGTCTTACTAAAAATTACTCAGTTCTTTTATAGTAAAGTGTATTTTTTCAGGTATTTCTGTTTCAACTTAATATTTACCATGTGCATGATTAACTGAGGGCTGTGGCGGTACTTTCACTGAACTTTGAAGAAAAAGCATATCAAGCCTTTGAACACTTCTTAGGAATCCCTTCAACCTTTTTCTGATTTTTCTTTGAGTTCAGAAAAAACAGCTAATAAAATAGATGCATAGATTTACTTATTTAAAAGTCACTGTAGATCCAGAACAGAGCTTTAAAATGCCAGGATTTCTTCTATGCAAACCAACTCATGTGTCCTCTAAAGCAATCAGTCTTCCTTATTTTCATACTTCAGGGCTATGAGAGCAATTAAACTCAAGGTGATACCATCAAGCTAACCTTCATCCCCATCATGCCACAAATTATCATCATGGAAAAGCACATGAAGTTACAGATTATTTTAAATTGTAATATGGTGCCAACTATTTATTGACAACTTACTAGCAGGAATAGAGTAAAAAATGCATATAAGTAAGAAAATTTCCAATGTTTCCTGACCAATTACTTAAAAACATAAGAGTGTTTGGATAAACTCCCAGGCTGATGTTTACGCTAGTGAATGTTGGCAGGTATATATCCTATGCTCATCTGCGAGACAGATAGTTATTATGCTACAGTTTTTGACAACATGGCTGCACTTGCTTGTTAGGAGCAGTCCACAACAAATACCTGACTCATAGAGGCCAACTTCAGTGTTTATATTGCTTTATTTGTATCAACCCAAACGTCAAAATAAGTATAATTTACTGGAACCAGACTCAGTCCCAAATTATACACCACAGAAGACACAGACACCAAATGCCCATAATGAAATACTTTCATGGTGCTTTTATAGCCTGAGGAATTTTTTACAATCAAAAAATAAAATCAAATAAAATGAAGGTGTTCCAATAAAAATCTCTTCTAACCAGACATTCGGCTTGCAATACTTAGTAAATCAGAAAAGGAAGAAAGCTCAGTGACCCCAATGCCTGCCACCACAGACCACCGTGCGCCAGCAGAAGGTCTCTGGTCTCTGTAACCTGGTGATCTGCCCTGTGCCATGCAAGAGCTTGCAGAGCTGGGTGAGACAAAATACCATTAAATCACCTGTCAATTATTATTGCAGTAAGAATCACCACAGCACCAGAGGCATCAAAAGCCATAGAAAAATTGCAGAAGCTGAATGTGCATGGTTTCTAGCATGGAGGATGGGAGTACAATATGTCCAAAGACCATTTTCTTGCCACCTTGCTACCTTTCCTCTGATGCAGCCCTGCAGGCTCTCTTCCTACCCAGGCTGCAGCACAGAAATCTCAAAACGTACTGCATGGACGGTGGACCAGAAAGCAGCAGATGCGACCTGTGCTCCCGTACTGAGAAGCACTGCTTTTTCTGGACAGCAGTGCTTTAAGAAACTACCTAGGCTTCACAGCGACGACCACTCCGCTCTAAGTTCCTTGCCTAACTCATGTCAAAAGAAATAGTTTTGTAATGAATGCTGCAGTGAAGGAGGCTCTGAGGGAATTTGTTGTTTTATTCAGCACCTCCTTTAAGTTTACCTTGCAAACAGAGGCAAATTGTTCTTTTTTTTTTTTTTTTCTAAGCAGAGAAGCTGTTAATATTAAAAACAAATCTGAATCTCCTACTGAGACTAGTTTTTATTTTATTTTATTTTTTAACAGGAGCATCTTGTGAACCAAGACAAACATGTGAGGCTTGGTCCCTGACCAGCAAAAACACATACTCTAAATATCAGTGGACTGCAAGCAACCCTAACTTTTGCTACTGGTTTCAGAGTATTTGCACAAGACTTCAGCTTGATTCTATTATATTTTTTACCTAGAATGAGAGACTAAAACTCACCAAAACAAACCTCCCAATTAGAAAAGCCACTGTAAAAAATGCAAATCCAGACAAGCAAAGGAACAAAAACAGCCACTGCAAGAGAAATTCAATGCAGTCTCTGTATCCTCTTTCCTTACATGTGGCTGCACACTTGTGATTTTAAGTGGAAACGCTTTTCAGGGTGGGAGGACTTTAGGGAAATCTGTCTTGAATAATTTGGAAAGAAGAAGAATGCAGATTATTTTCAGAAAATAGCTTACTGGAAAAAAAAAAGGAAAGAAAATCAAAACACACACAACACATATGATAAATGAAGTTCTCCTGTATGAGAACATCAAACCTATGCAATCTTCCTTTTAGACCAAGATTAACAGTTTGTTCAGCAAAGCCTCAGCACACACTGAAATTCACTTCAGAAGAACCATGTAAAATCAGATTCCTTGTTTCCCTGGCCATGATAAGTTATCTCACCTGCAGTCCTGGTGTGCCTCCAGGACAAGGACAATCTTTGTACAAGAGCAAGGATCTTATTTGTTGGGGAGCTGTTCATATTTTCCTACAGTAATAAGGAAATAACTTTAATGTTGTCCACATTGATTTCATATTTAATAATACACCTATTATTTTCTGTATTTATACAACAGGTATTGAAAGTGAAGTTTCAGGAAAATGTCTACATATCTATCAATATGAAGACCACTTCTCAGTACATTAAGGCACTCCTGGTGTTCTGAAATCATGCAGGTGAACCAATAAGTTCCCACAGGAGGTCTTGAAGCAAACAACCTAAAAGCACAAACACTCATTGTCTATACAGTTCAAATCACCTAAGCAACAAAAAGCTTCCCTTCTAAGGGATGAATTTTTTCATCTCATCAATTTCTAGTTAGCAAACTGTTTGTAGAAGAATGTATATTGTCCTATGAGACCACACAGCACCTTATACATTTTTGTAATAATTCTGTTATAAATAATAATGAGCTATAATAGCTTATAGTTTTTCTCCCAATCTAAAATATATATGACAAACCCAGATAAAGACACTAAGGACTAAGTGCAAGTATAATTGTCATGGTGGTGATGATGGGTGCACTAAACTCTCCAGAGTGGTCTAATATATATAACAGCCTTTTGGATAAGAGCATCTGAAACAGCCATAACAAAACAAAACACTATTAAGGCCAACTTAAGATGAGGAGCTGAAGATCATAACATCATGATGAGAACACTTTTACAAGTACAGAGTAATGGAGTATAGTGAGGACACAAGGGATTCACAGCTGAGACGATGGACTGAGATTCTCTACTCTCCTGGCTTTGCAATGTGTGGGCTCTGGTGCAACGGGTGGCGAACTGCAACCCCTCTCTTCCCTAGAGAGTGTCCATACTGCAGAGGACAGCACAGTATAAGGACCGTTAAGCCAAATTTCAGAGAGGAGCAGTAGAAGTTGCAGCAGTAGACAGTTGAGCACAGAGGCCCAGAATCCATTTTGCCAGGAACCAGGCTGGCTTCAGCAGCCAAGCTAACACCACTTAACTACTTGACACTTACTGAGTGCTGCTCAGTCAATACTAATTCAATGCTCTGACAGCATGACACTGTCTTTCCTCCTTGCAAGATTTAAGATTATAGAAGACTACAACAAGATCTCACAAAACTGAATGAGTGAATTTTCTGCTTGCCAGTATCTGCATGCAACTGATTTTTTTTTTCTAGATGCCAGTATCTGCATCTGAGGAAAAAAAAAAGTTAATAAACTCTTAGTTCCACTTAAAAACAAATGCTTTCGTTATGGAGTAAACCTCTTACTGAAGGCTTCTGTTTATCACTCTCTCTGTGATTATACTGAAGCAGACTGCTGGCTGTAAACAGAAAGCAAAAATTTTAAACTAAATGCAAAGACAGACACATAACTTTCTCGTGGCTAATATGAAAAATAACATTTAGCACATCTACTCCAAACTAAGGCACTTTTAAAGAATATTTTGCTCTTTGTTATGAATTTCCATAATGGGAAGAATCAAGGGGAGTATGATCTGCTGTATATTTACATCTCTCTGTCATCACAGCTCATGTTTGTGAACTGGGTTTTCTCTGGTAACATTAATAATCGGTCAAAACATGCTGGGTTTTTTAGCACTGCTTATACACTGAGGATTCTCCAAATTTACTGTAAAAACAATTAATCTATACATTATTAATTTATGTATAAATATATACTATGTTTATACATATTATTAAATATGAATCTAGTACTTTTTAAACGGAATCCTCAAATCCAGATTTTTTTTTTTCCATTTTTACTTTTTTTCTGAAAGAATTTCTTAGCATGTTCCACTTGCCCATTTTATGCCTTAAATTTTGTAAGGAAAAGTACTGTGCTCGAGAATATGCTACTACTAATGATTTAAATACAACACCTACTTCCCAGGGGAAAAAAAGTGAAATTCTCAACGCCACCCCAGAAAAGTTCATTGACACATTTCTTTGCTATTTCTTCATATTTTAAAGGCATTTCATATTGTAACTTCACTATTGAAAGATGTACACTTAATACAGAAGAGAACAGGAAAATACTTGTATAGCACCTAAGTGATCAAAGCCAGGCTATAGCAAAATGCATTGAATCAGAGCATCATTATCCTAAAGGTTACAGAAGTGCACAGCTCATTCTGTGAAGATTTGTCTTTCCCTGGCTTGGAGTTCCCCTCACTCTGTGCCAGAACACAGTGACCCCAAAGGAGCACTTCAGTTTATTTCCTGTCCTTCGCCTTCTTGGAGAGGAGGACGAAGAAGGGACTACTGTGAAATTCTGCAACAACACACTGCTCACCACAGTAGCTGGGAGGGGGGAAAGACACAACAGTGCCACCTTGCAGAAGTAGCTTCTGTGTGAAGCTTCTGAACTTCCCCAAAAGCTGCTGCTGAAGGAAAAGTCTGCATCAAAACCAACCACCACCACAAAAAGAAAAAAAAACACTCACTAGGAGATTAATTTTTTTTAAAGTTTCTTCTCAAAATCTGATTTCCCCCACTCATCCCAGCACTTCAATATGCATTAGGACCAGTCAAATGAAGCCAGCAGGGACAGTGTGCACCATTCAGACAAAACTATTTTAGTGCTAGCAATATCCAACATAAACTTTGTGACTTTGCACAACATTCTTCTACAAAATAAACTCAAGCCGTTTGCCAGCAATAACCTATATATTGATGTGGTATTAACAGAAACTTGGAGGCTTCAGTTGGGAGACAAACTGTCAACCAACCACTAATTGGTTTTTATGATGTGACTCATAGTTTAGCAATTTCCCAGAATTTAATCACAGTGCACCCAGAAAGATCAATTAAAGAACAGGCTCAGAATTTGTTAGAGCCCTGTGTGAGACAGGGGAAGGCAATGACCTCAGCAGCTTTGCCACAGAATTTTATGAATGAACAAAGAAAGGATTTAAAAGGTAAGTTAAATTAATCTTGTGTTTCCTTGCAGACCCTATTATTGTTTTTCCAAAGGAGCAAGTTTTTTAAATGAACAGTTGAGATTGAAGGATTGTGTGTTGCAGCTACTGTTTATTTTACAACTTCATTTACACAGGTGACCGTTATGTGTGTGACTTGAATTGCTCCATTATTTTTGGCTTCTTCTTTTATATCTCTGTCTATAAAAAGAGGGAAAAAATCATAGTATGAGTAAATTCCTTTGGATCCTTGTACATGTATCACATTGCATTATCAGAATGAATAGCACAGAATTAAAAAAAAAATCATCATTATTAAAACAGTCCTAACAACAGTCCAACATAAAGACAGAGAAAATGTTATTTTGGCTACAAAATCCTATGATTTCCACTGCCTCTTTATTGCTTTTCAACCTTTTCCCCCCCAGCTTAACACAATGAAATCTGCAAGTGTTATCCTCATTCCTGCTTTCCATCATTGATTTTTTTCAAGAACTGAATGAAATTCACAAGAAAATGTGAACTGTGTTGTTTTTTTTTTTTAATTTCTGAAAAGGTTTTACATAAATTTACCTAATATGATCAGTTTTACTCATTAATTTTGTTCTTCTGTACAAATGAATACAATTCAGAAGAGTACGATACAACTGTGATGAAAAATTCATTGCCTCGCTCTCTGTTTTTTGTGTTGGCAGAAGCTCTTATTCACTGAGAGCTCTCAGAAAAGGAGACTTTATTTTCCTGGCCAAGTTAGGTGAATCAAGATTATATTGAAAAGGTCTGAAAAAGTGAGATTCTTTGGAGATCTACTAAGACCTGGTATGAATATTTCAAGTATGATTTAAATATTAAAAATATTGGTTTTGCTTACAATAACAACCAGCAACCAACTAAGTAATGCATGCTACATTGAAAAACATGGAGGAAAAAATAAAAGGAGTTTGGGGGGTATACATAAACTCTAAGAAAGCAGAGAAACATTCGAGTTGGGGTTTTGCCCCTAAATGAAAATGTTTCTTAATTTCTTCAAACAAAAATTTAGTTCACATATTTATCATGCAGATATTACAGACTTACTCTCTTTGTAGTGACTTTTATGATGAATACTTACTGAGGGAAAATGGAAAGGAAGGGTATCGGAGAGTGGATCAGGAAGAGATCACACATCTCTGAAGCTGCTGCTACTATTTTACATGCTTCACAAGCCTGTTACATGACACTGTCATATAACTCAACAAGAGAAAAATTCTCAAAAAAATCTCAAATCTCGGAATTCTCCCATTTCCTCAGATGCGTACAGTGACCACTCAGATGCTAGGAGGACATCGGGTACTGGAGCACCTCCATTTTGTGAGAATAATCAAATATTTAGGAAGAGGGATTTGGAGAAGAAGGGGAGGGGTAACAGAAAAGAGCTTCTAGCCAAGTGCTCTTGGGATACAGGAGAACCAGATTCAGGTCTCTGCTCTGAATTAGAACAGGATGTTGACAAATCTGCTTGGGGGGGAATGCATTTTAAAGTTCTCCACTTCATCCGGAGGCAGAGCAGAAACATTTGAGTAATGAGAAACTGCACACCTAGCTCTGCATCTGCACCAACAGCTTCATTTTCAAGAGTTCACAGTTCCCGCTAAATCACATTAAGACCAGAGTTAAAATGTTAATTATGGAGCATGTGCATATTAATTTTCTGCTTCCTTCTCTCCGTAAGTAATGGGAATGCTTTTAAATGCCTTTCGTTTTGTTTCTTATGGGCTTACTTGGTTTCTTAATATATTACAGGGTACTTCCTGCACTGCTTACAGAAGCAAATTTCCCACTGCTAGTGGGTGTTTTCCCTGAGTAAGGTCAGCAGATTTGGTCCCCAGGGAATGAACTGATCTTCAGGCTTAGCTACACTGAAGGTCCAGCAGAAAGCAAAACAGATAGCATTCTTGTTTAAATGTTGCTACTATATCGTATCCTTCTCAGCCACATCATCCAACACAAACAACTAGAAAACGCTTTGTTGCAATAATCCTTTCAATTAAGGTTCCCATTACAGAGAAACAGCTGCTTTCTACAATATATCTTTGTCAAGGAACTATTTATTTCTCAGAAAACATTTCTTTAGTTGTTAAGACAGATGCAATAAACCAGACCCACGGAAGTAGCAGAAATCAAAGCAGTGAGCAACAGCTGACCAGCTAAACATCCTTGCACTGAAAAATAGGTAATTTCTATGAGGGCCCAATCTATTCTTCTATGACAGAAAAGAAATAAAAGAAGAAAAAAAACCCTCAATTTGAAACCAATTCTTTTACCCTGGTGTCTCACTCTTACTGTAACATCAGTGAGCTACACCTGAAATAGCAGCATAAATCCTCACACGTACATCATTAAAAAGAAAAAAGAAAACACTCCAAAAAGTTTTGTCCTCCTGCTGATCAGTGTTATTCGCATGGGCCCTTAAAAGCCTTCTGGAATGCCAGCATGATAAATATTTGATGGACAACCCCTAGCTTAATGACAGAGTCAGGTAGGGCTGTTGGCACGTCAAGACGAATGAATCAGCACCCTGTTACTGCTTTCAGTTCCACACATACGTGCTCACATCCCTCTCCCTGAGCAGCCTGCTGAATGCTGTCTATTTATTTTATGAACAAGTCCAACTCACATTAACTGTCACTGGAATATAAACAGTAGTGACAAAAAGTATTATCATGAATAATTTAATCCAAGCTTTGTGAGTGCTTCTAAATGAGCAGTTTTCTTGCTGTAGTCTCAGTCCCTGTGATTGCAACTCCAGGCAGCTTGCCTACATGTCAGACAATGGCGATAGCAGGATGGGACATTCCTCTTCCACCTATTTGTTCCCAGTGGTTTGAAAACCTTCCCTGTCAGCTCTGTCTCTGAGTGCAACCTGCAGTTAGGACTGGAGAAACAAGGCAAATCAAGAGAAGCCCATTCAGGTGAGAAGCCAGGTAGATGATACTAAAAGGTCCTGGAGGACTGAGACACTAAGACCCAAGACCACTCCTGTTTTTGGGCGTAAGATCCAGCACTCATCCTTTGCCCATGAAGGCCAGACAGGTCCTCAGGCTAAGCGGGGTACCACATATCTAGTACCTACACAGGCATTTCTCTAGACACAGTTCAAGATGCCAGAGACTGTACCATTGCGGTACCAAAAAAATTCTTGGAACAATCAGAAGCACAACTGAAACATTTGCTAGCTAACTCTCCTTTTAACTCCTTCAAAAGCTTAATAAAAAAGCAGTTCATAAATAGTATCTATGCATTGTGCCCTCCTGGCTTCTTGTTCATCCAGTTAGTACCAAGGGGTAATTCAAGGGCAGTGCCCAAGAACACCTGCTCTGTGTTCATGAAAGGAACACAGCAGTGGGAACACAAATCACTGCACTAGATGATCAGGAAACAGAGCCCTGAACCCCAAACATCTTAAAACATACAACTGACAGGGAGAAGAGACGGCAGATCACTCAAGAAAAAAGAAAAGATAAGGCCACATCACTCTTTAAGCTGAGATTCTCCTTCTGAAGACCACTATGTCATGAAAGTACAACACTGATCTATAAAGAAGCAAAAATGATCTAAATCTATGTTTGGGGCTCTCCAAATTCCTAGGGATTCAGACTCTGGATTCAAATCCATTATAGACACAGGATCAAACACAAGAACTCAGGCCCAGCTCTGAAATCTGATAAAAGAGGTTGTGACATCTACCAACTACTATGCTCTAGAGCCAGTATTATTTTCCGTCATAATACTCTCCTGTTAAAAAACGTACACACTCTTCCATGTGTAAGGAAATACAGAATGACCAAAAAAAAAAAATCCATGCTCAGTCCTCAATGTGAGGAACACAGAAGGTCCTTCTCCTGCTAATGAGAATCTATTTGAAATAAAATGAGGTAGGATGAGAAGGGGAAACCCAGAAGAAATATAAATTATGTATGAACTTTAAAGAAATGTTGTTTAGCTCAGTGGACAAATTTCTGGAATTACCAGAGAGTAATTCATATCAAAAAGCTGGTGCCAAGGCATTGCAATAAGAAATAATGTTTATGTCATCACCTGCCTCATTGGCTAATACAGCCCAGGGCTGCCTTCTTAATGTCTCTACAGACATCACCTAGTTGACTGATGTGCTATATGGTAGATTCAGGACATGCCTTACTGCATTCAAACAAGGTAACAGGAGCAGCAGCAGAATAAATGGGAATGGTAGCACTGCCTTTAGGAAAAAAAAAAAAAAAAGGGCACAGTGTTTTTATTGGAATTTCTCTCTCCTACAGGTCAATCATAATAATAAAAACACATACCTGGATAGTTTACTGACTTTTTGTCCTCTTTATGTATGACAACATAATAAAACATGGTTGTAATATAGAGTGGTATTAGAAATGAGAAAAAGTGGGCCCAAAATGTATTTTCTATTTTTCCTATTGTTTTATTTTCAAAAGCTAAACATAATTCTCTAACACCTCCTCTAGCACAAATGAAACTACAGTTCCTCAGACTCTTGAACCCTTGACTGCAGTACTGATGACCATGATAATGCTCCAAAGTGTTCTAACACTGTCCATCTACCTTAACCAAATCACCAGAAAGTTTCAAGTCTAGTGTAACATAACCCAATAACCTTCCTTAAACCACCCAACATGTGGGCAGTAAACTTCCGTAAACCATCAGATTGTTATAGCTTATACACAGGTTGGTTAGAGAAATTAAGCAAATAATTTTGGTAATGTGGGTTTGGAGTCATCAATTGGATCACCAAATTCTACTTCCCACTATCACAGATGACCCCAGGATATATTCTGGTTCATAAATGGATCACATTCCACTTTAAAATTAGATGGTCTTCATGCTCACTGTTTTATTAGAAGCTGATACCTAGGAAATTCCACCACGTATACAGTCTCTAGATAGTGTGCCAGCATTCTCATTCAACTCAAAATGCCCTTCTCCCTCTCCAATATCTCCCCACCCAAATCAAAAAAAAGTATTTCCCCTCATAGACAAATGATAGAGAAGTTATTTTAAGATATATGAGATGTGTTGTTTCTTCCTCTCTCTTGTAAGTTAGTATTGTTTGCACCAGTCTCCACACAGTCCTTCTTGGCACTGAATTCACTTTATCAGAACATTATTTAGGTTGTTTAGCACAACACGGTTTAAGAAAAGCCATTCTCATTTCACCCCTTTTTTTTCCCCAACTTACTTATTCTTCTCTTCCAAATTAATTTTAAAGTTTGGAAAATACAACTTCAAGTAATTCCTATGCAAGATTATCCCTCCACTCTTTTTGAGCATTTCAGATCGTATTTTCATTCTTCAGTCTAGGGTATCACAGTTGCTTGCAGGAAGGAGATTATTCAGCCTTTAAAACTTAAGCATTCTTACTTCTTCCTCAAGTATGGAAATGTTCCTTTTTCCAGCCTCCTTCCCAGCAGGCACTTACTTATGCATTTTTTCACTCTTTAAGAGTACTGCTTGTATTCAAAACTGAAGCACACTCTTGTCTTGGCCACACCTAGACAATGTTCAATTCCTATTCCATCCCTATTGTATTATCAGCCACACTTTTTCATTATTACATATATCCATATGGTAATATACATTTTTATTTTGTTTCCATTTCCTTTGCAGGGTTTAGCTCAGGATGAAATAAAATTTTCCAGAAGTCAAGCTAACAATTCCTGACCTCTAAAACGCAATTCTTTACAGATTATCTAGATTATCCCTCTTTTATTCTTAATATATCCCCCTGTTTATTCTTAATATTCTTTGTGGGTGTTGTTGGTCAGAAAGTTAGGTCTGGAGTTCACCCCTAAGAGCCACCTGTCCTTAAGATGGGAGTTCTAGAAATGTTGCTGCATTTTAAATCAAAAATGCTGCCGCACTGAAATGCTCGAGCTCTTCAGACACTATCTAGTTTCCCTAAACTTATTTGGTACTTAAGGTTAAGAAAACTTTAAAGGCTGCTTTTTGTTAACATTGGATCAGAAGTAGAATACCGATGACCCACTCTCTCTGACATCCCAAGTCCCTCCAAAACCGATTTTAAAATAACACTGGTTGGTTCTTCACATGTCAATAAGTGTTTGGGAAATTGCAAAAAAATAAAGATTTGGCTGTGCAATTATTAAGATCACTCATTCTCCAGTTTAGAGTATTCCATAAAAATTCCATGTTGATTTTCCCCTCTAGTATTATCTGAAACCAGCCAGATTCTATCAACATTGTACCTTCTTTCTGCAATGTTATTTTGACTTCTACATGACATGATGCAGTAGATGTAGTCTCAACAATATCCCTCTTATTTCTCTCCAGTCTGCTTACTGATTTACAGAACAAAGAAGCTATACTACCGAAGTCATTTTTATTTCCCTTTTCTCAGGAATAATAATTTTATCCCTTTCCCCTGTATAATAGGCACAATGAAATTTGTTGCCCCAAGGGTTGGTCCATTCCTACTACAGGGAAGGATGGGGTTGGGGCTGGGTTGGAGGCTGAGCAGGCTGAGCGGCAGCAGAGAGATGAGTGCTGCAGGTCTCCCACTCCCAGCAGCTGCCCTGGCACTGCAAAGCACTGTCAGAGCTACAGAGGGCAGCGGAAAGGTGATCAAGGAAACCACGTCCTTTGGCTATGTCTGAAAGATGAGCCTGCTTTCAGTATATTGCCTGAAAAAAAAATAATAATAGCTATAACATTTAACCATCAACTTCATCACAAGCTTTTGCCGCCATGTGGCATACACAGCTGTATATCAACAGTGTGGATCCTAGCTGAGAAACACACAAATAACGCACATAAAATTAAGCCAGTGAACAAAAAAAATGTATACATCCCCACTGGTCACAACCAACACAGAAAGAACTGTGAAACTCTACAATCATTTACATATGCAACAAGCTAAAAGAAGTGCATGCAATTTAACCCAGAAAAATTCATTCTTCGGAGTACAGAAAGGAGAACAAATTCTTGAAGTTTTGCTTCACTGGTATACTCAGCAGCATTTTCTTTCCATCTAAATCTGTGGGCTGACTGATCAGTTATAGGATTGCAGTATTACATGATGCATACTAAATCGTATTCTACAGCCTAAAATGCTGCTATTTTTATATGATTTTGTAAAATTCATTTTTATAATTTCATTATTTAATTCAATTTAAAAACATGCCACAAGGTCATTCAGAGTTTAAAATCTTTTCACATCCACAGTAAGCCTCCATCAGATCCCAAATTTGAGCAAGTGTGCACATTCAGGACAGCACTGTTGTCAGTGCACACAGCTGGGTCTAAATCACACTTTTTATCCTTGTCTTCCTCTAACTCATGGCAGAAATTTCTCCTTAGGTTTTCACGGCATTAGTTGAGCAGGCTGTTACCTTAGAACAAACTCTCTTAAGTTACCACATTGTTTCTAGATTAGATTCTAAGTTTTGCACTCTCACCTTCCAAATTTAGAAGTGATAAAAGGTTTATTTTGCACATGCTTAATGGAAAAGAAGGTAATTGACCAAATTTTAATGATTTTAGCACTTATGCAAAGACAACAAAAGATAAACTAGAAAAGTAACTTTTACAAGCTATATAAAATAAAACATTGACAGCACTCTATAATAACAGTGATAATGAAAACTGGAGACACATCAACTAATCAACCACATAATGGGAGTCCCTGCTCACAATTTCTTTTGTGGAAGCCACAAAGTAAAACAATCCAAGAACTGGAGTCAGCCCTCTCAGAGTGGAACAGCCTATTTGGAAACAGCATTACAAAGCAGTGAGAAGGGTACAGGTATTATTTATCATATGAAGAAAACTTAGTGATGCAAGACTTCTGTACTCATTGCTGTCAAGTGCAATGCTTCTTATGAGTACACTTTCACTTAGCTGGAGAGCATTTTATCTCATTTCTTAAGAAAATGTTTTGATACTAAAGAGTGAGAAAGCACACAGTATCACTAACAGGGAAGATGTCTAGCTCATTAGATGCAAGAGAATTTCTGAGGCTGGTTAAATTAAAGGCATCACTTCATTTTCACTCATCCATTGCTAGAAATTCCATGAATAAGTACTTCAGGATTTGGCCCACAGATTATAAATAACACACTCCATTGTTCACTCCCGTGAGAATACTTATAATGTTGGAATTGGAGAAACCTAGCTGAGATGCGCTATTTTGAGCCAAAGGATGTTTATGTAGCAGCCTGGCATGCCTCCATAGGAAAACACATGCCCAATCCAGTAGAAACCCCGTTTTTAATTGCTGAAAAGCATTTTCTGAGTTATAAATAAATCTTCATACCAAATCTTCAGGCTTTTACAAAGACACTCAGTAGTTCTGAGGACATCCTAAACAGCTCTCCATCCCCCTTTAGTAAGCATCTCTATTATTGCCCAGAGTACTTTCTACTGAGCACTTAAGGATAACAGGTAATAGATCTTTTTTTTTTTTTTTTTAAAGGAACGAATCATCTCTGTGGTAAAACATGGAAGAAAAACTTCTCAAAAGGTGAAAACTCAAGCTGTGCTACCCAAAAATGTGAAGATTTTTTATTTAAATATGTTTTTAAAAGCTGTGTAAAACATTAAACATATCTTCTTTCCTTCCCAGTGTAGCAAATTTTTACATTATAACTCACAACAAGATTACGGCAGGGCTAGGCCTATGGCCTATCAATGTCCATACTGGCAGTCACTACAGAAAACCATCCTGAAGAACTGAAGTGCAGAGCACAATTTGTCAATACTATTAAAAATCCAGTAAGCAGGTACAGCCTTTATCCTATGCAGGGCAGAATAGGATGTCAACCATACAACTCATGCACAAAATGGGTACTGCTCTTTTAGCTACAGTTCCAGATGGTCAAACCAGGTGGATTTTATCACCTATTTGGAGTACAATACCCTCATAATATTATAATAATAGTAAGTGATACAATTGTTATGAGATGAAAGTAAAAACAGTCATGAACTCCAACTGCTTGAACTAAAACCAGCTCCATAGACTGAAGCAGTAACAGGCATCTAAGCCTTCAGATGCACATTTGGCTGAATTTCTATTCAAAGCAGGCAACAGAAACCATGTGAGGAAGTCCTTCCAATATCAAAGTCGGTATTTCCAACCTACAAACTCATTCTTTGATGCATACACTTTAAGGAAACCAGAATGCTTGAAAGCACCCAAATTAGCTACAAGATTTCTGTTTTCAATCAAATCCTATTAATAATGCTGATGAGAAAATGGTTTAAACTGGCTTAAAAAGACCAAAAAGTTTAAGGATCTTTCTTACATTTTCAACACAAATAAAGATGTGTGAGTTTGCAAACATCACCATTGCATAGTAGCAGACATTAAAGACTAGCCCATTGTACTGTTAGTGAATATATAAAAATGCTATATTCTTTAAACATGTCATTCTTTGTCAGTATTCCTGTACACAGTTTTAAATACCAAATTTGCCATCAGTAGAACATGGTTTTCACAGGACAAATGAGGGAAGGGAATTTTGTTAAAAAATGTCTAAACATAACTTTCAATCAGTGTTTTAGCTTTGGGGGGTTGGTTGGTTGGTTGGCTGGCTGTTTTGTTCTTGTTGTTTCATTGCTTTTTTTTTCTGAAGTTATTTTCAAATGATTTCTGCACATATGCTTTGGGCAGCAATTCTTTCACAAGCAATGTTTAGAAATTCTTGAAAAGCTAAAATTGAAGATGTATTAGTGGATGCCCTGCTTTGAAACAGAAGGTGTATTTTTGTACTACAAACCACACAATCATGAAGTGCAAGGATTTACGATTAGGAAGTTAACAACTGGTTTTCTCTTTCATGAGATTCACAGGACTATATTCATGTAAATTCCCCATTTTGTTCAGAAATCTCAATACCATGTAATGTAGATGAGGTCTAAAATTAAGCATCTAATTTAAGATTTTTGGACTCAGTACAGGCTCAAACAGTCAACTCAGAGTACTCAGTACTATTCACTGGCTATATAGGTTGACCCAATTCATAACTTGAATATTTAAGTTTTATATCTAATGTCAGTGTGAAACTCCAGAAAATTAGTGCAACTGAGAGTGAAAATACTGCTCATAAAACAGATGCATTAAACTGATGCGCATGCACATACATAAATCAAAATAATGTTTGTGTTTTGTTTTTTTTCTATATTCATTTGAATCAGTGCTGTCCTGAAACTTCTTGAGCTATATTTGGTGATCCAAATTTGCCACTGTAGCCCTTTTGCATCTTGCAATTCTATGCAAATTATTCCAGATCATAAGCCCTTTCATATCTGCAAAACAGTCTCCTATTCCATTTCTTTACCATGGTTTCAGCAATACTCAAAATAATGCTCAATTAAAAATTACTGTGATTTAGATTTTTTTCATCAGCTCATCGATCTAGACATTTTTGAAACATCACTTTTACGGATCCGTGCTATATTAGTATTTTTAGTACCAAAGAGACAGAAGTTTTAATATGCTGAGCAGTATCTCCATTCAGAAGCAATTCCATTCCTGTTGCCACTAACATGAAGTTAGCAAAGTCCAGTCCATGCTTGAAATTCTGTGTTGTTTTTTTTTTTTTATTATTATTTGATTTTTATTATCATCATTATTTACATGGTGGCTGGCCACATAGTCTTATCATTCATATCTAGAATATCAGAGATTATGAACTGAAATAATGTTAACAAAACTAACTACATGCAAACTCACCTCTGCTATACACAAAAGAAAGGCCACACAGAAAACAGTTACGTAGTACTGCTGATGAGCTATTGGTCCAAAACAGAGCAAATCTATATGGTCATGCTTTATTATTTCTGTCACCACAGTATGTACAAGTCCTTGATAAGGACTAGGACCTCCACACTTTAGACGCAAACAAAAAGATCACTAATATAACCATCTCTGAATCAGAAGTTAGAAAGTAGACTTTTAAACAGTTTACTGTCTACGTGTCATCTCCAATGAAACAGATAATCAGTTGCTGATTTTAGAGGTAATTCATGTAGAAAACCACTGCCCAAATCACATGGTGTTACAATGCATGCAAATAGGCATCTACCCAAAAGCAGTTCTCATCAGGAACCCTTGAAAAATTGGCCTAATCAAGTTCTGAAGTACTTCCGGACAAAAATATTATTTGCAACAAAACTTCTTTTTTATAGTTGTTGCATGCAGAGTAGTACATTTTACTGTATAATCAACTTTGTAATCACAGATTTCAAGGATTATAAATAATAGATAGGGCTGAACAAGACAGTTAACCAAAGAAATTTTCAGCTGCACATAAAAGCTCATGAATACAATTTCCCTTATTCAGCTAGCTTCATGGACAATGAAGTAATACTTCTTGTAGCCAAACATGTTCAGCTAAATCTTAAGTAACTCGGCATTTCAGATCTAATTGAAGGACATGTTTCCTTTTCTTTAGAAGAAGTTGGTATTTTCAATGGGCAAGGTAGTATCTTGAAACAAATACGCAGAGACAGGAGACTGTGCCTCTTCCAAGTTCAAGGACTAATATAGTTTTATCTTAGCAATTCTATTTTAAAGAAGATTAAAGAAAAAGCTTAAGAAAAAATAGGAAAAACATAACTTATTAAGCTTTAAATACCATTCAAACTATTTCAGAAAGTATAGTACTTTTCCCCAGTGTATCTAAACTTCTAGGTTTCTTTCAAAACAAAAATTAATCTAGTCTGACATTGTTCATTCCAGACTATGGAGCTTCTAATTCTACAGTCAGGAAAACCCTTACCCTTGGCAGATAGGAGTTGAATAAATTTAGTAAATGCAAGATGTAAGACAATAAACTCAGAAGACAGATGGAAGAGCAAGAGGTGGCAAAGTTTGTCAGAGATTGTGACTGGGAATTTGAATGAACCAGGAGAAGACAAGGAAGGAAAACTTTGGTGGAGAAAGCTCAAAAGATTAAAAAGACTTACTCAAATGAAGCAAAGGCTTCAGGAAAAACAATGATTTTAACAAAACAGAAATGGAAGGGAAGATCAAAAATATTGTTTATGGGAAAGAAATGAAAGTGGGAAAAAAAATAAAAATAAAAAGACAAGTAAAATATATAGCCGCATTGTGGTTTTGTTTAGTTTTTGAATAAAGTTTGTTTTACTTAACTTTTGACTCTTTGATTTAATGGTGGCTTGGCTGGTTTTAGTTAAAGTAGTTATAATTTCCCTTTTTTTTTCTATCCTCTGTACATGGAAAAAAAAATCCCTCCGCACTTTGTAGAAAGAAATATTGTCTCACACACACACAAAATTTGAAAAGGTGACAGGTATGGTGGACCGAAATGGTTACATTCAGACACACTGAATTCACCTGTGAAACTAATTCTCATGAATGCATCATAACATGAAATTTAGGAGAAACTTAATGCAATATGACACATAGTATAAGGAAATTATCCAAAATCCTAAGAAAGCACTATCCCCTCTGATGAAAGATTTCTGCCATCAGTGATGCAAACTAACGTCTATCAAAGTCATAGGAAGTTTTAATCAAATAAACTTTTTAGACTCTAGAAGATTAGCATGTTTCTCCACAATCCCTCTTGGCATCTAGAAAATGGCTCTGTTCATCCTGACAATGGTACAGAAGAGGCAGCGAAAATAAAACACACAAAAACAACGTGGTAACTGCATGTTAGCTGGGAAGCTGCACCTAAACTCCTCAGTGAGTGCCTCCCTCTCAGCTGTCACCTTCAGCACTTCTAAGAGAAGCTTTAGCTCACAGATGGGCATTTACAGATGTTTCATTCTCATATTGTCCCTGTAATTTTCCACTTTAAAAATGACTGGCACCCTTACTTAGAGTGGAATTTCCTACATTTTATGCTTATTTTATTTATTTTTCAGCTCTCTTTTTTCTGTCTCCACTGGATACTTACACAGTCAACATGAACTTGGCCCACCCAACTGGTGTGGGTCCTGGCCAAAAGGCAGTGTGCTACTTTCTTAGATTTACTGTTAGAAACTGAGTGAAGACTGATGTGGGGAAGTAAAATAATATGGAGAGACATGATAGAAACATAGAAATTAAGGTATGAAATACATTTACTAAGTAGACCTCTTTCCCTTCTGCACAGAAGTGTTTGGGGAAGATGGCTCCTTCAGCCAGGGGTGAGAGATTTGAACTCTATAGCTAACAGGTGAGCTCTCAAAAGAGCTCTGATTCTCAGCTGATTCATAACTCTGCCAAAAGACTCCAACCGCAATTCTCAAAGAGTCCAAATTTGGTCTAATTCAAATTTACCCCACTGTAAACAATTTTTGGAAATTTGACTTTGATCTATCTATAACTCATATCCCATTTATGAATAACATCTAGCAATACTACCACCCTCATGCAATCCTTTCCACTTTTTTACCTTTAGTTCGGGTGTAGAGAATGTATATAAACTACATAGCACATACCTCTGTCATTTGATGCTACTATAATCACATGAAATAATTATAACATAAAACAAAAAAAAAGAATGCAAAATGGGTTAATTCAGTACAGATGCTCTTCTAAATGAAGCAAGTCTGTGACATGCACTGTAACAGGATATAATTTCAGTAAGTCCTTCAAAGAATTTAAAAAAAAAAAAATCTGCATCCATCCTAGCTAAAGTAAAAGAAAAATAGTAAGTCATCATAATTAGAATAGGTCAGTATACACTTTCCACAGCACAAATCTAACTGCCTTTTTTTTTTTCTCCATGCAGGGACCTGGAGAAGAAAGTGCTCTTCCTTATGCAAGATCCCCTATACATAGAGTGGGTGAAAATTCACATGAGCAGAAACCTTGCACACATACAGATGGTTTTATTTAGTTTAGCCTTCTTCTTACTTAAGCTGATGGTTAATGAAAACACTAGCAAAAATTGGGACAACATAAGTTGAACTTCCACTTGTGAAAATTAAGTTTGGTACTCTCAGTGTGTGCCACTCATTAATGAATAGTTCATCAGATATTTCTGAAAGTTCTGCTTGCTCTCTATCTTCTCAGTAAAGAGAAAAGAGGATGACAGCTTGCAGAGTTACTCTAAAACAGAACCTGAAACTCACCAAGAACTGTTCTCAGAGCATTGTGCGGTATTATTTTTCATACTGATCTAAAGGAGAATCAGGAGAGCAGGAACAGGAATGTTTCATGCAGCACTAGTACTTTGAAATTCAGTCATCTGCAATCTCATCCAACAGGCTACTAGGTGACATCAGTAGATGATAAGACATGATTGCATCCTCACTGCAAATTCCACTCACAAATTCCACTCCAGATCACAAACTCTTAAGTGTCAATACTGTTATACAGCCATTTCTGCTGACTTTCAAGAAGTCACTCCTCTGTAGACAACAGGCACCCTACAAATAGCAAGAATATAATACTAGATAGAAATAATTTTTATCTTCATAGGTTGGCACAATTGTTTTCATATTTTAAATTGTAAAAGTTTGATAGGTATGTGATACATAGATGTTATTTGTTATCTCTACCAGTAAATCTTTTCTATTACTTTTATTAAGGCAGTTGTATAATGTAAATCAGGATGACAATGGTGTTTAAATAAGTACCTAAAACTCAGTTGAGTGAAAAATCTGAGACCAAATTTAATTTTTAAAAGTAGCTACAAATCCAGCCCTTGTGCACAGTAAGATGCCTTTGGGTTGTTTCTGACAGCTCATTTTTCACCCAGATCACTTCAGTATTCCAGGTGAAATAATGCCATAAAAGGATCCCTCAGTACCCAGCTGCATGTTGGGGCAAAACAAACAAACAAACAAACAAAAAACATCAGGCTTGGAAGTCCTTCAGCACCAAAGCCAGCCTACAGAGAAACTGCAGTGTCTGAGTTTATAGCATGTATTACAAATGAGCTCACTTAATAAGGGAAAAACCCTCACCACCAAGGCTTTTGCAGGTACTGTGCCCAGCACAGAATCTTAAAAATGAATCAGGAATGTCTTACCTTGCATCGTTGTTTTTGTGGGTTCTGAAAACAGAGGAATGAGCAGGAGGTAGATGAGGTAGACAAAGGAGAGCCCATTGTAACGGAAAGCACAGGCTGTGAGAAAAGAAAAAGAACATACCGCTTAATCAGGGTAAGCATATACAATAGCACAAAACATTTACAATTTGAGTTTCCTATTTACCATAGCAATTTTTTACCATTTATTTAAGTTATTTCTATGCAAGTGTTCAAGGTGCTGCCTAAATTAATAAAATTAAGTACACTTATGAGGCATTTTCATAGTAATATGCATTTTTAAGCTTAGCACTGAAGATGCATCCAAGTTACAAAGACTGTATGGAATGATGGACAAGTTAGTTGGCAGCTGAACCGGTTACTTTCCTCACCTGTAAACTCACAAAACCACCCCCCCAAAAAATATAGAGGGATGCATAAAGTAGTATTGATTGTCTCTCTTTAAGAAATTACATACAAGTTCATTATATTACAAATAAGGATTATCATTAAATAATGCAGAAAAACAATGAATTGTATTCAGATTCCAAATTAGAGCATGCCTAAAATAACCAGTTGTCCTTTAAATGACATCACTTAATTCGAGAGCAATTTGATTTTTACTGTCACCCATTTGTTTGCTTTTACAAAATCCTTCTAGTGAAAAGATTGTGAATTATAAACGAAAAAGGGCTTGATAACTTGCAACTGGTGTTGTACTGATTTTTATAAAGAATAGAACTCTCCACTAACTTTGTCTAATGTTTCCTATTGTATACATTTAGTGCAAGCGTTTTCCTGGCAACACCCATATCAGCAGGCTGTTAAAAGGGGCAGCAATATTGCTACAACCCAGACACATCCTTTCTAAGGATGTCATGCATATTCTGTGCTGAAAGGATAGTATATGGACTTCCTTACTGAAAGGATAAAAACCTCCACCACCAACAAAATGAAGTAATCTCTAAATCCACTGTGCAGCTGATATCGGAATATTATGAGACCTACTACATTAAACTTTCGCATGAGATAAAGCAACTGCTGAGGAGTCAGGAGATGTCATTTATTCACTCATGGAATGTAACTAATATAAATTCAGTTTTCTCAGCTATATCCAAAACAACTTGATTTTGGAGAAAAAATGCAGCCTTAGTTCTGCCAGAAATGTGTATCCCAAAAGAAAACAAGTTTCTCCAGTCACCACTTCATGAAATGTATTGTTACTATATAGATAATGAGTTGACAACTTAAGCATTAATTGATCCTCATCACATCTCTCCATTCTGGTTATAAATACAAAACCCAAAAAGTCTCACTTTTAACAAACAAATCCATACAACAACTATAATTCTTGTCTTTCAAACTAACTAATGTTTTGAATAAGACTCCAACTCCTTAATAGCCCTGATACAAAGACTTTGGACTCTCGCCCCATATCTGCAGTTTAGCCAAGAAATGTGTGATCTTTATGGGTATATCTGGCAAGAAGGAAGAACAAGTAGCATCTATGTTCTATTTCTAAACGCAATTCTGCCACCAGCCTTCAAAAAAAAAAAAATCCATGAAGTTTAATAGAAGTTTGTTTGGTGTGAAATCCAGAATGCTTAAGAGCAACTTCTGATGTCTGAAAAAAAATTAAACCCAGGCAGACTACTTCTTTTGCTTAATGCTTAAACTTCCTTTACAGACACTGTCTTTAAAGACCACCTGAAGACTTATACTTACATCTGTAACCAAGAAAAAGTAAATGGGCCTATCCCACAGGGAATTTTGTAAGCAATTATCAGAACTTTAAAGTGAACGTACTTGAGAAGAGGGAGTCAGCCCTGCTATATGCACTTACTTACAGGGCACTCTGCAGAGGAGCAGAGGATGTGCTATGACCATTAGTGGCATTCTTGGAAAGAATGGCAACAAGGACACTTCTGAGGTCAGGACAAATCCATAAATCAGCCTGTTTGCAAATTTAATTTGGGGTGGGAAGAAGTTCTTTGGCATCCATAGGGAAAGGTGGTTCAAGGTTGACCTGAAGCCTGATGGCTTTTCCACCAGTATTTAAAGGAAAGGATCAATGTTCTCAGTCACCCTGGTAGCACATCCAGTTATTGCAGAGGCCTAGTCAATCAGCTTTTAATCTTGTTAAGTGGCTTACTTGATTTCAGTACAATATTATACACATTTTCTTCTTACGATAATATTCTTCAGAACTAAGCTTGCTATGTTTCTTGAACAGCATCTAGCAATCAGCTTCATCAGTGCAAGCAAAAAAAAAAAAAAGCAACTGGGTGATTTTAGACAACCACCTCTGTTAGCAGTATGTCAATAAATGCCTTGGTAAAAAGTTCATGTCAAATATATAGAATCTTTATCTATACCCAAGCACCACCTAGTAAAATAATAATCTTGCCTACACATTGCCTGGACAGCTATGCTTATTTAAGCTCTTGCAAGAGCACCAGCAATAAATTTCTCATAATTAATAAATTAAAAAACCCAAAACTTGGCTGTGATTTATTTTTTTTAAACGTCAGTCCATTCACTATTTCCCTATCTTTTTTCATGATCTCCATTCATCTAGTGTATTTTTCTGAAGAGATTAGTGTCTTAAAAAGCTACTCTGCCACAGCAAAAAGCTACAGTCAAACACATTTTTAGTACAATTACAGATTAGAAAACAACTGCTGCAGTGTATTTACATATTTACTCTGCATTATAACTTTATTTGTCAAATACATAGATTCTTAAATTCAAATAGTTTCAATTGGAAAGGACCTACACAAAGATCATTGAGTCCAACTGTCAGGGCTGATCCACAGTTAAAACATCATTGTGAGTGAGATCCAAATGCCTCTTAAACACTGTCAGGCACAGGGCATCAAACACCTCACTAGGAAGCCTGTTCCAGTGTCCAACTAACCTCTTGGTAAAGTTTTTCCTAATGTCTAGTCTGAACCTCCCCTGACACAGTTTTCAGCCATTCCCACACATCCTGTCACCAGATATCAGGGAGAAAAGATGGCCATTTCCCTCTCCACTTTTCCTCCTTGGGAAGTTGTGGAGTTACCCCTCAACCTCCTTTTCTTCAAGCTTAACAAACCCATAGTACATGCCTTGCAGCCTTTTAACCGGCCTTGTTGCCCTTCTCTGACACATTCAAGTATTTTAATGCCATTTTTATACCGTGGAGCCCAGAACTCCACACAATATTCAAGGTGAGGCCACACCAATAGTAAACACAGTGGGATAATTACCTCATTTGAACAGCTGGCTACACTGTGTTTAACGCACCCCAAAACATGGTTTGCCCTCTTGTCTGCCAGTGTACACTGCTGGCTCATGTTTAGCCTACTGTCAACTAGCACCACTCTCAAGCCACTCTTCTCTCAATCTGTAATTTTGTCCAGCATCACTCAATCCCAAATGCAGAATCCAGTTTCTGTCATTAAACTTTATGCCACTGCTGAAGGCCCAATGCTCCAGTCTATCTAGATCCCTCTGCAAGGCCTCTCATTCCTCAAGATTCCACATCACTTCCCAGTTTAGTATCTCCAGCAAATTTACTAAGGATGCATTCAACTCCTGCATCCATATCATTGATTAAAACATTGAACAGAACTGACCCCAATATTGAGCCTTGGGGAATCACACCGCTAGTGATCAGACAGATTACTTCCATTCATTACAACACCTTACACCCTAACATTCAGTCAGTTCTTTGCCCACCATAGCATGTACCTGCTCATCACACAACTGCACAATTTGTCCAGAGGAATGCTGTGCCAAAAGCCTTGCTGAAATGCAGAAAACTTCATCTACCACCTTCCCTTCATCCATTAAGTGGGTACCCTTATTATAGAAGGATATCAAGTTCTGATACTCAAAACTGTCAGGAAGTCATCACTGGACATGAAATCAGCTTCAGTTTGCTCTGAGAAAAAAGAGGATGATCCAAAAAAGCGAACAAACCCATCATCTCTCCCATCAGCACTCCCTTTGTCGTTCACAAAGGTCTCCTTTGCAAAGGCAGCCATAAGCAGATGCCCACCACAGCAAAAATTCCCATCTGAGGTCAATGGGATTCCATCAATGGAAAAAGCACCTACACAAATGACTTTCTTGGCAAGCCAGGTGGCATAGAAATTTCTGGATATTTGGGTTACATTGGTCAGTTTGCACTATCAGTTCTGTCTCAAAATTAATGCAATTTTAGCATTTTACTTTTGTTACCTCTCCTTGAAATTGTCTAATCGATTAGCAAAATTAATTTCAGAGGAATTATTCTTGAACTATATTTACTTTTAAATTTACTGCTTTCTATTTCTAGACTTGCGGAGACTGTGTTCTCAAAGCTTTATTTCTCTGCAACTATATAAAACTGACTGTTAACAGACAATACTTTTCCATACAAACCTTGCCTTATATTTTTTCACATAGGTGCCTGCAGGAATACAAAAATACTTTGAAGACATTTGTTGAAAACAACAACAATAACAACAAAAAACTTCCTAAGCCAAAAATGTTAATTTTATTATATTTTTAATTTTTTATTATATTTATATTATTATATTATTACATTTTAGTATCCCAGAAAACTTTCTGTCTCTTAGTTTCAGGTATATGGATTTGCCTAAAAAGAACAATAAATGCAAAGCTTGAATAGGTAAATACACCACACATACAAAGTCCATGCACAATTTTGTCTTTTCAGATTTTTTAAACAACCTTCCTCAATGTTTTCTAACAGCCTCTAGTAAGAAAACTCTGGAAATAGGATTTTCATCTCTGAAACTCTGCTATTGTTCAGATTCCAATGGCAGCAGTAATTCACAATTGTGAAAGGACATAAAAACCAACTACTGATATACAACATATTAGCATATTAGAAGTAAACTCGTTTTTTTTCTAATTAGCTCTTTTATAGTTTTATAATAACTTTAAAGCATCTTCCCCTGGGTGGAGAAAAATGAGTGCTCTGTAACACACGAAATTGAATTCTCCATTCATAGGTGATTATTTTAAATGTTTTTGTTTTTATGCATAACATAGCAGAAAAAAATATTCTCTTTAAATCATTATCTCACAACTATATCTAAGACAAAGTCATGATAATTTCATATACCTTTACGCATACCAGTCAAAAAGAAATATATAGTAAAAAAATAACATGCAGATTTATAAAATTTTCAAACTGCCATACAAATTATTTGTGGCAAAAACAAATAAATAGAAAGATAGCTGTGGAGTATCTCATCTTTTTTACATTGTCATTTGATCAATCAGATTAAAAATTAGACACAGATAACTAATGTTTACATTTCACCATGTCTGTAAATGTATTCATAACTCACTAATCCCACTATATGTAATACATATCTTTAATATATATGTATGTATATACTTTAACACACATTCATAAAGAAAAAAAAAATCAATAAAGCCTGCTCTGCCAATGCATTTTGCGGAGCTATAGAGAACAGAAATAACCGCTGAATACTTAAGTTTTGCAATGGAGAACACATTACAAAATATTTTTTTCTCCTATTATGTTACATTAACTAGAGCAAATATTTCTGTTTAAAGCCTTAAAAAAGCCCCCAAATATGAGTAGAATCATTAACATAATGATCCATAATTTCTATTAGATAAGAGTATCAGAATATGTGAGGTTTAAGAACCACTCCTTCCCCAGTCTTACACAAGAATTAATAATTGAGTTCTTTTCTCTGCTTTTGAAATTAAGAAGAATTGACATTACACCTGGGAACTTACAGATTATTAACATTTTAAGGGTTGTTTGTACATTTCTTGGCACAGTCAATAAAAACAGTCAATATTTCAGCACTAAAAGAGAACATTCATTATTGTATTTGCTTTTTCCTAAAAAAAAAAAAAGAAACGTGCATTTCACTGTGATTTCACACAATCATCATCTAAAATTATGTGAAAAGAACATACTCTTAAGTGAGATATCTTTCAAAATTAATTTTTCTCTTCCTTTATTAGGCAATACACTTTTAAATGTCCCAGACTACAGATTATACATCTCTGTACATATGCATTCAAAAACAAAAATAAGGGATTCCCAGACAGCCCAAAATTTATATCTCATTAAGGAAAACTGATGTTTGCTCAAACTATTTTAAAGTGAACCATATCTTTAACACAGAATTAGTACAAGAACTATTTTTCAAGTTTTTATTAAAATAAAGTTGGAAATTTTAACTCATTCTTGGGATAGATATGTGCAGCATACACCATACAAAACAGAAAATCCTAAATCATATGATAACTTATAAATGTTTTGTTCTAGATTTTAATTTTCAGTATTATACGACAGCCAAAGAAGCATGTTTTAACACTTGAAGAAATCTACTACTATTCTTAGACTCACCACCAAGTTTCAAGATGTAAACACTGGGTATTTCCAAGCAAACATCAGAATTCTAACACCTGCACTAGGTTATTATTTTCATATTTACACTAACAGCTCTTTCTTTTTTTCTACTTAAAGAGGTTAATTTTTATAGAACATGCATTTCATCTATTAAACAAGAAAACTTGGAGGGCAAAACAGGGTGGTAATAGAGGAATCTGATCTTCAAAAGGTATGGAAAAAAATAACTTCATGAAAGATTTTAGTTTCGCTCTACACAAATTTTAAAAGAAATTCCATTCAGAAGATGAGACTATCTGTTCCACATCAGCCTTCAAGAGTGTGTGCATACTATCAAAGGGCTACTGACTTGTAAACTAGAATTGTAAGCTAGTGTTAAAAGCCACTACCACAGAAAATATGACAGGCAGATGAAGACACAATTAGCCATCCTGTCACTATTTCTGAATTTATCTTAATAAAAAGTCACTATTGTTAATGTTAACAGAATAACACAATGCTTGTTATACCCTCTTCTGTTTAAGAAATGTGCTGAGATTTTTTTCATATATTTCTTTCTATATTCTTTCCACATTATTCTTAGCATTATCCTTTCTAGATTAATTTGTTCATGTTTATGTGTGCAATAGCATGAGAAGGAATCACTTCAGCGAACTAAATGCCATATGTCTTCTACCTTCATTCAGCAGGATATTGCACAATGTTTGCATCCTGATTAACAACTTTATAACTGCAAGATTATTAAGAAAGCTATGCAAAGATTTGTACCTTTAGACTAAACTTTGGTTTAACATTCGTGCTTACTTTTCCAGTGACAAGAAAAACATTCAACAAAAATGTTCACCCCTTAAAAAAGGAGGTTAATTTCAAATTTTCTACCAGTTACATCCTCAGAGCTCTGAAAACACCCAATCAACACCTAATTTAGATGACTGATATAGACTAAAGCAGACAGCCTTTTCTACTAGGTTTAGCATGGGAATGAGAAACTGGTGTAAACCCAAGATAACATGGTTCTGGTGCAAAGGACCAATCTATGAACTTAGAGTAAAATAATTGCTGAAACAAATACATCTCTTCCAAATCAAGGTGCTCTATAAGACCATCCACGAATGTGCACAATGAATGGTTAATTTTACATGAGGACATACAATCAAGATTCTCCTGGACTGTCAATAAAATGCTGTCTTAATGACATGATTATTAGGCCTCTACACTTGCACTGCCCTCCAGTAAAGCATTAACCAGTCAGTTTCCACGTTATTTAGAATATTCAAAGCTTTGAGATTGTTTTTATTTCTTTCTTTTACCCCCAATCATCTTACTGGACATCAAAGGCTGCCTAACCAATGCAAGTAGATCCCACATTAGACCTCACCCTTCAGGCAACAACATTTCCTCTAGAAAAATCGGTGAACAAGAACAAAAGTACAGGAAAAATATCAGTGGTGTTTTCTAGAAGCATTATTACTGAATTCAGTGATAAAGCAGGAGCTGGGCTGTAACCCACTCACAGCCGTAAAGGCAATTTCTTCCCAAAAATCCACAGCTCACCTCTAACTTGAAAAAATAATGCCTTATAGTGTCAGTCCACCACAAAAACTCCAAAAGACCTTTCATTTTAGTATTCAGGACAATTACACGCTTGGGTCAGGGTCTGGAGCAAATGACCCCACTAAGGAGAAGCCCCTGAGGACTTGGGAGGCCACGGCCTCAGCCCAACCCCAGGCAGGTACCTGGTGCCCCTGGCCACCCCACTCCCGGTGGGGCAGTGGGACGGGGCCTGGCTGCCAAGCCCGCCCTGGGGGACCTGGAGGAGACTCCATAGCCCCTGGTTTATTTTTTGGGGAAAGAGCCAAAGTTTCTCCTCATGTATGTACATCCCTGTTTCCGCTCTACAGTTAAAAAGTCAGCTCTCACTGTTGATAAAGCGCAGTTCAGATATTCTGAGCAACATTTCAAAACTGTAGTAAAACTGACCGTGTAGACTATGCATAAGCTCAATAAAGAGAAAAATTCAATGCTAAAAGAGAGAAGGGCATTTAAAATTTACAGAATAAGAACCATCCTGAAAAAAAGATTTTGCAAGGAAAAGGAGTTAAATACAAAAGAAAAAAAAAAAAAAAAAGAAGAAAAACCCACACAGCCAGAGTGACAACAAGTATTTCCAATAGCTATATGATATGGAGACAGAAGGCCAAGACTACTGAGTAGACTGTTCTACTGCTATTTGTGTCTGCATAAAGCTTGCGTTTTTTGAAGTTTTTTTTTACTTTTGCTTTCTAGTAATACACTATCTTAATTTCAACCACAAATACGAAAAGAAATGAAAACAGAATTTTCCTTCTTTTTAGGCGGTTTCATGCATGCAGTGTTCTTTAAAACCAACCAAAACACACACATATGTGCTCACACAAAATATTAGTAAATTGTCCTCAGATATTTAGTGACAGTCATTGCTGCTTTTGCTGCTGGGTCAGGGGTGTGTTTGAGGAGAAAGCCAAACAGCAAAACCAAAGAGGATGTTCAAGGCTTGCACTTTTGTCTAAGCATTATTTACAAAACAATGTACTATGAAAATAAGCTCGCTCACTGTTGGCTGGATAAAACAATCCATTATTTAATAGTCACAAAATTGAATCTCTCAGAAAAATGCAGCAGCCACTCTTGCCTGCAGCTATCCAAGTATAATGGAGAACAAGCCCCACATCTCCGTTTCAGCTCAGAGACACAAGTGCAAATCTTATTAAGTCTGCGTGGATTTCCCACTTTCACCTGACACAGCCATGACTGGCCTAGTGCAGTAAAAAATAATAAAACAAGTATACTTAAAATTAAATTTGTTGCTGTACAAAGTTTGTGCTACCATTTTGTGAAGAGGAAATGGAAAGTTGAAATACTACCATAAGTTGCTATTTTTATACCTTTTTGCATTTCACATTCTATTTTGTTTCAGATACTCTGAATTTTCCTCCAAAATTCTTTACAATAACAAGGAAACAATTGCCACTCATTGTAACTTTAGATATGCTGTAAACATAAGAACGAAACTTTGAAAGTGACCAAAAACGTTCCTCTTCTAGAACTCTACATTATAATAATGTCAAGTATCTGGCAGGCATGCTGCCCAGTGAGCTTTAGCAATCTGGGAACTTTATTTCTTCTTACTGAAATTCAGAAGAAGAGGATAAATCCTGGCATAGTTTTGCTCTCACTTACTTCTCAGTAACTCCAGTTGCAATAATGCTTATAACAGATGAGATTGGAATTAAACACTGCTGTGTAAAATAGTTAACTGAAACACATGTAATCTTATCATCCCTTTAGTGCGAATTAATGGTTGCAGCTTACAGTGTGCAGTACAGAACCACACATAACTGCGTTAGCTCAGGACAAGTTACCTCCCACATCAACCACTACTCCTTCAATGTTAAAGAGCTCTTCTGATAATACTGTGCTAACGTATGAAGCTCCCACCTTGCTCCTGAGCCAGTATTTTGACATGGTGCTGTTCTGTGCAGCATCATGAAGCTAGCATGTGCTATGCACAAGCTTTTTTTTTTTTTAAATCCATGAATTCTTCAATAAACAGATAAATACTACACATTCGGTTCACATCACTTTTACAATCACATTTTTCACTGGTCAGTGCTCATCAGGAGAGCTGACTGCTGGACAGTGAACACTTTTCACATTTTGTTTTTATTTTTTTTTGTTTTTGACTTTTTTCCCCTTTCTTTCTCAGAGTAGCAGTTCCAGTAAGCTTTCTCTCCATCAGAAACCATCTGGAACCAGTTATAATTTTGTGGCAGACTGTCTGGGAACTGAGTGCAGAGAGAGAAGAAGACAAAAACCCTTGTTCCCCTCTTTCTTTCAGCTCTAGAAATGTATCTTAGGTACACAGGCATACTCCCGACCTGTCTTTGAAACAAGGAAAATGAACAAAAGACCTGAGACGTAAGCATACCACAATGATCACCTTTCCCAGAATAATGAATTTTAAAAGAGTATCTACGCTCGCATACAAATCCAATGTCAATAAGTTTTTTAAATTAAGTATACAAGTATTTATTAAGTAAAATCCATGATGGACACCATCACCAGCACACTTTGCCGTTAGAAAGATCTACTTAACATTACACTTCATTTCAAGTTCAACTGCAAACTTTCTATCTTCTCTTACATTGCATTTATGTTTTCATATTTCTACATTGTAGCAGTAATCCCTTACTCAACAAATCAATCTGCTTCAAGGTTGGTGGTTGCTTTGATTTATGATTTTTTGATGCTTCTTTAATTTCACTTCCAGTCTCTTCTGTCACAGCGGTCATTCCAGGCACACTCTTTCCTCACCTACTTCATGATAAACACATGCCAAAGTAACCTCTACTCAGAAAACAGCAGTCCTAACCTCTAACACCCAAAAATGGGGTGGGCAACAAGATTCTCTTTTTTACATGACTATATGTTATCATCAAGCAGGACAGAACACCAGACTTCAAAACCCTGAGCACTCAACTTTCACGGAAATCATATTTTGCATGTCTTCATGTATTCACTGGTCAGGTATGAGGAAGATGATGTCGTATTCCTCCGTTGAGGTAGCTGCCCATGGAAGGGGGACTGCCTGGTTCTCGTTCTGGCTCCAGCAACTTCTCAGGCATTTTATTCAGTGCCTGCTGTAATGTTAAACGCGTGAGCTTATTTTATGTCTTCAAGCTGCCCATTCTCTTTCTAGGAAAGTAACTGGGAACTAAAGAAATTACTCTGTTCCTCATTCATCTTCATAGGATGACGAAAGCATGTTCCTTGCCCCCTGGACATCCGGAAAGAGCAGTCCACTTGTGCTGCTACAGTTGCATAACCCTGACAAGACTAAAAATAACAGCAAACACAGAACACAGATGACAAACAAAATTCACACAGGGCTACTGCTAAACAACATCAACCAAGGACAGATACGGAGACACTCGTGTGACAGAGAGATCTCCACAAGCAGATCTACACCTTCACTTAGAGCCACTAAGAAGCTATCAGACACCAGGAACTCAGCCAAATTCTCCCAGCAATTTACAAGTGAAAATGTCAGCACATGTTACTAATCCCCAAAGACATCCAAAATTCTTGTCCTTTAAAACACATAAATCACCATAAATTAACTGGCATAAGATACAGTAAGAACTTTTTTTTTCTTTTTCTTTTTGCCAGCCGTTGCTTACACTGACACCAGTCCTAAAAAACCCTGAATCAGAGGAAGGACGTGGCAATAAAACTAACCCAGACAAACGCCTCTGAGGAATATAAACATTACTAAACATCAGAGAGGTGTTAACACTAAGAAATATGAGTGTCATTAGTGAAGTTACAAATAGGAATGCAGTGTTTAAAACTCTACTGTTGTTTATTCCAGTAAAAGATAGATAAACTTCCTTTCTTGGCCCATCACTGAAAAAAAGAAGGTTGAAACTGCAAGTAACAAATCTGGGTGATGACGGAACACTTCAGACAGTGTTACAAAGCCACTGTGTTCACCAAAGGAAACAGAATTTCAAAAGCAGTTATCTCCAGGATATGTCAATTGTGTAAAAGAGATACAAATCCCTCATTCATGTAGTCACTACTCCAAACTGATATTTCATGTACAAAATGATAAATCATTTTTTGTTTGAAGAGGAATTGTGTATTTCTTTCCCTCCTTAAGAATATGTTAAGTATTTTTCTCTTATTGTGAAGATGTCAAATTTCAATATGTCATAAGAATATACTCAGGAATGCCATGAATTGCCTTGCAAACTATTTCTCATAACTAGGTACTTGCAAAGGATCCTAAGGAACTCAAAATTCACAGAATCAAGGGAGATGTTGGGAGACCTTATAACTGCAAATCTGTTTTGATCCCTAAAATTGGTGATTCTAGAGAACTAGTATTAAACCCATCTGACTTCCAATTAAATTTCACCTGAACATGCCCATCATCCTTGCTATGCATTTGAAATACAACACTTACGTAGCACTGGGTGAAAAACATCTATCAGAAGTCATACTACTGAGAAAGGACCATGACCTTGTCCAGTTTTCAAACAGAAAGACAGTGTGCATATAATCATGTAAGAAAACAGAAAACCACACACATCTCCACGTTGCATTTATTCTGAGTAGAGATATTCCCCAGAAAGCATAGGGCACATGTTAAAATTTTATCTGTTTCTGCGCACATCACTCAAGGCATGTTTTATGCCCTCAGAGTTCTGCAATGTACGTTTGGTACTCAATTTGTGTTGCCAAATCTCTGGTACTTATTGGAGGCCTTCTACAGATTGATGCTCCATCACAGTGCATCTATAGCAATGTTTTCTTTCTCTGGACTATGAATTGCAGAAATTCCCCCAGACCTTTGATAAGCTCCCAGGCAAATTTTAACAACAAGACTGGAAATTCAAAATGATTTAATAACTCTTTCATGTTTATATAACAAAGCATTGTGTCCTTGTCCAAGAACATTTGAATGTGGGAAGTTAAGAAGAAGTTTAACTTGAAGAAAACTTCCCACGCAGTTAGTAATTCTAATCTGTTTATATCTAGGCTCAATAAAAAGTCTGACTACGTATTTCTTTGGAGTCAGGCCACTGTCCCAAAGATACCCAATTATATTATGTAGTACCACATCAGCAGAGAAAGAAAGGCAGTCACACCCCACCATGAAAATTAGGATTCTGGATTCACCACTGCATGGCTTTCAGTGCTCTCAATGCAGCCAATCACAAAAGAAAGGACTGACTGTTGCAGAGAAAAGAAGAGATATTAAAAACCTATTTTTGTTAGGCCTGTTCTGAACACATGAAGACCGGTACGGATAAACTTAAGTGTCACAACGTAGATCTTCATTCTCAAAATGTAATAGTGCATTTTTCTCACTTAAAGAAAAAAACTACCACCACAACAAAACAAAAACAAACAAAGAAAAACAAACAAACAAAAAACCACCAGCATCTCTTTAATTGGGCAAGATCTCAAATTTAGAGAAATAAGTCCACTGAAAATCTCAGAAGATCCGTTTCTTGAGAAAGAGCTGAAGTATATATCCTGAAGGATTAAAACTAAGTGAAGGGTGCATTAAATTTGATTTAAACATATCCTGAAAATTTAAGCAGGATACAAACAGCCAGCTGTCTTTCAAGTAAAAAATGTGTTTTTCTTTGCAATCTCAGCAGAGAAGCCAATGATCCCTTACTGACAAGAGTTCTATATACAATGAAGATAACAGCGATAAAGACTTACATAATCCTTGTAACTTTGTTTACAAGCACTCCCATTAGTATAAAATTTTATCTCGTCAATAAAGTATTTTTGTCAGTAAACCTACAAAAATTTATACCAGCTAAGAACATAAACCAATGATTTCAACGTGGTCTTTATGAGTAAACTGACCAGAATTAGTCTTGGATGAAGTTTGTAGCTCCAGTGAAGAAATGTTCTAAGTAAAATGTTGGGTTTTGATTGAATACAGAGGCAGCCAGTCAGTTTGTCAGGAGTGTTCTTGTTTGTCTAGAAAAACAACTAAATTCTGGCTTTACCACAAGTCATTAAGAACTAGAAGTGTGAAGATGAAGCTGAGTAAATGAAAACATCCACTGACAAGCTTGAGAGATACCTAACTCAGTAATGCTGTTCTGTTAATGTGTTGTCAGGTCAAAAGAGGAGAGACTATCTACTGCAGATGACAAAAAATGTTCTTGCTAAACAAGTAGTAGTAGTAGTAGTAGCAGTAGTACTTACTGTTAAAAAGGATTAATTGAAATAAATAAGTTACTGTGGTTTTTTTGTTTTGTTTTTAAACCAAGAAAAATGAGAATTATTTTTCTTTTTAAAAAGGAGGAAATAATGCCTGAAATATTTATGCCATAGAAGCTGCAGCTGTGAAACTTTTTCCTGCCTTATCCATTCGTATGAGATTCCCCCGCAAGTGCAATTAACTATCCACTTATAAAACACTTCAAAAGGTCATTGTAGTTCACTTTGAACGTTCAGTGCTCCCACATAATCTTGCTTTTTGCCACTGAAAGAATTTTGAGAACTAAATTGTTTTGAATCTAAAACTTCCAAGTTATTTCATTGTAGCTCAAGAAAATACACTATTTAAAAAACAAAACAAAAACAAAAAACCTTACCACCACCACCCCCAGCATCTTTGATCAGAAGAAAAGCATACCAGCAGCAAAATTCACATAACTCACCATGATATCAATTTCTAGCATAAAGTGGGCTAGGACCCTGCTATCAACATACATTAAAGAAAACTAGAGTTAGGGTGATTTCATAATCAGAAAGAGATTATCAGTATATGACTACAAGTATTTACCCTTTGTTTAAGGCGTCACTGTCTACTAGTAAAAATATCGCTCTTCTATAAATAATATTGTATGCCAAGACTGCAAAAGTTCTACAAATTTATAAGATGTTCAGGATTCCAATTTTGGAACAGTTCTCACCAAATCCTGCCCAACTTTGATCCCCAGTAAATATTCTAAGATGAGGTTTCTGACGGCCACTACCTCTTAGTGTTGTAAGTTCATGGGATAAAGGATGAAGACCCAACCCCAAAGTACAGCGGCATACTTTGCCATCAACAGCACAAAAATTTGTATCCCACTTGGATTTGACAGCAGTGGAGTCATCACCTTGGAACTTGCTCAACTTTACCTGCTTTTAAAACTGCCCTTTACTGCACCCCGCACATGCCAGCAGCCAAAAGAGGTCTGCAAAGGCCCCAGGCCCCTACCCAATGCCTCTGCAGTGAGGAAATGCCAAGTTGTGTGGTACAGGGCACCAACATTTCTCCTCATCACCCCCTTGCTTTGGAAGTCTCCTCTTCAACTGCTACCACGAGGTTATTTAACAGCTAAAAAGGCTTTGCTGGCATGGAAACAGTGGCACTGTTTTATGAAGGCAAAATGCCTGATGCACAAACAAAGCAATGGAGCATATTAGAGTATGCCTATGTATTTAGGGCCATGTGTTTTCCTTGGCAGCAAAGCTGAAGGAATTCTTTCGCCTATACCCTGCAACTCCTGAGCCACCACCAGCTTGAGTGCTTGTGGTGCTCAGTGCTGGCATGACTGAAGCAGGGAGCACCCTGTGGAAAGGGCGGTGAAGGGTGACCAGGAACTTGAGAAACTCACTAGTAGAGACAACGGTGTAATGTTATGCTTACACAAGTAAGAAACCAAACCACAGAAAATGAATTGACTTTACCACGTTTACATGACAGCCCTGTAGCAAGCTGATCCAAGTGCCTAACCTGCAGTTCGAAGAGCACAACCTGTCCAGAAAAATATATTCTTGCCTCTCTCCCAAAGTGGTGGCAGATATACATACAAGAAAGACTTTACTCCAGAATCAATTCTCTTTGAAACACACAAAGCAACAGGGAAACCCCACAGTGGAAAAATGACACCCCCAGTCATATCTGTACCATTTTTTTCCAATTTTTCTTCTTGCATCATTTTCTGCTTGAAAACATAATGGAGGAACTACTTCTTACTTTGTTTATGTTCTTATGCTGTGCTGACCACTGCAGTGTCTAAACACCTTTCAGGAAAAGATGCATACATGCCAAACGCTGCCATGCTTTTTTGAAATAAATGGAGGTGGTGAAAGGATGAGTAGCAGTCCATGTTATTTGTTAATAGTAGACTGCATTATAGGAAATCATTAATCTAATAATAGATTTCTTAAAATTCTCAATCATATCTTTCCTAAACCTAATGTTTATTCCTGCATTTATGATTCAACTCCCAAACTTCTGGCACTCCAAAAAAAAAAAAATGTGCAAGACAACACCCATTTGAGAAATTAGCGTGTTTGCTTTCTTGGTCTTCTCACATTTTAGGCTAACCAGTTAGTTTAAATTTGGTTTTGGTATCACTAACCTAATAGATCGACCTTTAAGGGAAGACTAGGTTTTACAGAGATAGCAGAAGGAAATTTATACATTATTCTAAACCATTAGGTGCTTTTCCCTCATCCTCTAAATTGTCAAGGAGTTCTTGAGGTTTCTCTTTCCCATTGTTCTATCTTGGTTTATTCCCCCCAAATTCCCAGCTATTCCAGATAAATCACAGTTCAAAATTAAAGGATAAAATTCCAATAAACATCACATAATGATCTGAAATAAGCTAGTCACCATCTTCACCAGTTAATCACACAAAATCTGATGGTAGGCTTATTTGAGCCTCAAGGAAACAACAGGTATCACAGGGAGCTCGTTCAAATGAGTACAGTAGTAGCCTGATCCTGCACTCCTTAAGCAGTTTCATCCTCTTTCCCAGCACTGTTCCAATCAGAGCAGCTGAATTCACAAAGTTTAACAGTAACCACAATCTAGTAGCTAAACTTGCTTGTACGTTAGACAAAATATATTGCTTGTTCATAAACCACTGTAACTTGATCAACCACACTGACTCAAAAACTTTCATACAGAGCATTTCTCAAAACAGGAACAGACTAGAAACCTGTCCTTTAGAAATACTTTTGCACTACATTAAGTGACCTTGAACAAACAATATTAAATCTAAAATATGATCCATCTCAAAATGTTTGGGAATGCTGTTCTCTTTGTGGGTATAATTTCTGTAAAGCAAACAAATTTTTAGTTCAGCTCCATGGCAAGACAACAATGTGCATGCCATGCTCTCACACTCTTCAGTCAGCAGACAATCAACTAGTAAATTTGTTTCTTCAAGCTCAAAGTGCATGGAATATAAAGCAGTTCTAAAATAAGCCAAATACAGAATGGTTTCACCCCAAAATTGGAACTGTCATCATAGCCCAAGAAGAATAAAAGTTTCTTTTCTGTCTAGAAGACAGTTTGAGTTGAGCTTGGTAAGAATACTTCTAAACCCTGAAGCACCATGTGAAGCTTCATGTATTGTACAGCCCAACAAGGCTGCCTTTGTTGATACACAGATAGTGAAGTAGCTTTACATGCTTGCCCATACAGAGTTAGAGGTTTAACTCCAGATTCCTAAAAGCACACAACATATTTGTGACTATGGGACAGGCTCATAATTCAATTTCTACATTTTTGTTAATTTAGCTTATCTCTCCTGCCAAAAATGCAATCATTTTCCTGAAAATGAATGCCAACCTGGTAAGTCAAAAGCCATTTATCAGTTTGTAGCTAAGAAATATTTGAAGAGCTTTAAAAAAAAAAAAAAAGGCAAGTATTAAAATGCTGTTTGAAATGAGTATGAATGGTTTGATTATTACACTGAGTCCTCGGGTAGGGAGAGGGGAGCACATCCTGTTTTGTGGTTAGGAAGAGTTGGCAATCCAAATCTGCCCCCCACCCTTTTTTGTGCGATCTCTGTGTAATAAATCTGACATTTCAGAAGAAAGCTTCCATTCTTCTCCAAAAATCCTCCGCAGAGGAGTAAAGAAAAGTGGGTCCTTCACTCCATTTTTTCAGTGGTCCTCAGGATTTCCAAAAATAATACCCTGCCCAGATGTTGAATTAGACTTTCAGTTTATTTGCAGGCAGCAGAATCAGTAGATTCCAAATTAGCTTCAGATGCTGTGAGTGAGGAAACATCACTTCCCTCCAAATTCAACATCTAAAAGTTTTTTGCATTTTTATGCTTATATATATATACATATATATATATAGGCCAAGAATTAGCAGTCCAGCTCTAAATCAATGCTTCTTTCAAGATCAAAACTTCTAGACTCAGAGAAGTCCTTAATCTCAGTAAAACCTAGGTGCTAATGGTACCCAAACATTCCACTTTAGCCACCTGCAATTATTTCACAGAAGAAAAAACACATCAGAGACTGTAGAAGCTACACACAGTACTAAAAATGGCAGATCATCTCAGACACAATAATGAAAAGAAGTCTGTAGTTTTAAGTCAGTATCAAATGAGTTATTCTTGACCCTGTCCAACATTACGTTTTAACTTTGATTACCAAATTTAGTTTCAGAATAGTGCAAAAAGATGTATTCTGTACCTCTCATGTTTTATCAGTGGACTCAGAGGAGGAGGGAGGGGAAGAAAAAAATTCCTCTCCAAACCATAAAAAACATCTCCACCAGGTAAGCATACCATGCTACTGCAACATGGGAAACATATGTTTCAGGAAAAGTACACTTCGTGGTTCAAACATCTGCTATTTCTTTTTAGTTAAAGCACATCTGAAGCACACAAAAATACAATTGCAGCATATTCTCAAATATCTGGATGCTTCCATTAGAACAGTTTATGTCTGGGAAATCTGGATTTAAAATAAATATTGAGCCAAATCCTAAAGCCCTTAACTTGGGCAAACTTCCATTTACCGAAGTACAACAAAAAGTCAAATTCTTCTCTTTCTGTTAGGTTTATACAGATTTAAAGAGATTCAACCACATTTCTTGAATTCAGATCTATGTGTCTGAAAGTTAAGACCATCTGCTGGTACAAATGGAGAAAGAGTCAAACTCTAGCCCAAGATTATTTCAATACAAAGCATCAGGGCTGCTAAGAATATAGTACCCAAACAAGAAAACAAGACAGTAAATTAGCACTAGAGCACTGCCATAATTCCAGTATTTCTGAACTCTCCTGTTTGTCCCTATTATAGATCTGCATAGGAGGAAGGACTAAAGGACAAAATTACTCTTTGAAACACCGAGACAATGAATTTAAAAAGATGCTTTGATACTTTTTTATTCTTGCCACATTTCCAATTCAATCCATTTCTCTGCAAACACTCCAAGTCATCCACGTAAAATGCTGGTCACCAGAATACAGCACTTTCTCTGATTCTTCTGGATATGGATGAGAAATGGACACTTCTCTCCTCCACACTAAAGGCAGACTTTGTCCACAACAATGTGGGCACAAAGCAGCTTGCCACAAACACCATCCTGAAAACTCAGCTAGGTGTAAACATGCTGTGGCAAGAGCGGTTCATTTTCGTTCATGCATCTGTACAGCTGAAGGAAGACTCAAGGACCTAATAGTTTGTACTACTGGTATATCTCAGGGGACTTTGGAGAAGCATATGACTACTTTATGAAGAAACTAAAACAAAAAATATAGGATTCTGGGAGAGGAGGGAGTGATGTTCAGATGCAAGAGCATCTATAATAAGCAGAAATCAATTCTGCGTTCTGCACTTAAGCTATTCCTGGAACTCTTTCTTTCCTTTTTGTTCTTGAAACATCACTAGCAGCACCACCAAAGAAACAAAACTGAAAGAATATCCTTCTAACAAAGATTAAAAAACAAAACAAAAAGAAACCCACATTGATACATGTACATGTGCTTGCACACAATCCAGGCTAAACCTGCCACTCTCTTGCATCAATGTATTTTAAGTAGTCTGACAACATGCTTGGATGCTTCATGTAATTAGAGATCAGTCCAAACTAATAATTAAGAGTAGCTAGAACTATACAATATTTCAAGCGTATCTTATCCATATGGTAAATGCTGGGTATCTCATTATCTGGAGATCAAAAGTTGTCATGCAGTATGTCAAGAAGGATGACTGACTTTATCCTTCTAACTCTATTTTGTGATAAGCAGATTGTTTTCCTCTTCCTAGCCTTTTGAAACATGCTACTAACTCTGTAGCATGATTATACATTAACACTATACATTTTTGGCAGCAAACCAGTTATCCACATTGCTTACCATCCTGTTGTATTTTATGCTTATGTAAGCTAGTTCCAAGGCAATTGCACTTTTTCCTATCAATTTGTTCTGTAGAAAAATAGTGACTTCAAACCACTGGGTTTTCTCTTCACAGAAATACCAAGCAAATGTCGTGATCTCACAGTGCAAGCACATAAACCTCTACAAGCATACCAAAAAACAGCCCCCCCCCCCAAAAAAAAAAAAAGTTCACAAGAATTCTTTTGAGATATTTATATTGTTTATTCATCAGCACTGCACAATACAAACTTGTGACATGGTCTGTGTAATCTTTTTCCATAATGTTAGTTACATTTAAATCATGTTTTATGTAAGTTGGCATTCAGTTAACGAGACTCCAATAGCCCTGTGTATGTATCTGTTGTGCCATTGAGTCTGGATATAAGCATTTAGTTTTGGATGGCTAGAATACTAACAAAACACTGGCGGTAGTTCACAGAGTATATTGCTGGGGGAGTGAAGTTAACTGTCTCTGTCCAAGATTGAGAGAGATTAATTGTTTGATTAAGGCAAAGAAGAAGATTCTATAAAAAGATAACTCAAGTGCAGAGCAAGCCAAACAGGAAGAGGGAGCCCATTACATACAGAACTAAGTGAACTAACGTTATCGGAATTAAAGAAATAGTAAATTTTGTCTCTTTTTCAGTAACCCCACCCCCAAAACCAATACAAGGTGTATTACTGACAGATATACCACTGTCTGAGAATCCACAAGCACACTTCAACAGATCAGCAAAAGTTCCATGGTAAAGTATGACTTCCATATTCTTTAAAATACTACTAGAATGGGGGGAAAAAAGGTCCACTGTCGATCACTTCCTAAAGAAATCTGAAAATTAAATTGCGCTTTGGAGTTCAATTTGGGCATCAGGTTTAGCCATGCCACCCAAATCAGCGTCCAGAACAATGGGGAGCAAGAAGACAAAACTGAGTAAAGAATCTACAAGGATGCAAAAACACAATTGCCCAGTCTCACACATTACTGGTAGACCGGTAAACTAACTGAAAAGCAGGTTTGCCACAAAAGCCTACCTGAACTTCATTAGAAACTCACAGAAGTGGATGTTACTCTGTGGAAGAAGAGAGAAGGGGTACTGTTTAATGAATTGGCAACTCCCAACAAAGAAGAAACTTGTTTTAGGAAATTTCCCAAATAGCTCTCCTGAAGAAAAAAATGTTGTATTTGCTAGAGTGATCCAACAGTGTTTTGCTGTCTCTGAATTCTGATTCTATGATTAACTAACAAAGCAAAGATATAGCAAGTTACAATAATTCATAGTGAGGCATGTCAGATGTCGCTTAATGACAGATAGGTTAATCCCTGCAGGGCATGAAATCTCAATGGCAAAATACCAAATAGCATGAAGTAATACGTTGTATGCAATCAGTTCTTATTTCTTCTACTTGGGTCTCAAAATAATAAATAAAAAAAAATTAGAGAAAGAAAAAAATGTACACAAAATTTTCCAACTCCATCTAAAGTATTTTGATTATATTAGAAACAAGCAATAGTTACTGCTGTCTTAAAATCTGTATGAGATCTGTAGTGATGCTTTCCTAAAGTAAAACATCACATCCTGACCCCCACCTTGCATGTATACAACAATCCTGCTTTCTCACTGGCTGCAAATTTAATCTCTCCTTTAGAATACATATTTTTGAAGTATATCTATATATATCTTAATTTCATTGGAATTCTAAGTTAGAATTAGATTTTACTCTTTAAAGTGAGCATGTACACATTTTGCTCCCTAAGATCTAGGATTTCAGCTTAAACCACTAGAAAGATAAAGTAAATCCAATCAAAAACACCACTGTGCACACAGATACATTTATCAGACAATTTCTGTTTGGGCTCTTCTCTAATTTGCATGATTACTGCAATGGATACATGCATCAATACTCATCTTGGATTTGGTTTATTGAATAGAAATACTTTGCTTAGAGAGAAATACTAATAAGCAGTTTGTCTTTAATCAATATCTGGCTCCATCTGGGGTCATTAAAATCAACAAGAATCTGTATCTGCTTACTAGTATTTGATACTGTATTCTGTCTTTGGCAGAAGCAGTATTAAAACATATTGATAAGTATAGCTACGTATCTTTTTTAATGAAAATAAAAGTCACAACTATGCCTGCAGTTCTAAATATACTGTCAGATACATGCCTTAATATTACTATCTTTTATTCTGATTATTCTTTTACCTTTTTTTTAATGCATTTTCTACCTCCTCATATCTTTGCAAAGGTTTCTTTCATCACTACTTTTTAAACTATTGAGTTTAAAAACGTAAGGCCAATTACATCTGAAAAATCTAACAAAGTGTCCTGTCTATGAATCTGACAACTCCTGTCAGGTAACTTTTCAGCTTTCCCTTTTCAATCATCAGCTCTTAGTTCTTTACATCACTGTAAATCAAAAACACAAAGAAGACATGACTAGGAAACGTTGATATTTCAGAAAATTACCAAAAACCAAACAAATGAACAAACAAATGAACCTTCTACTTTACACAGCCATCATTTCAGCTGCTTCATGAACTGCAAACATTCTCATCTTTTGCTCGTAACCCCATTCACTACCCATTTCCTACACAAAATCAACTGTTTAGGTTTGTAGTAGCCAAACCTGTCACTTCAGAGGCTTCCACATCTCCTGTGCAACTCAAGGCAGCTCTATGGCTGGAGCGAAGTAACAAAATTGGTAGGAAGAAATAACGAACCCGCAGGAGCTCAGTGACCTTGGGACACAGGCACAGTGTCGGTCTGGTTGATTTTCCATCAATGGGAAGCTCCTGGCAGCTTCCATGAGCACACTAGTCCTGCCCACCCCTTTTCCATTAACTGTTCAAGAAATGGGTTTTATTGGCTTTCAGCTAAATGAAAATCTGGTAACAAGCCACGTATCAGTTGGCTAAGAATGAGCAAATTTTAAAATGTTGTACAGAGAGAATGCAGATTTAATCACTCCTCACAAAAGCAAGATTTTTAATGGCATTTTTAATAGAAAAGCACAAAGAATTTTTGTTCATCTCTTCACAATTTGAAAGCAATTTAACCTAACTACACAAACAAAATACATCAATTCATGCCATTCTGTGTGTGGAATGGCAACACAGAACACCACATCTAACTGTGAAATCATGGTGGAACAAGGAAGCCTTAGCAAAGTGCCCTCCTATTAAAGCACTAGCTTCCCTTTCTCATTCTAATACTCAAACTAAATATATGCAAGATATTAATAAATATCACAGATTTCCTTCATTTATATAAATTATAATCCTTTTTAACCAATCAAACCTTCAAATTCATTCTGGACTGCATATTCATTTACAATGAAAACACGAAATCATTGTACACTTGGTTTAAAAAAAAGTCAAGTTTCATTGTAAAAAGCTTCATAGATATTTTTCCATTAATTGATTTTCAATGTGTTCTGAAATGCAGAATTTTCTTTAGTAATTTATATATAAATAAATAAACATTTATTTATAAATATTTACTTTTAAAAGAAAAACTTTAACAGACTTGCTACAAATTTTATTCCAGAATGCTATTCTGGATTATTAAGAAAAAAATCTGATTAGGATATTACAAAAATGCAATACTGCCTACTGTACTTATTTACAACATTTCCAATTTGCTTTACGAGTAACTTAAAAGGTTGATCACAGGCAAGACAGGAAATACCGAGAATGTCAATCATCGTCTACAAGTAAGCTAATGTGAAACAGAATTTGCAAGAATACAGAGAACAGCACAAATTAATTTAATTTAATCCTGTAGCACCACAATTTAGCCATATTTGGAAGTGTAGAAAATAAAGCTCTAGAAATGACAACATATATGAGATTTAGTAATTAACACAATTCTAGCAGCAACTTGTAAAATGCGAAGTCCCCTATTTCTCAATCTCACATAGCAAGCCAGCAAGAAAAATTCTACACTCCTCTTCTATGCTAAATTAACTCATTTTACCACAAGCTAAATCAGACATAGAATATCAGACATGGATAATAAAACTCAGTGCTCACATTTAGATTTGTCACAAATGCTATGGCAAGGTCTCACCCCAGCTCTTCCATCGCAGACATTAAGTCCATTATCACATTCACTCTGGCAATGCATAATTTCCATCTGTACCTAACATGAACCTCTTGTTTTATTGCAATAGATCTGCATTCAGTATTACTGACATTTTTGGATAATGGGCCATTTGCTCATTTACAGATTTATAAAGGAAAGGGATTTTACCTCAAATGATCCTGGGGCCTTGTTTGGTGTGCATCAGAGGGCTACCTTCTTATGCAGAAAGCATGAGAACAAGCGAAATCCACAAACCGTGAAAAAGGAACAAGTCAGGATAGGAGAAGAGAGAGGAAGGAGAACATAAATTGGGAAGGAGGGTTATAATTAAAAATGATTATATTTTGGAAAGGGAGACCATCCACTGGAGTGGTTTGATTTTTTAAGTCTGAGGCAATGTGATTTAAAGTGCTTCAGAGAAAACTCTGTATGTTGAGTATGCTGAAAAAGTATGTTGAAACTCCTCAGTCTACCTAAGAAGATATTTTCAAATAAAGTAATAAACTAAGGAAGAAACCATTTTTAAATCATCACGCTTTAGTGCTATCTCCTATCTAGTTCATAGCAATGATAAAGAAATTTATGGCTCTGAAATCCAGCTTTCCTTTTATTTTGTCTGTCTCACTGCATACAGTAAATTCCTATTACTAAAGCAGTAATTAAGCAGTTTTGACCATAACATTGTAGCCTGTCATACTCTTTGCAGAATACTACTGTCTTGTAGTCCTGTCTCTTATATCCTCTGGTTACAGCAAAGGAGACCAAAGCAGTGCATCCCACCTATGGGAAACTTAATACAGGCAGCCCTGAGTCAGGACAGAGATGGAAAGAGCTACACTATAAAAAACAAAACAACAACAACAACAACAAAAACTTAAAAACTCCTCCATCACCCTGGCATGTGAAAGTAGTAGCAATCATTGAGTGCACAGGGAATAATTACTTATGCCTGCTCGGAAGAGCTCAGCTGAGAGAGGCCAAGTACAGCCAACTTGAAATAGGAAGACAGCCTAAAATTCTGTGAGGTTCATCTATGGACTTCATTGCCGTAGCCTGTTTTGGGTGGAAGATCACAGAATCACAGAATTGTAGGGGTTGGAAGGGACCTCAGCAGATCATCGGGTCCAAGCCCCCTGCTAAAGCAGGTTCCCTAGAGCAGGTTGCCCAGGTAGGCGTCCAGACGGGCCTTGAATATCTCCAGAGAAAGAGACTCAACCTCCCTAAGCAGCCTGTTCCAGTGCTCCGTCGCCCTCACTGTGGAGAAGTTCTTTTGCATGTAGGTGCGGAACTTCCTGTGATCCATTTTGTGGCCATTGCCACTTGTCCTGTCCCCACAAACCACTGAAAAGAGGTTGGCCAAATCCCACTGTCTCCCACATTTAAGCTATTTGTAAACATTAATAAGATCCCCGATACTCACACAGAACAACAACGGATGGCAATACAGACCCTGAGAAATAATACTGATATTCAGACCTCTTTCCTTATCACAGCAATCTTGACAGGAAACTTTCCAGGAAGAGTGCCACCCAGATGATATGACATTGTAAAACATATTTTGACTGCGAGAAGTTAAGAGAATCTCAACACTGACTATAATTTAGTATCCTTTTTCTCTGAAATAGGCATGTGTGTGAGTTAATTTATTTTACACAGTGATCAGTACAGCCGAGACAAAGTATTACGGACTATTTTTGAGTGGGAATTTCAGCGAAACAGACGATTGTTTCTACCGAAGCTTGCAAAACATAAGCTAGATAATTGAAAGATATTTACTACAACCTGACTAATCTAATTCATCATATTCTCCAAGATGAGATTTGTGTTCTGAAAATTAGGGAAAATGGCACATGCTGAAAGACAAACAGAAAATTCATACTTAACGTGATCTACCATATTTATTTTGCTAAGACGAACACAAAACTAGTAAAACATTGATCAAAATAAACTACATCATGAGCAATTTTTTGGCACATATTCTCACCTCACAGAGAAAACCTCATAGAGAAAAACATGATCCCTATAAAGCATTAGTTCAGCTCTTTAAAAAAGAAAATTCCCTAATGCTATGAATGCTACCCAAAAGATGAAACGTATTAACAGTTCCAGTGAGCTACTAATGTACAATGGAGCTACATAGTTCAAGCTACTAGGAGACATTTCTTGTAGTCAGTCATCTAGCATGGGATCTAGCACATCGCTGTGGCTTACTCTCCAAGACTACAGACCTCTGGGAATGGAGATGATTCTTCAATGTCTGATGGCTGAACTATCAAATTCAGACATTTTCCAACTCCCATTGAACTAATCAGTTGGGAAGATAAAAACAACAACAAGCTACTTTCTATGTTCTGAGTTGGTCTGTAGACAAATACAAATGAAAAATGAAGTGGCCAGAATTAAGCACTTAATCCATTTTGTAAGAACTAAGCCTTCCTCTCATGGCAGGCTGGCAAAGGTCATGCTCTTCCCAAACCAAAGATTTCCCACCTGAGGCTCCTCACTCACTCCACCCTGCTTCCTAGCACATCAAATGAGTCTAACCAAGTTATTCTTCACCTACTTCCGCATTCCAATGTTGTCTGAAAATTACAAAAAAAAAAAAAAGTCAAAGATTTTTTATTATCTCCACTCACTAGTTAGAATAGGACATTCAGAAGAAGAAAAAAAAAAAAAAAACACAGAAAAAAAACTATTCACTAGTTTTGGTATCTCTGCAGTACAATTACCTGTAGCCTTTTGGATCTACGCTAAGCCTCTTCATGAGCCATCAAAGCGCTCTCTCACCAGACCCACCTTGCTAAACAGTTAAGTGTGTAGCACTTAACTTTTCTTGCCCTTCAACAAGAGCTTAAAAAAAAAAAAGAGAGAAAAAAATACCATCTTTTTCACAATGTGCGTGGGTGAGATGAGAAATGGAAAACACAAGCATCTTTGTGTTCTTCTCTGACAAATGTAAATTGAGCATAGATTCAAAATTCCCACAGGGAACATCTATCCTTATGCCATGCCCATGTGCAAATATTTATGTTGTACTTTTTTGAGTTTATGTCATTTCTGCCTGCAAACAGGAGGTCTGAAAACAGACTGAAACTCTAACAAGTAATATGTGAGCCAAAATAGTTTAGGACTGGGATGTGTTTCATTCAAAACCTGAATCATAGAACACTTATCACTTGAGTTAAGAATAACCTCTGTTAATCTGGATGACCTTACTGCAGTATTTTACAAAGAGCAAAGATAGATTTCTGAACTATGCAAGATTTCAAACACTGCCTTCTCACTCGGCACATTTAACATAAAGCCTAAACCAATCCCTCTCTTCAAAAAGCACTCCTTTCCCTCTTGCCATCCTCTCCACTCTCCCCAGATACAACCCTGTCATACTTCAACTTTACTTGTACCCATCACCCCCAGGCACTCTGGACAGAAAACAGAAATTGGGATGCCATGCAGAGGCCAGGTGGTTACAAATGATAAAGTATTATCTGTGGGGAGATAATGCTTGATCCTCCTCTTCACTTGAAAGAGCCAGGACTGCCACCTCTGTCATATCTACCTGTTTCCCCAGTAAGGAATTAAGAGTGAGCACAGATGAACACTAAATGACAACTAGAAGGAGAACACCTTTAAGTGTCATGATGGGAATGTTCACATAAAACCCTTCTGAATGCAAGTCTCCTAAACCAAAATTAATGCAAATTGGAGAAGAGCTTGTAGCCTTTGTGGAGCTCAGGGAGTTCCCATATCTCCTGCAAATGATAGTTTGAAAGATGCCCAGTTTGAAAGATGCCCAGTAAAAAGGCCTTCCTGTTCTGCAGAAGCACGAAGAACATTGTCTTACGATAGAAAAGACTTTTATTTCTCTGCAATATTTTGGACTTGAAGCACAGACACATGTGGCCTTAGACCCAACAAATTCACAGCTAGGATGGCTTTAAAATTGCAAAAAGCTAGCAAAGAAGATGGAAAATGCCCTCAAAAAAAAAAAAAAAAGTAATCTGCAGAAGCTACATTTAAAGCTCTAGAAGGGAGGCTTAAAAGCCTCCCTGAATTTGAGTTTTGTTTGCATTTTAATATGGAAAGAGATGCTTTCTCAGATATTGGGAACATAAAGCCCACAGACAAGATGCAAAATCCAAATTGGAATCTGACCAGACTGAGTTCCTTCTCCTTCCATGTACTCTTTGTTTCCCCTCACTCAGCTTGTCTCTGCCCCCACCATGGGTGCCATCACTCCTCATGCACTTCTTTTGCATCCACCAGCCACAAGTGCAAATTCCACTCAGTATGGCAGAAGAGAAGGGGGATTTCCACATGCCTCTACTGGGACAGAGGAAAAGGAAAACCTGTGAATTCCCTTAACAGGATACACAAACGGCATTAGCTTAATTCAGATGAAATAGTAAACTGCCACAGCTCTGACCCCAAAATCTAAGCTCCTTGGCTATTATCAATACTTAAGTAGCTACATACAGTCTGTGGGCATAGTTCTTTTGGGGCTTCCCAAATGTCAAATACCACACTCAGAGTTAGACACTTACTACTAAAAGAGTTCAAATATTATTTTACTTTAGCTTTTTTTTTTTTAATGAATATTTAAATCAACTTTGGGAAACCAAGTCTGAACCATATTATAATAGAAAGCTAGAACTTTAATTGACACAAGCCATTATTACTAATAAATTACACTCTAGGTAAGGTCAGATAGATGCAAGACAAAATTCAAGGCACATATTAATCATATTTTTCTTACTGTGTATCTTGATTTAAAAATAAAAGGCTCACCATCATGCCTTAAAATGATCAGCTGCACTAATAAAGCCAAATGTAAAAATGAATATGATGTAAAGCAGATTTTTAAAAGGATATTAAAAGAATCAGAACTACGTTTCAATTTCTCATGATTTCCCATGTTGACACTTCAGAAGGTTTACAAATGCCAATGTATAAGCCCTTTTTCGTCCAAAATCTACTTTTTAAATTTAAGACATTAACAAAATTAATTGTGGTGTTTTGCTTTGGTGGATTTTTTTGAAAAGATATTTGATGGTTTTCAAATAAAATGCTGTAACAGGGATCCAGTGATAGCCACCTCCAGGATAGCTGTTTTTTAAAATGAATGTTATTTCAATTACAAGGTCTCTTTTTGATGACTCCTGTGAATAAAAATATGTTCTGATTAATATAACAGATCTTCATGAAGTGGAAGGATTTGTGAAATCGCTACAGTATTATCTTCATGTCTCAAATGACGAGCAGCTCAAAGTATACCAGCTATACAAGCTTAGTGAAGACTGATGATCGTGACATCAGTAACTTCTGATACACTATACTGATATAGCACAGAAGACTTACTGGTAGCCAATGTAATAAAAGCAACCAGAGGAAAGAACATTGATGATGAATTATAAATATCATCAATATGTAATTTCAACTCATAAAAATCTTGTTTCAGATTTGAATACTGTGAACGTGGTTTAGACATCTTCTGTTCAATAATGCCAGAGATATTATACCTCAGTTTTATAAATACCTCAACACAAAGAAATGTTCTACTAAGGGTCTATTCTGCTTGATATTCAAGACTACAGATGAAAACACTATTCCCAACCTTTCACATAACTATCTACTATGCTTAAAATCTAACATCATAGATAATTTGCATGCTAAATATTCTAACTGCTTTGCCCAACTGTTACCAAGTTGAACAAGTGATGTTCTACCTACTTCCTAAAGCTATCTTCATGTTTCACCTGAAACTGTTGTTCATGTTCTTTTGGATAACTTAACCCTGGAATTAATTCAGTAAGACAAAATCATTCTATTTTTAATCAACATTTCATAGCCTTCTCACCTCACAAGCAAGAGTCTGCCCAAAGATATAGAATAACAAAACATTTAAAACTAACTTCAAGATGAAAAAATAGCAAAGCCTCCTTTAGAAGAAATTATACCCAATCTCCTAATTATCTTGCACTGAAAAAACACCCCCTTTAATATCAAATGAAAGCTTTACAGACAAACTAATTTGAGGAAGATATGAAAGATATTTCTTTATCAAAGAAGATATGAAAGGGCTGGGGGAGAGGGAAGAGGACAATTTTGCTTTGCAAAATTCACCGTTAAGCTGTCAATGCACAGACTATAAAGCCTCTTCTGCCTGGACTATTCTAATTCAAGACACCTAGGAGTTACTGCAGGAACTGGGCATGGGTTTTCCCCTCACCTCAATCACCCTTTACTGCCTGAAAAAGGGATGGCGAGCCATTTTGGGAAGCAGGAGCCTGCAAACTGCAAGACGAAAGAGAAGGTCTGTAAGGAGGGGGAGGAGCCTTTGCTATCGAATTATCGCTGCCTATTAGGAATGTGTTATTGAGGCACTGTAAGACGGCTGAAGCCCAGGCCATTGCCTTGTTCTGTAATGCACTGAACACGTAATTTCAGTCATAGCAAGTGGAGCCTGCTTGTAATTAAACTAACATCTGTTGATACTTAATCCATTTATTCAGCTCCTAATACATGCAAGCTTTCTGCATTTAATCTCTTATCCATGAGGATGTTCCTTGACCTGTACTTTGGCATTAGGCAAGCCAGTGTTGACTCACTGTAAGTATAACCAAGTATAACCTTAGGTCTCCTGTGCTTTGGAAATGAGTATTTGCTCTGGGATTCATATTTCCAGTTTAACAAATGCTACAAAGCTAGAAGTTCACCTTACTTGTCAGTCTCTTATCAGTTGTCCACTTTCTAATAGAAAGATGGCATTCTTCCCCCAGCCTTCACAAATTGCATTCCCTGATCTCCAGTACTAATAGAAAAGCAACTAAATTCCAATAGACAAAAACATATATGTAGTTTCTGTACCCTGTAGCACATCAGCAAATTAATACAAATAAGGGGGTACAAGGGGATAAAGTAAATTCTGTTTGGATTTTCATAAATTTTATATTCTTTGATGAGGATTTCTCTCCTGAGCATCTTCCTTTACACATATTTGCCAGAGGACTTTTGTAAGTATGTTTAAAGGTTAAGCTTTAATTCTATTTTGGTTTGAGGGCTCTTTTGGTAAGATGCTACATAAAATGAGAAAAGATGACTACAACAAAGACAACTTAGGCAATCAGCTCATGATGCACAAATACTGTTCAAAATGGAAGCCACCACAGCAAGAACAGTCAAAACACCAACTCAGGATGAATAAAGATTTTGGAAAATAAGTGAAAGATTTCTGAAATTCTATGACAGTGCTCATAGCTCATAAGCTCATAGTTCTCAGAACATTATTGTGAACACTCTTACCCTATTTCTAAAATTACATAAATAGCACATAACAGTTCACTGTAATTGTTAATGAGACTATATACACCAGGAACTATGAAAATTCCATTTTGCAAATGATTAAGTACAAAAGAAAGAACATTCAAAATTAGGGACAATTACTTGGAAGTTCTTTACCTCAAAAGATATGCCCCACTTTCATACTTTAAAGAAGAGTAACAATTCAATTGCTTTTCTTTTTACCTTTTTTCTCTTTCTTTTTAAAATGTTTTCAGTGAACCTTCCAGTACAAATGACTATGATCATAAGCCCACAGAGAGCCATTTGAACAGGTGGGAACATGTTTGGAAAAGTTACTAGATTACTTGCACCTGCAAATTATGCACTGAAAATAAACATATGGCAATTCAGCTTTCCACTACAAACCCCACTCCCCCAGAAATTTTCAGGTAACATATGCATTGTACGTTCATATTGTGTTTCCAAGTACACAGCTGAAATATGGGAAATTTTCTCTAAGACTGGAAAATGTGTTTAACTGCTCCACATCTATATGAAGTTCCTATGGTCTTAAAATACACATGTGAAAGAAAAGGAAGGCTTTTATTGAAAGCTTTTTTTTAATGCTTTTATTAAAATTAATATTAAAAATAATAAAATCAACATTAGTCTTGATACAAAATCTCAAGTATTTGTCAGAACTGTGCCCCTAGAATTTTACAAGAAATTTCTGCCAATTCTTGTCAAAATATATGTCGAATACAACTTTGATGTACATTGCAATTTAATAGGAAAGTGATAAACTACAAACGCAAATAAGGGTCAGGCTGAAAAAGGCAGTTTATTTTTGTACTATGTAGCAGTAAATACATTTTTGAACTTTAAAGATGTAATATTTAACTGAGAGACAGTGCAGCAACTAAGGGAACACTTTGGTGTAGTTCCAGCAAAAGTCTGGAAGATGCGCAGAGGGGCACACAGTACCCATTCTACCACTGCACCACTCCTTATTGTATTATAGCCAGTGACAAGAAAGCTATACCCACCCACTGGCCACCCTGTAACAGCTCTAACACCACAGACTATCTACCTGGTATTCAGAACAAGAGCAAAATTAGTTTCATTGCCCCAAAGGGAGAGTTTAGGCCATTCTACCCTGAAGAGCAAACTATTCAGAAAGATTCAAGGTGGGAACAAACCTATTTTTAAGAACAACTTATAATGATGTCGACCGACAAAGTACTTTTACACTGTTGCTTATATAAGTGATTTTAAAACATAAATTTCAGGCTTACATTATTGAAAGACAGAACTCTGAATCCACAATGAAACCTAACCTCAACAGATTTTTCACAATGCCAGCCCCAAACACAACATTCATGAGTAAATATATATCTATATAAAGAAAAGTCCTTTTAATCAAAAGTATTTACTTTTCACATCTATATACTCGCATACAGAAGTTTTTTTTCTGTTGGGGAAGAAAAGAGGCAGATTCACACAGAACATCCCTTGGAGTTTTAAAAGTCTACCACATGTTATATTTCTTAACAAAATCAGGAGAGTTGACACTAACGTGCCTACATGATCACAGTGCTTGACAGGGTCCAACTAGTTAAGCACTAAGTAAAAGTGTCTGCATTCAGGAGGTTTGAATTAAAGAAAGAATTTAGGAAGACTTATTTAAGGACAGTTCTGCTCTGTAAATACGGTAGAACAGACCAGCCCTTGTGTACAAATTTCAAGTCTTGTTAAAAAAAAAAAAAAGTTCTGAATTTATAGCATTTTCTTCCAAATGTTTCTCCCAAAATCTTTCCTTTTTTTTTTTATTCTGTGAAAAAAATATACAAAAAATATATTTATGTCATAGAGACTTACCTCCTGAATATGTAACCAACCTCAGATAAGCAAATATACTGGACAGAAATGACATCAAAAACATGAAACAAGAAAAAAAAATCCATCTGCTTATTCATTCTCCAACAAAGAAAACAAGTTAAAGAAAATATCATTAATATTGTGAATACCGAGGAAAAAAATATATTGGACTAGTGAACATGGTTCGTTAGCTTTACTTTAAAACTCCTCGCCAAAGTAACATGGCTAGAGCTCTCCCAGCACCAAGGACTTGGCTTTGCAGTACTTGTATGCACACAGAGGAAATCAGACGGCCACTCAACTTTCCAACTCAAATTCTGCTTTCTGCTCCTGAATGATAATCAATGAAGTGAAATTATAGCCAAGGAAAATCTCAGCTTGGTGGTCAGCTATTACCCCAAGCTCTTGGGGCTGGAAATGCTATAAAAGGCACCGTGCTTGCCCAAGCAGAATGAGGGGGAGAGCAAATATTTTGCCTTGTTCTCTAGCAACCCTTGTGGTTGACTTTGAAGCAATCAGACCATCTCCACTGAGAAATCCTGCATGTGTAGGACCCTTCAGTCCTTTATTGCAGGAGGGAAACCCTGCCTGCTGTGCACAAAAAGAGAAATAACGAGTCTGGATGAGGATTTTCCCCAACTATTTCTTTAATTGTTAATGTGCCTGGGAAGGTTTTCTTTTCAGGTGCTTTTCTCAGGTAATTCATTCATGCCATCTGTCAGCACCTTCTACCACTTCTAAATGGCAGGGTAAGCTGTTAGCACATAGAGGTGCACAGCTGCTGATGCCACCTTTGTTTTTGTTCCCCCTGGAGGAAATGGGAACATGCCAGCCCCACAATGCAGCAGGTTAGCAATGACAGCATGTAAATAGCCTGCATAATGTAAGAGCCACACATCTGACAGCTCCACTAGTCATTCGGTGCCGTTATTCAGCAGGTCTGCAGCAATATATTTTACTGGTATTTTTATTGCCATCATGATAATTTAAGCTTGGTGAAAAGCTCCTCTGTCAGAAAGAGGAGATCGGTCTGAACTAGCCTAAGCCAATAACTACACAGATTTAAATAAAATAGTATCAGCAGCTGGAAAGAAAAAAAAAAACTTTGGGTGGAGTTCCCCATAAAAATCTTCATCTTCTTTTAATTTGAGGCATGAAAACCATTAAAATAATAAAGATCAATATAACTGTGTACACTGGGGGAAACTTTTAAGAAGTTGTTTAATCTGTTTAAACCAAGAGGTCAAATAACCTCTATCACCGATACTGGAAGAATTAATGAATAAAGCTCATCTAGTAGCAAAGATGTCTAATTAGCTCTTCCATCAGGAGGCAGAGTGTAAGAGAGCAGAGCAAATATATAAGAAAAAAAAAGACCATCATCAGGCATTTTTTGATTCTTTGCGAAGTCTTGCAAACAGTCCTGAAGGGAAGAAAAACAGACACAGAAAGGTAGAAAACTCAACTGCAGGTTTACAAAGCCACAACATAACGTTGTTCTGAACCAGCCTAGACAATTGCAGTAAGTCTTTGTTATTATTTCATCTTCACTACAGTGGCTGATAATATATTACACAGGAAACAAATTAAAACAAGGATTAAAAGTGTAAAATGGAAGTGCCCAGAGTAGTGCTGGAAGTACTTTCCAGCTGCAGAAAGGTTATTAGCAGAGTTCCTCAAGGACAGATCTTGGCATGGGTCTTACTATTTTTTTTTTTACTTGACCTAGCAATTAAAAATATGAGTGATACTGAAGCTTGCTAATAACATGGAGTTGGGAGGCACGGTCAACACGAAGAAAAATCAGCCTCCCAGAAGAACTGCATGCTGCTGAGGACTGAAAGAACAGGAAGGGGATTACACTTAGTAATACTAGAAAAAAGAAAGGCTACATACTCGGCACTAAAAAAACAAGGAGGTGTACATGGCGGCTAGGTGGCTATAAACAACAGTGTTTGCTCTATGAGCAGATCAAACAAAACCAGTGTGACAAAGCTAAACTGGAAGAGAGTAAAAACTAGCAGACAATTTTACTGCTGCAAGAGACAGGAATGCCATTATACCAGCCAGTGGTAAAACCCCATCTGGACAGGTGTACATAGTTTTGGTTATTCTTCTTCAACCCAGAGTAAGGCAGAAGATTATTAGAAAACTTGCAAAACCACAAAAGAGCTCAAATTGTTTCACCAAGCAGAAGATGGAGAGAAAATACCGTGTGTCTGGAAACATATAACAGGCAAGAGAGTAAAGCCATGAGCAAATGGGGAACAAAAGCTATTTATGCTAAAGGAATATTTTTGCATAGCAATAAAAAAGGCACAGGTTGGCTATGAATAAATTTTCTTTGGAAGTTAGCAGGGTCTGACCATGGCAACAGTGATGGAAGGCCTGGAAAAGCATTCCCAAGGAACATGGGAGAAGGACACACAAAAGTTTGATTTCACAGTGGAGTTGGGTCACATGGAGTCTCCATGTGGAGACCATGTGCTGCCTCAGTCTATGTTAGCAGAACACACTTATGAATCAGAAGGTTCATAAATAAATGAGTTTTGTGCCTGGTCTAGTTCAAATGTATCTAAGAATGCACAAAGGGAAGAAGGGTGGTCACAAAGTACATCTTACGTGCAGTAATGATGCGCAAACTGACATAAAATAACAGATGACATGCTTGAGGAATCAGGAGAGAAAGAGTTTTCCTTTATCTATTTATTTATTTAGTTATATTGGCCAAAAGATGTGCTGATGTTTTAGCACAGGAAGATTCTCTCTCTAAGTGTACCAGGTTATCATGGCTTTGTTTAATGTACCCTTGCTCGCAGTAGTTCCTGGCACTTCATGCATTTTTCATAGCTCTCTGTTTCTTGTTAATATATACTGTATTCCTGGGAGAGCCAACCAAAAGGGCACTTAGTTGTGACTAGCATTTTGCAACTTTATCTTAACACAACCAGTAGCAAGGACAGCACCTTGTGAAAGCCTAACAAGACTACAACTTATTTGTGGTGAAAGAACATGACAGCTTAACAGCGTTTCAGAAGAACAGATGTAAATACAATTTTCAGTGCCTAACCACAGAGGCACTGATAACCCAAATGTAAGGGTTTTTAAAAGCACATTTCATTCCTTTCTTGTGCACACAAACATACAAGCAGTTCTATGAACATCCATTAAAACATGTTAACACCATGCTTCTACAAGCAAAACCAGTTACTATACAAAAGTAAATGTCATCATTCTGCATCCATAATTTGGTATCTAGCCTTAAAATTATTTTTTTTTTAATATACAAAATGAGACTTTCACAAGCAAAAAAAAAAAGAATGGATAGAGCAGTGAAGGAGCACCCTGACCCCACAGACAGTTGATTATGAGGCACTCATGTCAAGCAAATGTGAAGATGCATTACTCCCGTTTACATAAATCCTTCCCTTTCAAAGCTTTGTTCCTCCTTTCTGCCAAATCAATAAAATCCCTCTGCCACACTTGTTGACTTCCCCCAGGCAGTTGCTTTCACGTTCTTGCTCTCAATATCAGCATAAACTTACCTTTTCCTCCATGTACCTCTGGTCCCTGACTATGCACCTTCCACTTCACACAGAGTGGAGAAATCCTTTCCTTCTTTAACAGGCTGCAGCCTTCTCCATCAGAAAAAAATAGGATAACCATTAATAAATCTACTGTCAGATATCCTTGAACAAAACAGGACAATTAAGATACACAATTTGGCACTTTTGAAAAATCAAGGCAATTTGTTTTTCACTGCTCAGCTCTGTCTGGTTTAAACCTAAGTCCAATTTGAAGTTTTGCATGTATCAAATCAAAGCAACATGTTTAGGGAAAACTGTTCTAAAGAGCCTGTGCTAGCATTCACAGCACTTCTAAGAGAACAGTTACAAAGAAAGAATGAAAAAAAAAAAAAAAAAAGAAAACAGCAATTTCTAGCAGACGTAGCTTCCCAGTAGGGACAAGGCTAAAGAGTCCCAAGAGCATTGCAGCCCTAGCTGCAACCGTTTATGTCATTTCAGTACTTCACAATTGTCAAGATAAACATACTCCATTTTTCAAAAACGGTCTTTCAAAAGACACTCAAAGCAAAAAAATGTTTAAAAATCTTGCAGTTTTCCTTCCTCCTCACTGAAAAAAATCCCTCTTTAAGTTCTGTCTTAGAAAGTTCTTATTTTTAAAAAGTAGAAATGAGCAGGCAAAGTCAAGTTACAATTTTGAATTTTGTTAAGGAATCTTTACACAGACAGGAAGTGAAACAAGAGCTAAGAAATATACAACTCTTCTCTTTCTGGGCAAGTAAATATCAATTAATTATTATTTTTTTTTTAATATAGAAATCAAAGGTTAAGGGATGTCCAGGATTTTTCTAAAATTTGACTTCGTCCAGTGATACAATATGAGACACAGAACAAATGCCCTTGCATGTATTCTTTCAGTCAGTGTATGACAGCACCGTTTAATGATTCCTACATGTCCTGGAAGGAGAAAATTAAACACTTAATTGCTGCACTAGCACAAGGTCATAACCCAATGAGACATGAGATGACAAAGATAATGTTACCAAGAAAAATCAAATTTCCTGAAAAATGTAAGAACGTAGTTAATTTATGAGAAGTATCTCAATGTTGTCATGTTTTTTATTTTAGACAAAAAGCTAAGAAAAACCATGCTTCTCTTCAAGCAAAAACTAAAAGACAAATCAGAGATGTTAAGACAAAACTGAGAAGATTCATCCCAAGACAAGCGAACCACTGAACATCGTTACTGGCTGCCTGCAGCTGATAAGACTATCCATGATTTTAACAAACCAGAGACCCGCTGACTCATTAAAAAAGAATTTGACACACTGGCTGACTGCCTAATTCAGAGCTCACTCCATCCAGCAATGTTGGGTTCACAGTGAAATACACTTAAAACGGAAGACTGGGACAATTCACCACTGCCTTAAGTGGCAAACCGTGATAACTCAACCTGCTACCATGCCTGAATGATGCCAGAGCCAGGATCCCTCTCTGCTGAGGATGCAGCAGGGGCTGCTCAAGGACCACCAAGGACCCAGGGGCTGGGGCTGGAGAGCTGGGGAAGCCTCTTAGTGCAGGGACAGCCTCCACTGAGCTGATGGCCATGCACATCACCTCAGCCTTGGGCACTGAGACCTTGCAGCCATTGAGGGACCACCATCCTTGTTGGCAACAGTCCCCCAGCCCACATCTGCCCCATCACATGCAACACTGAGACCATGTCTCAGGGTCTGCATCCAGCCTGACATGGGAAGCAAAAGGTGGTCAGTTAGGACATTGCTCTACTTTGCTTTAAAAGCCGTCCCTCACATGGTGACGCACACTGCTACTTGGCCAAAATTTGAGAAACCACTCCTACAGTATCATAGCTGCTACCTCATTCTCTACTATTCATCACATAGACAGATGTCAAGGGGGGGGGGGGGTGAGGAGGAGGGACAGCAGCAGGAACGCAGACCACTCAGCATCCTAGACATCTCCATGAACCACGGAGCCTATAAGAACATGTGACAGAGAGAACAGCATGATCAGGGACAGGGAAGAAAACCATGTTTAGGAATATTTTTATAGTTTTTAGGTTGAAACAGAACCATACACTAGAACAATATACACTTTTTTCTCTACCTCCCCCCCCCTCCCCCACCTTTTTTTAATGCAAACTAGAATCAGTTGATTCCCAAAAGAGGTTGGTCTGTACATCAGCTCAGCTTCAATGAGTGAGAGTATTTACCATGAATCCTTCCAAAATTGCAATTATCTTTAGTAAAAGCACATTACTCTGAACCACACTAGAGACTGTTGTGTCACAAAACCGGTTCACCACCTCCAGAGTAACAACCTTCTCCACTGAAGTCAAAAAACAAACCCAAAATTCTGAATTCCATCCTCAACAATTTCCAGATAGGTGTGTTTCCCCTCCTCTCCTTCCAGCACCACCTCATATTCGTCACTTTTGACTTCTCCTCTTAGGTACCTGATCATTTCAACTCCAAGCCTTCCGAAGCTCAGCAAGTCTAATCTCTGTTCTGGACTTACATTGCTGTTTTGATTGCCAGTTGATTTAAATGCCATTTTTGGTTCTCTATTTCTGAACCCCTCCTGCTATATTCAGTCTTCTATGGAAATCCTGTCACTTCTTTCTGTGTCACTTCTAGAATCCACACATTCTTGCTGGCCACCATTACTAAAATCCTTTTTTCAGCCTTTTTTTTTTTTTTTTTTTTGGTGGTGGTGGTTTTGTTATCCCAGCTAGTCTGGTTCACTGTCTTCTTTATCCTCCTAGAATACTCCTAAATATCATTCTTCTCTTTGAACCCATCAACACTTTTTCTTACTCTTCAAAAATCAGACAGTCAATTCTTTGCTCTTTTCTATAAACACCTTCTACCCCTCCTACCACATCTCTTACCCTATTTTTCCCTTATACTCATTCTCTGTACTTTCACCTTTCATACTCCATTTGCCTTCTTTCCTGCTCTTCACTTAACTGCCCTTATCTGCCTGCCTTCAAATCCTTCATAAAATGGGCTTAAAATACTCTGAAACACATGATCCAATTACAATCACATTATTATATAATTATCTTTCTCATTAATGATTCTCTCCTGTGACAACGTTCAGTAGGTCAGTAAATTACACTCCATTTGTATTTTTTCAAATGTAACTCAATTTGCTTCCAGTGAAGGTGACTGTTTTTCTGGAGCATAACCAACACAATCACCACAACCCATAGTTTTTTCTTAAAAAGGGCACAGCTCAAAAGCAGACCAGCTCCCACACAAAGGCATGGGGTTTCTAAAGGAGAAAGGCAAAATGCCAGAGTTACAGCTTCAGGTGAGAGTTTACTGTTCTAAAACCTGTCCAAAACAATAGGAATCCATTTTGGTTCATATTAATACCTTGATCCAATATGGTTCTTTGCAAAAGAGCCTCACAGAGAAAAAATAATAATAATAATTACACACACACCAGTAGATAAATATGATTAATTTCTGTATACATTAATAGCAAAGAAAATCAGGTACAATACTTATGTAAGTACAGGACACATTACTGTATATCAGCATGTACACTAACATCCACCACAGAAAACTGGCTGTAGGTCAGGAGGCACTGGTCCTACTTAGTCAACCTCTTCAGGCAAAGTCAAGTAATTGTTTCCTTATTATTGCCAAAAAGATCAAATAAGCTTTGTTCCATAAACAAAAGAATCTGCCAGGGCACATAACGTTAGAAGGATACAAAATATCTATCCCCACACAAAATCACACAATATTTTACCAAGGACTAGGGAAATCTGCATACCTTTTACCAAAGGACTTTAATTTCACCCTCCAGGTACTTTAAAATGATCTTAAATGGCTCCTGTGTGCATTCACGTCCCCTCTGGATAATTTAGAAAAGAAGCCATTCCCACCACCAGACCCAATTTTTTTTTCTCGTAGTCCTAATCCCATTTCAGATTTGTGCATTAAAAGAAACTACTTTCAAGTTACCAGAATTCCATCAACATACCTAACACATTTGAGGCCGTCTCACTTTCTCCCCTGCCCGTTAAATAATTAGAGGACTCTGATTTCTCTTACAGGAGCATCATTTAAATTATTAGGACACAACTGTTTGATACTAGACTTTTCAGTAATTTTGACTCAAAGAAACCAAGCCTATCACATCCTTGCTATAATTATTTTCCAATTACAACACTGTTCAGATAGCACTACTCACTCTATATTTGACTAACGTCGTTTCCAAAAAAAGAAGACCTATGGTTACTGCAGGATGCTGACCACTCAAAATGCACAAGAAATCAATGCAAGATACAAAGATTTAAATACTACAAGGTCAAGGTTATCATAACACTTTTTATGTTACCTCCACCTCATTAGTGATTGATCTTTTAGAGGCAATCTAAAAGTACAATTAGCTTAATTACACTGTAATACAGAACTGACAGACTGGGAGCTGGGCTGAACTGCAATGAAAGATTCAATCTTCACATGGTTAATAACAAAAACACATAAAAGATAGTGCAAAGGAGGATATTAAATGATGGAGGCAATTTGCTTGGGTTTTTGTTCAGAACACGCAACCTCCCTGAGGGCCCTGAATCTGCTATTGTGGATACAACCAGACAGGAACAGCTTGGGGAGAAAAAAAAAAAAAAAAAGGCTAGCAGTGTAGCAATGAAGGCTATTTTGCCAACCCAAGGGATACTTTCCTTCTTTACAAGGAAAGCAAATTTTACAGCCTTTAGCTGGCTGTAAGGGTGATGTTTTCTACCAGGATTTTTTTAAAAAATGACATGAAACAAACAACTTCACTTTAACATGCTAACAACTCTACAAATAACAGATATTATCTTCTCCCATGGTTTTGATTAACCACTTCATGAAAGACACTTTCATTCTCTTGTGCTTAACATTGCACTCCTAATATCTCCTTCTCTACTGTACACACCCATGACATCATTGACATCTTACAATAACCACAGACCACTACTGTTGACTTCAAGGCTGAATATCAAATATTTCTTACTCTGAGTATAAAGAACAATTTAATTAGATACACGCATACCACAGGAATGAAGGTAATGACAAGCTGATGATTATTTACCTCAAGTTATATACCATAGCAGCAAAAACTGTTTCTTTCCCATTTTATGTTTTCCTCTGTTTTGCTCAACTTTGTTAAAATGAGATGTCACATTACATGTTACCTAATTCAAGGATTGAAGACACTCACCTATCTGAGTAACCTTCTGGCATTTGCAGCATTTGTTCTTGGACAATTGCCTAGGGGATCATGACTTTAAAAAAAGAAAATAATAATATTTAAAAAATCTGTACTGTACTTTAAAGAATCTTCCAAACTGAGAAATGATGTTTTAAAATCAGTTAAGCAATCTCACATGTACCTATCTTGGCTACCAATATCAAAATGTCAAAGACTAAATCTGTATCAATTCTAGTCAAAAACTGCTACTAATAATAAATTACTTGAGCACATTTAAGTCCACTATCTCAAGCAAAAAATATACTGTTTTATATGTGAAAATAACATATGTTTGATTTATCTTATTACCTTTAGTAGAAATACACATTTATTAAATGCTGTTAGCCAGCGTGTTCCTTCTGCCAGCGATAAAGGATTTGACTCACTCCTTATACACAGATCTGGGTTGGAAATGGGAAACTTGTCTGATTTGCAAAAGGGATGGTTATCCCCGGGCAAGCATGATTCAGTAAATTACATAGAGTCTGGAATTTCTGAGTGTCAGGAGCATCTTCTTTAGCTCTTTTTCTACTACGGCACGCTAGAATAGGCACAAACACTATTTGCTATAACATACAAAATATTTGAACATACTTTCATTTCTACAATTGTTATGAAACTCTAAAACTAAAATTACCAGTATTTCTCTAACACTTTTTAAAATACAAACCTATTTTTATATTACCCAGTACATGCAACTTTAAAATGTTTTCTACTTAGGAAAGAAGGCGTTCTCACAAGAAAACCACTTTGACCAAGGGGTGAAATAAATAGGTTGATAAATTAGGCAGCCAAACTAAAAAAAAAATTAAAAAAATAAAAAAATTGAGTGACACTGCTGCAAATATAGTATGTATTTTATTTGTACTGTTGTGAAGGTGGAGGTTAATCTCCTAACAAAGAGAAGGAGCAACAGATACAGACAGTGAAAAATGCAAATACTAAGCTACAGGGTAACATGAAGATGTTTCCCACAATAATGATAGTTAACAGCACAAATAGCCCTCAGGAAAGTCATCTGTGCTGCCACAAGTATACGACATCAATTATCGTTCTCCATATTGAAATTATCCGTTATCTAAGGGCAGACATGTATAGAACAGCAGAAGAGCCAGCAGCTGCATGCAACTTGTAACTGCACTAACTTGCCTTTTACCAACTAAAGGCTAGCTATGCTACGTGCAATGAACAGTTCCAAAGTTCATACGGTTAAACTGCACCTTCTCCCGTGCTTGTTTTAGAATGAAAGAGATCAGGGGAGGAGGATTTCCGATATACACTAGGCGGACCCTCCAAAGGCAGCACAGTTAACTAAACTGCAATCAAAGAAACACATAAATCTTGCAGTTAGTTTTCAGGCAAAAATTTGGCAGCAGTTCATTCTAGTGGACCTATAAAACCCAATACGACAGATTCAGTGAATGATTAGCATGTAGTGTTTCATATATCCAAAGCACAAGCCAGCTTTTCAAATACTTGTTTCAAAATTGCAACCCAACAGGAAAATAACTACTGCTAGAAGTAATTTGTCAATCTTACATGAGATGGAGATCATCTAGGAGAAAAGAATGCAATACAGAAACATTCTGAACTGATTTTTTCCTGTGGTTTTGAAACAAATTAGCTGTCAGTGATTTGCAGAATAACAAGAAATGCCGACTAATTAAAAATACTAAAGTATGTGAGCATGATTGCTAGGAAAATAATGCCAATAATTTACTGGCTACTTAGCCCATTTCATTCTGCCAGCATGGGACAGTTCTAGAAACTGAGAAGAAATGTTGTAGGTCTTCTATTAATTAATCATTCTGTTCATTACAAGTCAGTGACAGATGACTGTGCCAATGTTACAGAATAACATTCATTAATAACCAGTACTTCCAGCTGAGAAACATACGTTCCACTTTTTTGAGCCATTGAATGCATATTATATGTGTTAAGATACAGCAAATTATGTCCTACAGATACTAGCTGTGGCTATATGCCTTTTTTTTAATATAATTTATTTATTTTTAAAACTAAGAATGAAAAATGGGACTAAGAGGTTTGAGGTACCAGTGAGTTTAGAGAATGACTGAAGAAACAGTTCCTCACAGCAGTATTTCCACGAGTTGCTGCTATACAGTTTGGAACCAAAGCCCAAAAGCCAGAACCAGGACAGCTTCGAGAAAATGCTTAGGCATCTACTTCCATGGGAGGAGAGAGACTTTAGGATTTACTGTAAAGGCTAAATACTTTGCTCCTTAAATAAAAAATGAGACAGAAAAAAATCCTACAAGTTCTGTCTGGGTACAAATGCTGACTGTTCAGACGTAATATCCAACACCCATTTATATTTATATCTTACAATCCTTTGATCTAAGCTTATGGGTTAGTTTGTTTCTTTGACTGTTTGTTTCCTTTTGAAAAACAATACAAACGGTCACTGTCTAGTTTCTCTTTCTTACATTCAAGCAAGGTGAAACATATTTGGATCACATCTGCCTTGTGACATTCAACATTAGCTACTGGGCTCTACCAACAGCAGCAGAGCCAAGAGAAGTTATTATTCCCCTCTACTCAGTCTTCATTAAACCACTTCTGGAGTACCTCATCCAAGTTTGGCCCACATCAGGACAAGAAACATGTCGATAAACTTTAACAAATCCAAGGAATGGCCCCCAAGACAGTCGGGGCTGGAGCTTAAAACCATTTGAGGAGAAGCTGCAGGACCATGGCTCATTCAGACCAGAAACAAGATAGCTTTGGGGGTACCTCATAGCAACCCCTATGGGAATGTTATAGAGATGACAGAGCCAGCCTCTTTACTAAGGTGTATACTGAGAGACAAGGACCATAAACGAAGTCAGAAGGCTATGGATATGAGGGAGGAAAGAAAAAAAATATGTTTGTGAGAATAATTAAGCACCAAAAGGTGTTGTACACCTCCACTACTGGGGATTTTCAAGACCCAACAAGAAGAAGGCCTGAGCAACCCGGTTTAAATTCAGTGTTGACCCTGCATTGAGCAGATTGGAGAAGAGACCACCTGAGGTCCCTTCCAGCCTGAAAGGCTCTGGGATGCTGCAAAGAGAAGAACACAGAGACAGAGAGGAACCCATCCCATAATCACCCCAGAAACCTGGTAGGGGAGCAACCTCAACTGCTTCAAAAGAATGTGTGAGAAACCCAAACTGAATAATTAAGGAGAATACTATTCTAACTCCTCAGAACAGATGCTGGTTTCAGTGACTTATTTTATACAACTGTTACATTCTTATTTCAGTGTATTTTGACAATGACTAACATGGTTAACTATGCAGGCAGGATACTCTGGTAATAAGATGATTATTTTCCTTTCAGTTTGCAATGTTGTGTAGTGTTGGAACAATCCTACTATATTTATGTTTCAAGGGCAACAGGAAAATTGCTTCCTCCACAGAGGGAAGAAACAAATGGAATTCCCCCAGATAGAGTAACTGGGAACAGAGACGGCAGGAAATAACCAGATCTCCTCCTTCTGCATGTCTAGTGATTCTACTTCACCATCTGGGGCATACCAACAGCCATCTCAGAGCTCCTGCCACTTCCTTCCTATAGCCAGTATAGCTGTCTATTTGTAGGAAACAAGTTTCATGCATTGCCTCTTTTTGCATTTTAATGTGGACCTCTGTACAGAAAGGAATAAGTTGTTAAATTATGAGACCAACCCTCACCTCTAGATCCTGAAGATGGCACAGTGGGTCTGTCTTAACACTCCTCAGTATGTCCACATGCTACAATAAAAAGGGAGTGGGTACCAGGAGTGGCTTATTAAGGCTTCCAAAAGTTGACAGTGGCTTATTTCATATAAGCCTATCATATCGTAAAGCAATTTTTGTCTACAATTGCAGTGGTATAATAAACTGCAAGGGTCTGCTTGAACACATTTTGCTTTCAGAAAATAAATGAGAAACTTATTTGTAGAGGTCTTTGACCAACTGTGATGCTGTACTTGCAGACAACAATGAAAAGCTGTGAGAAAGTTTTTGATGTTTACATGCACTAATGGGCATGATGATCAAGTTTGTTGATTCAGTTGAGTGAAAACAAATGGATGACAGGTTGAACACTACAGAAGAGTATTTTAAGATGCATTATGTCACTAAAATTGTATATATACATAGTATTTCTTTTAGCATGGTTTGCCTTAGAGTATACATATACACAATGTGTTTCCAGGTCAAATAATATATAAATCACAAGATCAGAACTTGGGGAATAAAATTGTAGTGGGTCAAGATATAAAATATGTCTTGAAATATATATATAAAATTGGATCAGCTTTCTTAGACATTGAACTTTTTCGATCACAAAAGCATTACTTGCAGTAGAATAAGTGAGAATAAACATCTCTGAACACTATTCCTTCTAAAATTACAGGGCCCACCATTAAAAGGAACCACCCATCAAACAAGGAGATTAAGTCAATTATTGGATTCATTTTGAAAGGTGATGGGACCAAACTTAGGGCTTGTGTGGTGCAGAGTAAATACAGCTTTTGTGGCTGACTAGGCTTTTTCCACCCCTCCATCCATGTGTTTTCTGTGCTGTATCTTGGGGAACATGGAGGTTGTTTCATATGAGAGCAAGGAAACAGAGTGAAGCCGAGAGCTGAGCTGTACGATCTGCCACGCTAACAGCATGGCAGTAGACTTGCGTAAGGAAGGCTTTCAGACACACCTACACCCCAGGGAAATGAAAGGCCCTGTCCAGGCAGCATGAAGGGAAATATATTTTTGCAGTAATACGGACACATACAATATTGCCTAACAAAGGTCAAAGGTTCCAACCAACATACCCTATAGTAAGAAAAGCATGAAAGCCAAGGAAAAAAAAAAAAAAGATGTGTCACACTAGGCAAAAAGTAGAAGCTCACTTATCATTGAGGTAAAGCACTAAGAGTTCCCCTAATCAACAAATGTACAAAAATGGTTCATAAAATATCTTTAAAACCATAGGACAGGCTTTTATTCCATTCTGTTAGCAGGGGAGACCTGATCAGAATGCAAAAGAAAATCACCAGCAAGGTCAGAGAAAATGTAACATCAAGGCCTACACACAGGTTTATAGGAAAAAAAACATGGTGGAAAGAATGAACTACGGAGATCACAGTTTTTCTAGTTAAAACTTATTTTCACAATGTGCAGTACCACACTTTTTTTTGTTTTTGTTTTTGTTTTTCCCCCTTAGCTTGACAATGAAAATTTGGAAGAAAGTGCTAATTTGATTTTCATGTTACCAGAAACTTTGTTTTTAAGAACAGAGTAATAGCACTTATCTAAAGCAATTTTTAAAAAGCTGTTTATTGATTTTTTTTTGTTCAATTTAGAGAAAATAAGCTATGGAAGCGGTATATATTACTTACGTAGCACTATACTGTAAATATACATGCCTAGCACTTAGCTAACAAATTGGAGACATGGGCCGTGCTCTTTGTTTTCCAAATTAAGCAGTAATTTGACATGTTTTAAATGTCTGAAGAAGAAAAGGAGAAGGAAGAATAAAAAACCTCATGCAGCTTCTCTGCATGGTGGCACATGCATTACAATGTATTTTCATTGACACACAACATGACAACCTGAAAAAAACAATATGATCTAGCACTTTAAAAAGTTATAAATATTTCTCTATGAATTTCTACACAGAAACATAAAATTATTGCTATCAAAGAAAACATTGATGTTATCAATGGCTCTTGCAAAGGTGTAGAACGGAATTCTAATTCTTTGCTTCCAGTGGAAAGTATACTCCTTCTAAAAGGTACCCTGCAATACACATATCCCAGAAAGTGATCCAGTCTCTGACAAAGTTTCAAAAGGTTAAAACATGTAGTTTCTTTCAGGTTGTCATCTTGTAGAAGTGGATGCAAGTATCTGTGTCACAAAAATGTAGTGTTATTAGGAGTATAATATGACAGGTCTTCAAATTCTAGACATTGAGAGGAGGACCAATGAATTGAAACATGTTTCAGCAATCACATTACAGCTATGAATGCCATCTGACAATACTCTCATAGAAGGAGGCCAACAAAATGACAACATGACCTAACATTTATTTATGGCTATAAAAGTTTTCTACATAAATCAGAATTTATGGAAGACAAATTTCCCTCACTTGCCTTTGGCTTCTGAATCAATCTATTCTCAGCAGCTAGGAAACTGCTATTCTGGAAGATGTCATAAAAAGCCACAAGTATAACAAGGGAAGAAAAACACAACACACAAAACAGGTGCAGCGACCATGCAAACACTTTTCATGTTCCAGACATTTTTCAATATATGACCATATATTAAAATGAAATTCAGAGTAAATGTCGCTGTACTTGCTTGCAGGTGGTTTGCTGAACAATCAAACCAACAATACCGGTGATAAAAACAACACTATACTCAGCATTACTTTTTACGATGGAAGATTTATCAATAGAGACATACCTTTTGCCTCTCCAGCAGGCTTCACTGAGCATTCCTTTCTTAGCCTTTGCAACCTCTTCCTGCTTTTAACAAAAGTTCAACCAAAATTTAAGGCTAAACCTACACTAACATCTTGGATTACATGACTTCTAGCAAGAGGCATTCAACCAAATTTGTTCCACATATTACTCAAGGACTAACTTCTTTAATAGTGTATCTTCTACCAAAATAAAACATCAGCGTGCTGTTTATTGAATGGTATTAGCATGGCTAGGGACAAGACAGCGTTTGTTTAGCATCTCCTGGCCCACGCAGATACTTGTGTATCCTTCAGCACAGTGAGAATCCAGAGCACACATCCTTATCTCTTACGCAAATAATTTTCAGTCTCCCATGCAACTTCTGAACAAGGGGCAGAATTGACCCTCACTCTAAAACCACTCAAATATTTCAGTTTTAAGTTATGGTTCTGTCAAGCTACATTAACAAATTAGTGTCTTGGAAACAGTAGACAGAGTATGTAATGTCTACAGTCTTGTGCTTTGTAGTATTTTGCCAAAAGGGGAGTGATTAGGGTATCATTCACAAACACACAGATTCGCTTGAAGTTTTACCTCACTTCCAAAAGAGCTTCCAAACTGAAGATTGCATGAATGAGCTCAGAGAAGTGGTGCTACGCCGTGCTCTCTGATCACTCAAATTGTGAAAGCGTCATGTCCCAAAACTCTTTATTTATGGGGGCGATTTTAGCGTGATCTTCATCCTTTTCTCTTCAGAATTGGACTACTGATAGGAAACTCGGAGCTGTTAATTTCTACAGTTAATCTTAACAGTTGATTTTATGCCTTGCAAATGTTATTCTAAAGTGTTAGAGTAAATAGAACACTAGACTGTTGTTGATTTAACTGATTATACATACTTTTTCCCATCCAAAGGATTATTTACTGAGGCAACAAACTGAAAACGAATTAAAGAGTACTCCTTTTTATTCACAGCAGAGTTCACCCACGGAATTCATTGCTACAGGATATTCTCAAAGCTAACACCGCAGCTCAGAATTAATGAAATACAAGAAATCGAGATACAAAATAGCAACCTTTATGTGACATTCGGGTTTTACTACTGCTTACTCAAGACAGGAAATGGACAGGTAAGACTCAGAAGAAGTCCATTAACTCAACCACATCCTGAACATAATGCATCAAAGGATACACTTCTCACAACACACCAAAATAAAGATACCGGATAATTCAGCTTGTTGGCTTTTTCTTTTAAATATTCAGAAGTTTAGCTGGTTCATCTGGCAAAACAACCCCCAGCATGCCAGTTCTTCTCAGCACAAGGATCAGCAGACTCTGCCACTCGTATTCCTGCCAGCAACACATGCACTTTTTCTGAAAACCTCTTATCGGTGTGCTGCTGCCTTCTGCCCTGCTTAGCTTCAGAGATCCATCAGGATGACAGCATGAAGAGCTGTGACCACCAGTAAAGTAATGCTGCAGGAAAGTATTTTACCCTACCTAACAAATTGGGATCAATTTATCAATTTAGTTACAAGTATTGACCAATCTGCTGCAGCACAGGGGAAAAAAAAAAATATATTTTACTAGCTTAGCAAAGTCATACTTAAGGTATCTTTAGAACTGCCTAAAGATATTATAAAAGCTTACACAATCTACTTGACCACACAGGCTTTTTCACTTATTAGCACTTGTTAACATAACTCTTCGTGATAGGAAGCACACAGGCTGTTTCTTGGAGCACTGCACTCCAACATAGTAAAGTAATTACAGGTATTCCTCACGTGAAGTTATCCTCAAAACAGGACGCTGCAGTTTCTCAACGACTATCATTTCAGGGTAACAAGAGAAAGAGAAGAAATGGAGAAAAGCTGGAGTGCAAGCATCCAGCAATTTTTCATGTGTGTGCAAAACGTTTTACTGCATGATGAAGGGGTGCATTATTTGAAGTCCCCCTCCGATACAACCCAATGAATGCTCTTCCTTTCCAGCAGTCCCTGTAGCAGTGCAAGCCACTCTGAAGCTGATCTGTGTTTGCCAGCATTTGCAGCTCCACTACTCCAACCAACATCCTGGTAAAGCTGCATGTGATGATTTTAGTGCTTTGGTGCTTAACACTGGTACACACTGTCCCCCAGCAAGCGCCATCTTGCACTTTGTCTCTCACTTTTTTGGACTTCTGGCAAATTACCTGAAATTACCTACACACGCACAAGTGCAATAACAGCATCGTTCTCTTCCCTGACCTCCGCCAAAAACGAGCCATCTGTTCCCACAACGCATACATTTCTGTCACCTCATTCCGCTTTGACTGATATAAAAAACAGACTATGGCTCAGTTTTGTACCTGCACTCCAAGTGACGGAGACGGAATGTGACACACAGCACAACTTGCAGCTGATACCTGGGCGCTCCAGCGTTACAAATAAAGGATTCAGCTGCTCTCTTCCGAATTCCTGCAGCCACATGGCAAGTTGCTTGCTTTCACCAAGTAACTATACTATCAGCTGCCTCCCACTGATTTCCATGCCCAGGTTCAACACTGAGGAACAAGTCACCCACCTGGCCGACCCCAAGCTTGGCAAATTTGTAGGTTCTGTTAGATCTCACCTGAAATAGCTACAGAGAGATAGCGTGTGGTGCTCGCGGGCAAATGCTGCCTCCCTGCCCTCCCCAAAACACTTTTGTCTGGATCTTAATTGGCCTAAAATGGAAGCCACAGAGATTTAAATGGCATTTGCTTTTTGTGCACAAGAAAACCTAAGCCTGTGCCTACCAGCTTGGAAAATGTTGCTCCTGCAAGGCTGCATAAATTTCTTCCCCTTGACACCTTTCACCTGCTCCCATTGAACTAGGTAAATAGCAAAACTTCCTTTCATAAATGAAGCCAGATATATTTCTAAAACATCTGAAGAGGAGAAGGAAACTTAACAGCCATTTTAGGATCTCTTGTGCAAACTGGCATCTA